>NC_137117.1:28143978-28471130 GCF_949357685.1 Gobio gobio | reverse complement strand
GAGAGAGAGAGAGAGAGAGAGAGAGAGAGAGAGAGAGAGAGAGAGAGAGAGAGAGAGAGAGAGAGAGAGAGAAAACAATTCAATAATAAACATCGGCAGCTCCTAAATCTCTATTACCTTTCCAGTTCTTTATGATTCATGGCTAAAAGCTGATTCATACTTCAGCATCTGACCTGCGCCATAGCCTCTACGCCATGGGCTACGCGCCGATTTTCATTTATACTTCTGCATCGCGACATGCTCAGGGAGGGGTTCTGGCAGACCAATCACAGCCCCTGTGGTCCGCGTAGAATTGACGTGTTTTTACATTTTTGGAGAGATGCACGTCAGGCTACACCATGAGGCTCTAGGGCTGTAATCAACCAAAGAAAATCTTGGTCGACTGAAGTCCTGAAATTTTCGACTAAAAATCGACTAAAAATGACGTTAGGGAAAAAAACGTTAAATTAATTAGCTGCGCACTGTGCGCAGTACTTGGTAGCCTTGTTGTCTGCATAAATGAATTATAAATAAACATAAAAAACTAGTAGGCTATTTGCAGTATATAAATAGTTTTTGAGCTGATTATTTTGCACTGAAATGAGTCTGACACACGAGTCTGTGTCAGCTCTGACAGCGTTGCATCACGTTGCACCTGCGCAATATCATAGCCTATGATTTCCCAAAATATAGTACTATTGTCAGCTAGATATCATCACAATAACTTTTGAGGAATATGCAACATAATTTAGACAATTGTTTTTGTCATATGTATTATAATAACTGACAGACAGTACAATTTCAGCCGCACTGTGCAGCTCGAACAGGAGCTGGAGCTCAGCTTCGCGGCTGAGACACGAATAGACTATTAACTTAAAGTTTTTACTCTTAAACACAAAAGGCACGTCCACTTTAATAAAAAAATGAATATTTATTAAACAAGCCAGATCAAGAGCAGAAAAAACGCTCTCACAATTAAATAAATAATATAAGTTACAGAAAACTAGCCTTCTTCAATCTGTCTCTCTTCTCCAGTGGGTTGGGCTAATCAAAAGTGAAAACAATGGGTTCTGTTTTGAAGACAGACTGTTACCTGTGAAACAGGGGTGCTCTGAAAACACCCCATTAGCAATTAGTGCTTTCCACCTGATGAAATGAACGCGGCGCGGCAAAACTGATGAAATGAACGCGGCAAAACTGATGAATATGAACGCTGCAAAACGGACAGTACAGATCCACTTTTGCGGCACGACTGAAGCGTGGTGTTGTGACGCTGTATGTTGATGGGCGTTCCTCAAGTTTACCGCTATTGGCGTGCGTTTGAGCCAGCGGGGAATGAAAAACAAAGGACGGGCGAGAGACTTCTCTTCGCCAGTTGGTTGGGCTAATCCAAAAGAAGTGAAAACAATGGGGGTGTTCTGAAGGCAGACTGATACCAGTGAAACAGGGGTGCTCTGAAAACACCCCCATTAGCAATTAGTGCTTTCCACCTGATTAAATGAACGCGGCGCAGCAAAACTGATTAAATGAACGCGGCAAAAACTAATTAAATGAACGCTGCAAAAAAAAAATCGACCAATCAAAATTTTGGTCGAGCCAGAACAGACGTAATCGACCAATAATCGACTAATCGACTGGGAGATTACAGCCCTAGAGGCTACATGTGGTACACACAGCCTACAGCATAGCTACGGTGTTCACTCGACGCAGAAGTATAAATTGGGCGTTAGGATATTAAATATCAGTTTATAATTATCTATTAAAAAATATTCATCCGGTCAGCAAAAAAAAAAAAAAAACAATTTAAGAAATTTTTACTTTTTTCAGGGGGACTTTTTTTTTTTTTTAAATACATCAGTTAGACATATCTCAGAGGTAAAAATTGATATTTACATTAAAATTGTGCAGTACAGTGAAATATGTTTAACAGAGTTTGACATGGAAGGCATAATGGTGGTTCTTCACCTTTCAATAAATTATGAACTTTAGGGGTTACTTGATCATAACTAGATTTTAAATTCAACTTATTTTACTGTAAAATATATCAGATACTGTAATCGCTCAACTTATACATTGTGAATATTTATTATTATAAGGATTTGTATTTGTGTCATTACATTTATGCAAAATTATCGAAAATGTATTTTAATCTCCATTTTGGGCTATAAAATATTCCACTGCTCACTTAAGAGTAAATGACTATAAAGTTAATTATGCATATTAATGATTGATATACTATCAATGAAGTTAATAAAAATACAGTTAATGCAAACATAACTGTTCATTGTTAGCTCGTATTAGTGTAGATCTATTAAAAAATATTAACAGATACAACTTTTAATCTTAATGTATTAATAAATGTAGAAATTAATAGCTTTATTAAGTATTTTTCTACTAATGTAGTTAACTAATGTTAACAAATAGAACCTTACTGTACCAATAACAATAATACTAACAAGAGATGTTTCCCCTCACAATGTCACTAATTTCTGAAGTTTTCAGTGCTGGGAATTGCACATTTAGCATTCACTTGATATTTCCAGGTTTTTCCTGGTTTGGTTACAGCTAGGGGCAGTTTAATTATGCACTTTTAAATGGTAATAGATTTAACAAACTTAATTTTATATTATTTTACACTCACATCTAATCTAATGTGTAATGGATGAAATCCGATTTCAATTACAGTTTCACTTTACAACAAGAGCTAAATGAGGCCATTCACTGACACTTCTGCCCTTAAAAACGTCACAAATAAAAAAAAAAAATCACTCTAAATCATATTGAAATGTTTCGTGATGCTTTTCACATTAAAAAATAGATAATTTAACTGTTTCTCAGTGCGGTGTTCATGCTGAAGACAAACACATACATCAAATACACTGTTGTGTCTTATATTGAGCTGATATTTAGTTCTTATCGACAGGTTTATTTCAAACAACTTCTCACGTCTTCGGAAAGGCGAGAGTCAATGTTTTGTTTACAGGCTCGTTACAGACGTGTTCAGCTAACGAACTAGCATCAGCGCATTTCAAACCCGAAAACATTCAAAACCACATATTAACACAATTCAAATTCATTATATATACTTAAATGCTGTGATAAATATATGGTATGATGTAATAGGAAGGTAATTATTACCTTATTTAAGCAGTTAACAGTATATAAGTCTGCGCCAACACAGATCCACTGTCTGTCGGTCTTCCGCCAAAGAAACACGGCCCTGTTTACAGTCACCCACAGACGTTCAGGTCGGCCAACATCTTCAGCCTCCCCGAGCTGGAAAATCAGAATCGATGGTGATAAAGTAAATCAGATGAAAACGTCCATAAAAGCTCAGACAGGTGCAGACTGTCGAGGAATTCCCCCGCGATACTTCCGCGCTTCATCACACTGTGCACTGTTTCCGGGTAGTGGAATTATGGGAAGACAAATTACAGTAAAAAGTCACGGGAAACTTCTTCATCAGAGTCGTTTTGTTATTACCTCTATAAAATGAGTTTTTAAACCTTTTTTATGTCTTCAAGTCATTTTTGACATGTTTTGGTAAATAATTCGCCCGCGATCTTATAGGCCTAATATTGTTTGTTTACAACCAATACTGATACAGATTCATTATACCTGTCTGATAACTGATATCCAGAACAGATTATTAATTATTGTTTTATTTGTTTTGACACAATAGACCAGTGGTTCCCAACCACGTTCCTGGAGGACCCCCAACAGTGCACATTTTGGATGTGTCCTTTGTCTGACACACCCACATCAGGTCTTGGAGTAGCTACTAATGAGCTGATGACCTGAATCAGGTGTGTTTGATTGAGGAGACATGCAAAATGTGCACTGTTGGGGGTCCTCCAGGAACGTGGTTGGGAACCACTGCAATAGACTACCGAAAAACATTATCCACCACATATTTTATTATAATTATTAATAATGACCACAAATGTATTTTCTTCTCTGTTTTGGGCTATTAAATGCTCCATTCCTAACACAATCCAGTACAGCTCTTTCACCTGTAGTAGCCTACTGCAACAAATTGTATAAGAATTGACTTGTTGCAATGGATTTGAAAAGTTGGCCCATATTTAGCCTACTGTACTTGTCGTAATGAAGATGTAATGTTAAATATGCAGTTGTAATGTTCTTTGTTCTTTTATGAATACCATCACATTGCAAACATTTTTAGTTTGACCTCACAAATAAAAGTAAAAGAAAGAACAATATTTGATTCTTTTTAGTGCTTTGTCGTCTGGAATGACTGGAATGATAGTTAGGCGTCATGATTGACAGGGAGCACAATTATGAGAGATAATAGAATCTGTAGCCTATTGGCCAAGGATCAGCTTACATATTGCCTTTAAAATGTTATTGACAAAACTTGTAAATAAGAGAACTTGTATGTACAAATGTAAGTTTTTTTTATTTATTCAAATACATGTATGACATGATAACCATCAAAACAGACATCTGGCTTCATAGATAATACATGATCATCGCTCATTATATCAAACAGAACAAAACAAATATAAACAGATCATATGAAAAAGGAGGCTATTGATATTTTGTGTAATAAGGCTCTTTTTTTATTATGCTTAGAAAGAAACAAAATATCTTCTGACATGCAAATTGTATATCATTTAAAATGATTATGAATATATTATTAAATAAAAATCTTTAGGCTATAATAGCATGTAATCCTCTTCTTTGAATGGTTTGAACACAGCTCTCTTTTGTAACTTCGAAAGAGCATAAAAAATCCATTCATCACTCTTTGGAGAAAATCACATATATGCCACTGCAACAGCGAGCCACAGATTTGCAGAATGGAGCGATGAAGATATTAACCACACTTATCCACAGTGACCTCACACAGGGCAGGCAGGTATGACACACCTGAATACAGGGCATCACACACCTATGACAAGAAGAAGGACATAGAAGCAGTGACAGTATTTTTGATTAAAAACTTTACTTTATGTAACAGCTTTCATAAATAATTCACAAAATGAGCCTACCAGATGTGCATACAGGCCAGCAGGGCAAAAAGGCAACCACAGAGGCAAGAGAGGGGAACCGCACACAGCGCTGTCAGGCAGCGGTAACCCCACAGCCGCGTGGACTCGAAGGCGATCCCGCTGTACACCCACACGCGGTCGTAGCTGTGTGTGGACGCAGGCTCTGCCAAAACATCGTTAAACTCCACCTGGTGTCATAATGAACAGAAAGTTACGTGAATTTTATTTCTGGTTATGCCTTTTTCATGTAAAACATCCCGAATGTTCACCTTCAGGTGTTTGTTGACGCCACAGGGATCCCTTGTCTCAACCTGAGCGAGGGAAGGGGTGGAGGAGAACTGTGGTGGAGGATACGGGTGGATCTTCTTCACATCATATTCATCATCATCTTCTTCTTCTTCATCATCTTCGTCATCATCATCAATATTACATTCCACCAAATACTCGTCTCGCAACATATTGACTGCAAAGCAGATCACACTTTGTGTTTATGTGCAATTTATCATGATCATCCTTAAATCAGTGCAGAACCAAACAGCACAGTAGCCTACCGAGACTCTTTTTTATGAATATAGTTTTTTTTTTTTTTTTGCATAGGCCTATATCCGTTAAATATGTTAAATTAAATATTTTAGTTTATAAACAACACAAACTACAGCAGTGGTTCTCAAAGTTTTTTAAAGGTCCCATGGCATGACATTTTTCATTTTATGAGGTATTTCAACATTAATATGAGTTCCCCTAGCCTGAATATTGTCCCCAAGTGGATAGAAATGTTGATCGGTGTAAAACCGAGTTCTGGCTGTCTTTCTCTGCCTTTGAGAAAATGACAGGCCAGACGAGCCAATCCTGAAGTCTCCTGGTTTGACGTCCAAGCAGGAACGGTTTCCTCCCTTTCCTCCGCCCAGAGAATCTGGCACGCCCATGCAAACGCTCGAGAGATCATGGGTTGTGAACGAGTGAATGCTGGCAGTTTCTCAGTGTTTGGATGTACAAATGAAAACAGAAGTCTTTTTTCAGTTCCTTCTGATCTGTGATCAGTGATTTCTTATGTGTAGCTAATTATTTATTATTCGTGCACACACTGCGGCTTCTCTCTCTCCCGACAGAACGGTGTTTTCGTCTTTTCTATCTTGTGAGTCAGTGTTTTTGTACGTCCTCGTCGCGTCTATCTGTTCTTAAATGTGCATACAGTCGGGAGTTTCTGCTTAACATCGGCAGAGCCAAATCTATAACCTCACGCACGCCGAAGCTCGGCCTTCAACATCCCCGACCCCCAGTACTGCATCTGGCCCACAGCGGAGGCACCAAACGCGGCGTGAGATTCAGCAGACGGGGGTAAGCGTGAGGGTATCCGGCTAGGCTAGCCAGCTTTCCCCACAATAAACTGGATTACATTCGATTACTGCTGTTGTGTCTTTGTTTGCGCTGTGTAAGTTACTCAATGCGCGTCACTGACGCTTTTCATATGATTGGAACATATCTAGAAATAATGCTTTAATCAAACTTACTAACTCGTTCATCGCTGTAATGGTACATTGCATGTGTTACAAAGTTGGTAGAATAATGATGAAGACGGACTCTGCGTGACTGGGACTCGTGTTTATTCAGAACTCTCAGATACAAACACAATAAACTCGCGCTGACAGACAGCGCTCTCACAACTCAGTAGTTACTATAAATAACTTTGTTAGCGATCGCTCCGTCTCCGTGATGTCCGGTTGGCGAACGAATCATTCTTTTGAATCGGTTCTTTTTAGTGAACCGAACCAGTTCACCAAATCGGACTGAATCGTTCTAAACGGTTCGCGTCTCGAATCAGCGCTGATCCATAATTTACTAAAGTTACTAACTTTCTGACATGAGTGACAGCCCCTCCGACTAGAAATAAACTAATAACCTGAAGTATATGCTGTAACTACAACAGTTCACTGAAGTGAGACATGCTGAGAGAACTGATGAGAAGTGAACTCAGGTCCATCCGTCTCTCTGGCAGCAGCTCGTGCGTCGTAGACCTCGTTAAACCACGCCCCCTCCGCTCATTTCAAATGCAAAGATGTCAGCCAATCACAACAGTGGGCGTTTTTACTGAAGTCTCACAGCAGACACGCCTCTTGAAGCAGGGCATTCAGCCACAGGGCAAACAGCAGTATAGAAAAAATGCCTTTTATTTCTAAATTATGACATTTTATGATGTAAAAATCATACTAACAATATAAGTACACCTCAGGAAACACTATAAAATAATAGAAAAATGCCATGCCATGGGACCTTTAAATGCAAGGCATCTCATTGTCAAAGGCAATATTTGAAGGCCCATCAAGATATCTGCTGTATGACATAGGCTTTTAAAATAATAAAATATATTAAAATAATTATAAATAATAAAAATAAATTAAAAAAAAAAATCTTACAATCGCTGCACCTTTTTATTACTAATGGATTTACTTAATTCATTTACTTCTAGTTTGTAATTACAGGGTTTCCCCCCAATAAATATGATGACCTGTATATTATTATAGGGCCTACATTTGTTTGAATAGACCTCCATGTATAAATAAAAATGATTTTATTAATTCCAATACTTTTTCAGGTGGAAATCACACTTTTAGAATTCCCTCATAATGTATATATAAGAATAATCGTAAATACGAGTTTCCTATTTAAAAATTGGACATGAACGCCTTCTCAAAGCAAAATTTGAAGATGAGATCGTAATCACGACTTCAGAAGTGGGAAGTAGGAAATTTCCAATAGCAGATTGCCATGTCGTAATTACCGTAATTTGAAGACACGTTACGTTCCTATGGCAACACTATCAACGCCTAAATGGATCTGTAGTGGTCAGGTGGTACAAGTGCAAGCTCTACGAGGACACAAAGGCTTTTTTACAAGTTGTAAATCACGAAAATTACGATATGGCGTGAATTATTTAATAAAAAATTGCATTGTTAAAGATTGTTAAATAAAATAATTTAAATAAGAAATATTTCAGCTTACATTTTGATTTATTTTAAATAATTTTGAGCCATCTTGAAGTCCCCTTGGAAGTGTGCTGAGGCCCGCTATGGGTCCCGGCCCCCTGTTTGAAAACCACTACAGGCAACATGTGACAAATACAAACCCAACTGAGACAAGACACCCTCACAACTCTTGCTTACTATATTTACACATCATACTGTAATACATGCTTGTCTGACTGAGAAGTGATTACATGAACCCAACAGTACTGTATGGAATATGGGAGTACATGTCAAAATCTAACATTTCATAAATCAATAAGAAAACAACGTGCAGAAAATCTTATAGTAACTTAACTGTGGATAAATTAGATTATTCAGTTATGGAGTACTCATGAATGTAATGCAAAATATTTTTTAGCAATATTTATCACTTACCCTATTCCGTCCTGGTCCCAAAAAATCCTGTGTAGGTCAAAAAAGTAACTTCAGCAGTAGTTTATGACTATTTTGATTAGTATGACATATACTCATAAACTGTCTTGTCATCCAAATCTATGAATATATGCCGATATCATTCTGTCATTGGGCACCAGAAGGCATGGGGCGTCTTACAGTATGGCAGTGTGATCTCACTCTCTCTGCCTTGTGTTCTTTGCCATAGTCTAGTTTGTGGAAGTGTGTGCACCCAGTGAAGCATTAGTAGGCTGGGCGTAGAGTTATTTTGGGGAGAGGAATGGAGAGGGCACCACTAATCAGGTTACCGGACAGGCTAACCCTCTTCGCACACAGCCAGTTTCCTCTCATACCATCTAATTCTAGGTCTAGATAAATTGCACATTTTGGTAACACTTTAATTTACAGTGTCCTTATTACATATGTTACATTTACTTACCGCAGTAATAACAGTAAATTATATTTATTTTACCCTTAAAATAAAGTTGTTTTTTGTTAGGAAACATACAATGGCCCTAAAAAAATATTTGGACAGTTAAGTGACAATTAAATAAAGCTGAAATAAAATACAATATAAATATTAGATGAAAAAAATTAGAAACAGAAATAAAATTGAATAAAAATACAAAGTTAGGAATACAAAAAAAAAGACAAAAAGCAAAAAAAACATACTAGGCTACATAAACTAAAATTAAAATCGAATACATTAATAAATGCTATAATAGAGTTTAGATAATATTATATAACATTTTAAGAGTAATTATTATGCATGAAATATTTAGCAAGCCGACAGCATTTTAGAATCTATAATTTATTTTGATAATATTGTAATCCACATATCAATGATGACATCATCTACCAGAGACACACACTGCTAAGGGGAATGCATGGGTGAAGGTGGAAGTCAAGGGAGACCAGTAACCAGAGGCATTAATGTGCAGCGAAAAGGAAGTGAGTGCCACTGTACTTCCTGTGCCTACATGTGCCTTTTCACAGTTTGATCTTTTCTCCAATCACTTCTCTGTTGGACAGTTCCAGTTCCTGAGCTGCTCTGAGTGTTTGGTGGCACTTATCTTCACAGTTGTCTTTCCAGTTTTCATATGGAGCCGGCGGGATAAAAAAGGCTACAGAGCTGTGCTTATTTTGGCCGTCCCACCTGTTCCCACGCGAGACCATCCCAGCACATTGCATGCATATGTGCTGTTTCCTTTATGACAGAAGGCTTTTTAAAGAATAATTCATTGTAATGCAAATAATTGTAAAAATAGTAATGCAATTAAATGTAAAAAAAAAAAATCGAACAAAATTTAAATAGCAAATGATACAAGAAAAAAAAAAAACTAAATGAAAAACTGGAGCATTTTAATATTCATCATGTTGTACCTTGAACTACTTGAGCTATGCATAATATCAAAAAGCCACTGAATAAGAAAAACTCCAGTAATGAAGTAGAACTCTTGGTTCGTTGTGTAAGGTTGGCCTTCATAAATCTCTTTCTACATTCAGGGTTACACGTCTATATCTAAAATAACAGCGTGGACTCTGTCTGTCATGGACGTCATTCCCACAATTCACTTGCCGATCAGGATCTATGTGCTTTGAGGGACTCCATTGTACTCCATGAATACATCATCAGCAGATAGTTATGTTTCTCCAAAAGAACACAGCCTACACTACAGTCAAAAACGTCAGACACATTGGACATCACTGCGATGAAATATTAGACGGGAAGTAGGAAATTCTTGACCGAGGAACAGATTAACTGTTGTCAAAGCTAGTAAAACACAAATACAACCAATAATAGGATCAATGACTTGGTCTCACACGAAACGAAACCATAATCAGTTACTGTCAACGTAAAATCTTTTCGAACACAGTTGAGTTAATAAGGCGTAAAGAGTACCATATATTGTATGTCTGGAAAAATATATTCATATCTGTGATGAGTTTGCTGTTCCCCCAACATAGCTCATACTCAGATTCACTCGTATATCATCCCTT
This sequence comes from Gobio gobio, assembly GCF_949357685.1. NCBI lineage: Eukaryota > Metazoa > Chordata > Actinopteri > Cypriniformes > Gobionidae > Gobio > Gobio gobio. The sequence goes on along the minus strand of NC_137117.1, from coordinate 28,460,719 downwards.
GTTCTCCCTCAGTCCTGTTGGTCTTGGGGTTTGAAGAGACCTCTGCTGCGCAGGCCGAAGCCTCCCTTCTTCACCGGAGGTCGAGCAGCAGCAGAGGGAACCGAAGCGACAGATGCAGGGGGAGAGGAGGGAGGAGCGCTCGAACCCGAGACTTCCAGAGGAGGTTGACGAGACAACAGCTCCTTAAACACTGAGTTCATCTGGCGACTGACCTCCTATGAGGGAGAGAGAATTGTTCATTAACCCTTGTGCACTGTTCGATTTCTGCTTACACCCCTTATGGTCCGGGTCAAATTGACCCTAATTGGATTCAATACAATTCCCCAAAAATCACACTATGAAAAAGCACATACAATCAGGTACAAACAATTAACTTTTAATATCAATACTTTTCACACATTACAAAGAATAAATATCTGAATTTACGATTTATAAAAATAACTTTTAACCATTTTTATTTTTAAGATTGGCCCTTAGGACACTTGCCTTTATACATTTAGAACAATACTATCTTAGTCTAAACCTAAAGTAATCTTGACCAACTATATAGCATTTGAAAGATTTCAGACTCTAATTTTCATATTTGGTGACTGATTTTCAAAAGAGATGACAGAGCAGTAGATAAATAGCAATAGATTTGTCATTTGTGATGCGGTACCAAACTATAACGCACGTTTTGACTCTGTCCATATGTTTTTTTTATATGCATTTTAGAGATTGAATTCAAATCAAATATTAACATTACTGCCCAAACTACTTCTCAATAGGATGTCTACTTCAAAGATATTTTGAAAAGTATGAAAATATAACGTTCAGATCACTCAAACCATATATGGAAATCGAAGAGTCTGCATGTCATCTAGTGGAAAATGTTGGTACTGCGCACAAAAACTTTTTTTTTTTTTGAGATATCAACCTAAAATTTGGTACAGAATTTCAGATATTTAGCTTTGATTTTCATGAGGTTTTAGAATTTAACATGTTTTGTAAAATGTATATTTTATATAAAATATAAAAATATATGTTATATATTTTCATGTTCATAAACTTCTATAATTTGTTTTAAACTTTACTTTTATGACTTATACAGTGATGGCTGATTTCAAAACACTGCTTGATGAAGTTGTTAATAGTTGAAGAGTTCTGACATACACAGTGTTTTGTATTTTGTGTCTGTACTGTACTTTTGAATATCTGTCCTATACGGGTCAAATTGACCCACAAACAGCAAGAGTGTATAAAATTTTGATAATCACATTTCACAACGCATTATCATGTTGAAACTTTGCATGCATGTTAATGACCCTAAATGAGAAAAGGTCACACAATTTCAAGAAAAACAATGTGGGTTAGATAGTATTTCAGATAGATTGAAAAAAGAAATTATAGCTCATTTTTACCATTTGTGGCATACAAAAAATATTTCTGTATTGAAAAAATGGGGAAAAGCTAATTTTTTTAGCTTCATAGGTTAGTAAAAGACTAAAATAACAAACTATAACCAAGAAATGTTATTATTTTGGGTCTCTACAATTTCCTTAGAACATTAAAATATGCGGGTCAAATTGACCCGTGAACATCACGAACGTAACAGTAAATGTGTGTGTATATGTCAAAACACATCAGCGTGTTGAAATTTTGCATGCATGTTCATGACCCTAAATGAGAAAAAGTCACAAAATTTAAAGAAAAAAAACATAGCTTAACTGATATTTCAGACAACTTAAAAATCAAAACGGGTCAAATTGACCCGCAACATAACACAAGGGTTCATTAAAACATTAGGATTTTCAGTTGGGTTTCCATGTTCATAGATTTCAATCGGTGGTTCTCAGCCTTTTTTATTTTAAGCTGTATGTCCACCAAAGCGTTTTTTCCTGAGGAGAGCATATTTTTCCAATTGTTTTCAATGGGAGCGGCGCATTTTTAAAACGTCAGAAGCGTGATGTGGCTGTTTCACACTGAGTGCTGGGCGTTTTTTACCGGCCGCAGAGAGTTGAAGACTGTTCAACTTTGGGTAAAACGCAGCACTCATCAATGTCATGTTTTACCCAGCCATCCAATCACAGTGGAGGAGGGGTGGAACAAATGCAACACCGACCAACTGCCACATTCTCCTTGTACAACGTCCACCAATGACAACAACAAGAGCCAGACAAGATCATTTAAAACAAGAGCCAGAGCAAACACTTTACACTGTATCAACATTTTTTTAAAGAAACAATACAGAAACACACTATCTGTGAAACTAGATACTAGTAATACTTCCGCTGATTTTCTGTATCATAGCAAGCAAAGCGCTCAACTGGAAAAAAACCCCCGCTGCACTGCCGAATCACTCTCAAGCGCCCACAGCAAGGCATTTTCAGCTGGCTAAAACCCTTTGGTGGACACGCGGCCCCCATTGTCCAAGTAATATACGAAGGTAAGATATTTCTGGTACTTCTGCTGTAATGACAAAGCTGCTTTTTTCAACCTTTTTTATTTACAGAGTGGAAATATATTAAAATAATTTATAATCAAAAATTGAATTCCATAATTTTAGAAGTTTCAAAAACTTTTTTTATTAGTTCATGGGGGATTTTTACAATTTCTCAGCAATTTCTACCTGATAAAATATTTGGCACCTTATAAAGCATTGTATGGTCTCATGAATAATTGTAAACACAGTTATAATGCATTATAACTCACTTTTATAAAGTGTAATGCATTAAAACATAAACAACCAATTTCAGATGTAACAAGTAATATGTGAATATTATAATGCATTTTAACTTTGGTTATAATTACTTATGAAAAGATATAATGCATTCTACCATACATTAAGAATACCTTCATAATGCATTATACATAAAGGCTTTAAGTAAAGTGTTACCAAATATTTTAGCTCATCAGAACTACAAAAATGTATAATCATTATAGAAATGAGAATCAAACCTTGTCGAGATGTACTGTCTGTCTGTCTGCTGCTCCTCCTACTGGCCTAAGACTGTCCAAAGTGTGTCTGCGCTCTTGGTGACTGAAGAGAAAGAAAGGCATAGAAAAGGGAATGATGAATGAAGGTTATTGATGAATAAAAATATTCAATTACTTGTAACATACACTACAGTTCAAAAGTTTGGGATCGGTCTCTCAAGGCTACAATTATTTGACAAAAAATTACAGGAAAAACAGTAATATTGTGGAACATTTTAATAATAATAATAATAATAATAATAATAATAATAATAATAACTGTTTTCTATTTTAATATTTTATAAAATAGCCATGAGATAGCAAAGCTGAATTTTCAGCATCATTCCTCCAGTCTTCCAGTGTCACATGATCCTTCAGAAATCTAACATGCTGATTTGCTGCTTAAGAAACATTTCTTTTTAGTTGTGACTAAATTTTTTTTGTTATTTTTGTGGAATCGTGATACATTTTCTCTGGATTCTTTGCTAAATAGAAAGTTCAAAAGAACAGCATTTATTTGAAATAGAACTCTTTTTGTAACATTATAAATGGTTTAACTGTCACTTTTGACTAATTTAATGTATCCTTGCTGATACAAAGAAATCATATACTCAGATCATGTCTCACACATGTGACTTTCAGCAGCTGGTACCATCAAAACAACACATTCTGTTCTCCTACCCTGAGAATTGGCGTCCAACTGCAGCTGACTGAGGAGGAAGGATGAGTCGTCCCTCGGGCACCTGTAGGGTGAGCTTCCGTATGGGGCTCACATTCCCACCGCTGCCTCCGCTGCCGGTCCTCTGCCGGCAGGGCAAAGAAGCGCTGTCGCTGTTCACTCTCATCCTGGGGAGTGACAGCAAACACAGTACAGATAAGATCTCAGTGGGCCTGTGTAGAGCATCCATGGTGCATTATTATCAGTGGTCTGAGAGAATGTACCGGGTGCTCTGTTCAGACTGCTGCTGTTCTTCTGCTAGGTTTCCTGTGCTTCCCCCTCTGCTGTCCTCCTTCTTCCCTCGTTCCTTACGCTCCGCCCTGAGGATGAGAAGACAACAAGATGAGGTTACCAAAGCTGAGGGGAAGGTAATTGCTTAAAAACAAAAGAGCAATATGTTTGTTTATTATCGGTTTTCTTTATGTCTCTGCAATGGTTTCCATAGACTTGAATCAGTTTAGACCCCATGTATTATTTAATGCTAATAAAAACAAGGCTGTGAGGGATGGATTTACAGCCATCTCATTCATAAAATAATAAGAGCAAATTATTCATAAATCCATTCTTACAATGGTTGCAGTGAACTGAATGCGACAATTTACGCAAGATGGTTGTAAAAGTTTGCTCTTCTTGCATTTCATAAATGAGGCCTATTATGTCTATGTACCTGGATGTTGATCAACCTTAGGCCTTATTTTCAGTATGACATTGAATGGACTGAACTTTTGTCCCGCACAGTCTTGTTTTTGTTTGTGACTAATGAAATATGACATCTACTCTGACTAAAGTCTATTAGAGACATAACTGACTGATTTCCTATGCTTTGTATCAGTTGTTTGAAACAACTGTTTTGGTTAGCAAATTATACTCATTAGCTCTGTTTCAAAAGCATTCAACACTGGAAATATTGACAAAAAATGTTCAGTGTAATATTTTACCCTATGTTTGTGTGTGCTATGTATCTTTATGTTTACACTACCATTCAACATTTTGGAGCTGGTAAGTGTTTTACGCTCACCAATTCCACATTTACTCATAAATACATTAAAACAGTAAAATCGTAAAATATGATTACAATAAATACCTCATTTAATGTAATCTATTTTAAAATGCAGTTTATTTTTACGATGGCAAAGCTGAATTTCCATCATCATTAAGAAATCATTCTAATATGATGATTTGCTGCTCAAGAAACATTTCTTATCATCATCAATGTTGAAAACAGTCAGTTGTGTTGCTTCATATTTTTGTGGAAACTGTGATACATTTCTTTTTTTCAGGATTTTTTATAATTAGAAAGTTCAAACAGCATTTATTTTAAACAAAAACATTATATATGTCTTAACTGCCACTTTTGATCAATTTAATCAATCCTTGCTGAAAAAATTTATTAATTTCTAAAAAGCTAAAATGACTTACCCCAAAAGTTTGAATGGTAGTGTATAAGGGAAGATGTGGAGTCAGCTTAGCAACATGTAAACTCTACTAAAAACAATAGAGTCAAGGCAAGAGACACTATAGTGGAGCACAGAGTTGCTGTCTATAAAACATATGTTATAAATCAATCCCTTACTGGGTCAGGATGCTGTCTGTGTCACTAGTAAGATTAGGATTGGGCTTTGAAACGGAGCTACTGTAATAGTAATATCAATGCAGTGTTTGAAGGAACCTCATGTAGTTTATGGTGAATATGGTCTCACCCCTCTACCATACTGATGTACTTATGGGGGATCAGGCCTCTCACTCCTCCTAGTTCCCCTCTCCACCAATCAGGAGAGACCTTGCTGTGTAGTAGGAGGTGGTCACCCTGCTTGAATGACAGCTCGGCTGCAGAGCGTGCAACATAATCAAACATGGCCACAGCCTCGCTCTCTGCTCATACAATGCATACACACACAACACGAAGCATGGCAACAAAAATGCCACATATGCCGAAATCCAACATGGAATGTCCACAATGCACAACAGCACACAAAAACCCAACATAGAACACACACGGACACATTAGATAGGCAATTACTTAAAACATCAATGGTTTAAAAATAAATTGTCATGATTTATGTTGTATTTTCTTACCATCTTCACTGGGAAGATGTTCAATTTCTCCCTCGCCCTCCTCTGTGATGGGTTCACTGGAAAAGGAGGTTGGCGTTACTTAAAAGCAAAAAAACACTAGAAAAATCCAAGCAAGAACTGCTAACTACTCTCTAAAAATTAAGATTTTTTGTGTGACACCTACACAAAAGACGTGAGAGTGAGGAGATGACAGAATTGTTATTTTTGAACAAACTATCCCTCTAAAAGCCCCGATATACTTGTGTGATGTCATTTAAAACAAAATCAGGCCACAACAAATTTCATTTGGAGTTTGAAACCATTCACCAAAGCAAACTTTCCGGAGAAGTTCGCTCTGTCTGGTTAACACCTTCGAACTACCATTGGTCTGTGGCAATTCTGTACTAGGAGGGTGTTGCTCTTTTTCCGGTTCAAGGTCAGGATCAGACTTTTATGCTTTTTGAAATTTAAGTTATTCTAATTGAAAACAACACTTTTTTCCATGTTTAATGCTGTAAATATCATGTAAATCTGACTTGTTCCGTGTTTAAGTGCTTTAATCAAGTCCCCGGTGCATTTACCAACCCAGAAAACGTGAAAAAGGAAAAACTAGTAACTTTGTTCTGGTAAGCCTTTTTCTACAAGCATGTGAAAAACGAGCCGCTCAGATTTCTCTCCCCTTCAGAGTAGGAAGGGGATCTATTGTAATATTACGGCCCCTTAATCTGCAGTTTCCACCCATGGTGCTGACAGACTGTTCCGTATTAGCATAATTTCCGCCCTCAGCCAGTTGTACACTGTCCGCCATTTTCTCCGCAGTCGAGCAGCTGTAGCGACAACAATGTCTTGTAATCAATGCAGGAGCATTTCCTGAATGAGGGACAACTCAAGGCAGGTTTTGCTAAAAAGTTAAAGCTCAAGGATGGATCAGTACCAACTATTCGTGATCCAGCTGAGTTTATAGTCTCCGGAGCGATACTGGTCACGGCAGTAATGAAAGGGAGAGCGCACACTATATAATAGTTCATCTGAGTTGTTTTACGGATATAAAGTTGACCAGTTTATTAAGCACCCCCTGAAAAGGCATAAGGTCAGTATATATTTGTTTACTGTTAGTTGTAAGGAGTGTTTTTGTGTAATTCGCTGTGTATGCGGAATTTAACTAAACTATACCTGTTCTGTGTCCATGCAGCATACTGTATATTCTCTGGCTCTGTAAGGATTATTGTTCAACTCCGTTAGTTTCTGACATGTTCTGTTATTATTGTTGCATTAGCGATTGAAGCACGGCCCTCTTCTTGAAAGAACAGACAGGGAGCACCAGCTCATTTGCATTTAAAGGGACATACACAAAAACGGTGTGTTTTTGCTTACCCCAAAAAAGTGGCAATTATAAACAGGCTATAAAACATGATCTGTAGGATATTTTGAGCTAAAACTTCACATACACACTCTGGGGACATCAGAGACTTCTTGTAAAAAAGGGCATAATATGTCCCCTTTAAAGCAAAATATTGTATAAAGTGCTATATAAATAAATGTGACATGACTTTATTGGAGTGCCGAATTGCAGAGCTGGTGCAACCACATCTATATCACTCTGATCAGATGATTTCTTAACTGCTATTTCCTCACCGGTGTTTTTGTTGTGTTTATTTTGTTAATGAGAGGAAAGCATGCAGCCCATATTTACATATTCATCTAAACCAGGGGTGGGGAACGTTGATCCTAGAAGGCCACTCTCTTGCAGAGTTTAGCTCCAACCCTGAAAAAAACACTTACCTGCCTGTAACTTTAGTAATCCTGAAGACCTTGATCAGCTTCAGGTGTGTTTGATTAGGGTTGGAGCTGAACTCTGCAAGAGACTGGCCCTCCACGATCAACCTTCCCCACCCCTGTTCCAAACACTGCTCGGAGCAGTGTGGGCAGTGTCTGGATTTTCGCTAACAGTATACCGCTGCTCAGGTGTTTCAAACTTCTTTTTACCCTTAAATGAAGATACGGCGGAAGTATATCGGGGCCTTAGGACTCACCAGTACTCCTGTTCCAGAGTCATGCATTTCTCATAGACAGGGCCCGGGAGTTCGGATGGCCCCAGGAAAATGTTCTCGTAATGAAGGATCATGGTCTTGACAAGGTCATTTATCTGAGGTGCCAGGGTCACTTCATCACTACCCATCTCCACCCCTCTGAGCAGACTGGGGCCGAAGCACACGGCCAGGTTATACGGCTGCATCATGTTCTCATCACTGTACTGAGAGACACTGAACAGACACAAACAAAACAGGTTACAGACTGTATCACTGCACACCATAATCAGGTTTGGAACGATTACGAGGGCCTTTAAGAAAAAGAGAGCAGGACTCACTGGTGAAGGAAGGCGAAGAGATAACGCATCACTATAGCGACGGGTCTATGGAAGGTCGAGACTATCATCTTTATCTGCGCTACTTTTTCTGTCATGTTTTCCATCTCTGAAAGAGACAAAGAGTTAATAGTCAACTCAATTAAGACTTTCAAAACCAGTAAGTTTAAAGCAATATACACTAGCATTCAAAAGGTTGGAGCCAGCAAGCTTTTTTTAATGATTTTGAAAGAGGTCTCTTCTGCTCATCTGCAATTATTTGATCAAAAATACAATAAAAACAGCAATATTGTAAAATATAAATTTCAATATAAAGCATCCTTACAGCCTCCAGTCAAACACTGTTCAAGAAACATTTTTTATTATCAATGTTGGAAACAGTTGTGCTGCTTAAATTTTTTTTTAACATTATAAATGTCTTTACTGTCACTTTTGATAAATGCTTACTGACCCGTTTGTACTTTTGAATGGTGCTACTTTGTGACCACTTGGTTAAAAGTCATTGCAAAATAGCACAGAAAAGTAAAGTTCTGAGAAATGCTCTAACATCATTTGCTTGCAGACGCCACTAGGTTGGATATGTTGTTATCTAATGCAAAGTAAATGTCCAAATACTTTTTGGGTAAAATGCAAACATGAAAGGCATCTTACGGACACACTCCATGAGCCGGCTAAAGCTCTCCTCAGGGAACAGAGGTTTCTCTAGACCTCTGAAATACAGCTTCAGAACCCCAGCCACTGAATCAATGTCACTCTCACTGTCCGTGAGCGGGTCCTCTCCTGCTTAACCAAATAAAAGAGAGAAGTAAACAGTTAGCGAGAAGAGAAAACAGACAAGAGACTGAGCAAAAAAGCATATTTGTATAGAAATATAAAATATACACTACCAAAAGTTTGGTCTCTTATGCTCACCAAATATTGTGGAATATTATTACAGTATACAGCTTAAAATAATTTCATTTCAAAATGTAATTTATTCCTGTGATGTCAAAGCTAAAATGTTTTAGCATCATTACTTAAAGGACCAGTGTGTAAATTGTAGCGGCATCTAGCAGTAAAGTTGTGAATTGCAAACACCACGCCCTTTCGAAGCACATAGAGAAGCTACGGGGGGCGACACAGGACAAAAAGGTGTTGTTGGAGACAGCCGAGAGTGACTAGCGCTCTGTATCAGTTTGTCCGTTTAGATCTACTGTAGAAACATGGCGGTGCAAAATGATGACTTCACTGTAAGAGGAGCCGCGGTGTATGCATAGAAATGGCTCATTCTAAGGTCATAAAAACATAACGGTACATTACGTAAGGTCTTTATACACCACTGAAAACAGTTATATATATTATATTGCATTTTTTGTCAAAAGATCCTCATAAATATTACACACTGCACCTTTAAGCATCACATGATCCTTCAGAAATCATTCAAATATGCTGATTTGCTGCTCAAGAAACATTTCTTATAATTTTAATCAATGTTGTGCTGCTTAATATTTGTGTGGAAACCATGATACATTTGAAAGGATTCTTTAATTAATAAAACATATCAAAACAATAGCATTTATTGTAAATAGAAATCTTTTGTCACATTATACATGTCTTTACGGTCATTGTATTCATCCATTTAAACATGATCGTACCTCTTTCAAAGGCATCCCTGATATGATTGACTTCAGTCTGTGATCCAGGAACTCTAAAAATGCCTTCATGATGCAGACCTGTTAAACATCACATTTATATTTACACATACATAAACACTCACTCTCCTTTACATTAATAGTACCACCATTAAAGGTGCTCTTAGTAAATGTATTAGAGGTCGGCTATGAATAATTTGCACTTGTTTTAGGCTACTGATATATGACTATAGTCATTCATTATATGTGATTTTAAATCATTTCAAACATATTTTTGTTTTCGTTATGTGTAAAATGAAGGAATTTCTCCTTATTTAATGAGGAGAAATGACAGAGTGTAACTATAATAAGGGATTTTCTTGCAATTAACAGTTTTACCGTGCAGGTTGATGAAGCGAATGCAGCTCTCCACCACCAGGGGGATCTGTTGCCCAGAGCTCTGTTAGAAAGAGAATGGAGGGAAATTGGGAATAATAATTATGCACATCTGGATGGAAACCGAGTTGTATAGGAATCAATCATGAAAGAAATAAAACAAATATACATATGAAGTATAGTAAACATAATGTGCCAAGAGACAAAAAGTGCAGAAATACATTTTCCCACAAAAACAGATGCACACAGATGCATGCATGACAGGCGAAACAGCTGTACCTGAGTCCTCGACATCCGCCTCCTTCTTCTACAGTCACAGCCAGCCAAGCAAGGAAAGAAAGAGACAGGAGGGACATATAAAGGAGGAGCAGATTGTTTGGCATGACCAGAAGGAGTGTGTAATGTGAAAAATACGGAGAGAATGACATAAAAGCAAACAAAAGCAAAAGCCGTCAGAAAAAGGGACGAAAAATTGGGGTAAGGGATAAAGACAAAAGCAAAGAACGTTTAGATGAAAAGCAACATGTCAGGGATGCTCCGTTTTAATGTAGAACTTGCTAGACAAGAATAATGGGCTTAGCATGAAATCAAAATTAGATAGTTCATGTTTTGTTATTTATATGCTATTGTACTCCTGGACGTTGACAAAATACACTTTTAGTAGATATCTAAAAGTTTTACAATTTTGTACTTTGAAAGCGTTTCGGAAATGTCACACCCCTTACCATAACCGCAAGTTTCAACACACAACTAACACAACTCAACTAGGCCTTATCCCCTTTTTTTACGCATTTCTTGGGTGGGAATTATTCAAATGAGTAATATTGTGGCGTGTTTGTTCCTGGAAGAAAACTCAAGACTACAATTGAGGCGTTTCAAGGAGCTTACTGATATAGAGAATAGCTTCCTCTGGAGTGACTTTGTGCTAACATTACAGACCTTTTTCATGCTCAAACAGCAACGTTATGTAAAATGCATATATATATACACATTAATGTAAAAAGCATAATAGGTCATCTTTAATTAAGTAGTGTTTAAAAGCAAAGAGCTGCTTTGTGTACAGCGATGGGGAAACCGCTCTAATTCTGCTGTTCCATAAGCGCCACCTACTGTCAGAGAGTGGATTTTCATTCAACCTGTCTACCATTTTTGTTCGGACCATGTCCTAGAAAGTGAAGCCAAAGTGTCTCGATCGCCCCCAGGTGGTTGGTCCCAGTGTAGCTCATAAACCCGCCCTCTCCATGTATCCAAATGGGACGCGATACAAACTTAACTTCAAATACATTTTTTCCAAAGATGGTTTCTGTCATTTTAGGTAGGTTTTATCATGCAGAGTTCAAGTGTTCGTTTTTTTATGCTATAAAACGTGACGTCATGATTGACAGCTGTGATTGACAGCTTCTATGAGCGAAGTTGTCACTGAGGCACCAACAGACTTTTTTTCGGGATTTTCAGGAGGAGATTGGAGGTTTAGCTTTAATTTCTACATTTCCGTAACGTTGAAATGTTTATTTCACACCGACATAAGGAGTTGTTCTGCAGTAAACTGTACTAACAGATCCTGCGGGAGCGCGGGGTTTGATATCGCGGCTCTACTTCCTGCTCTCTCCCAAATCAGCGCAAGATGTCAGCCCCATATTCGGAAAATGGCGTCTTCACTTTTCTCCAATGGAAGATAGTGAAGGGGCGTCGTCCATCTTTTTTACAGTCTATGGTTCAGACCATTGCAAAAATCGGACCAAATGTTTATGCACTGTTGTAAATATTAAACGGTTGATGCAAAATAATCTAATGTGCATTCTAAAAATCTAAACAATTCTGATATAAAAAGTATCTAGAATTATTAAAGGAGCAGATATAATACCTATAATCATTCATTATTGTATCCTTTATCATAAAAAAAAGAACAATTACTTCACATATCTCACCCAAACATCTTGTTTCAATGGGAAATTTGTCAATATTGGACACAAAACTATGTTCGTTAAGGGATTTGGGGTCTTTTAGTGTCAGAAAACAACATGTTAGTATAGCTCGATGCCAACAATGTTCCTAAATCGGATTTCAATCCACTTTGCCAGAAGAAAAAAGAAGTCAATTTTACTGGGCTGCACCCATTGATCAACCAATCAAGCCCAAAAAAAGTGTTGTTGGCAAAGCAGTTCTGTGGCCCTGACTGCATTATCCAATTATTAGCGGTGTAACGAGAGTGCACATCTCAAAGATTTACTGTCCACTTAAGATGAAGAGATACAGAAGCCATTGCTAATGCAGGATGTAGCAGACACTGTTAGACACTTCACCACAATAGAATAAAAGTGTGAGAGAATGGAAGCGAGTGGACGAGGGAAGAAGGAAGTCATTTCACATGGTCCAGAGAGGCAGATGGCAGAGCAGTGCTCTACAGCCCTGAGCTCCCAGGAATAGAGAGGGACAGAGAAACACAGGGTGGGAATCTCAGAGAATAGAGAGCACCCTGCTGAAACCACTAGCATGACTGCTCACCAGCATATGCTGTCTGATGGACGCTGGATTCCCCAATAGGTTTCTTAAGCTTAACCAGAAAGATTACACTCGCTGACCAGCTTCACCAGAAAGACCATGCTGGTTGACCAATTTGACCTATGTTCAATGTTTGTTTCGCTCAGACCAACATTACATCACCCTTGAATAGCATAGAAATAGAAAGTTGACAAAATAAGTTTTCAAGAAGTGACAGCAGACATTCTATATTTTTAGACATAATTATCAAGCAGTAATTATGGCCTCATATTAACTGAGAGACTAGATGGAATTTTGTATGTTTATAAATTCATTTGTCACACTGCAGAAACCGAGACCTGAGTTTCTTTCATCTGTTGAACACAAAAGAAGATATTTTGAAGAATGTTGGTAACCAAACAGTTGGCGGTAACCGTTGACTTCCATTGTATGGGAAAAAATATATTATGCTGTTTGGTTACCAACATTCTTCAAAATATCTTTTGCGTTCAACAGATGAAAGAAACTCATATAGGTTTGGAACTAATTGAGGCAGAGTAAATTATAACAGAATTGTGAGAGTGAACTATCCTTTTAAAGAAAGGAGATACACAAAAGAAGATATTTTGAAGATTGTTTGTAACCAAGAAGAGAGAGCAACCATTGACTACCATAGTAGGGAAAACAATGCTATGGTAGTCAATGGTTGCTCTATCTGCTTGGTTACAAACATTCTTCAAAATATCTTCTTTTGTGTTCAGCAGAACAAAGAAACTCATACAGGTTTGAAACAACTTGAGGGTGAGTAAATGATGACAGAATTTTCATTTTTAGGTCCCATTGATTAAAAATGGTTAAAAATATACCTAAAAAATATATTGTTCCCTTATACATTTATAAATGAAATGGTTTATGGACATTATTTGTCAACCACCCAAGCTGGTCTAAGCTAGTGTTTTCAGCAGGGTGGTCTGAAAGGCGGACACTGCTAATGAGCCAAGGACATCAGGTGCAGATAAGGCAGAAAGCAGGATTGACAGCTCTTAGATGGTGCAGAATTTAGCTGGTTTTATACACTAGCTGTTGTGAGCTCTATGGTAGCAGCTAGGGTATAAGCTCAAAAAGTGAAACACTTGAAAGTGTTCAGTATGGAGTTCCCCATTGCTATCAGAGGACTACATCTTGAAACCGCTCTGAGTCAGTTTGTAAAACACTAAGTCAGCAGAGCAAATGAGAGTTAACCAAAGGAAGCATCATATGATGCCAATTATTAAACCCATTCGTTTTTCTCCATATAGATTTTTAAGACAACATAAAGGAATCTATACTTCTGTAGAAGCCACAAGAGTCATTTTACATATTTTTTAAAGAGAAAATATGTGAATTTGGAGTAAAGAACTATGGCACCCAAAGAGTGAAAGACAAACAACCCACTCAAATAAAGCATAAGTAAGATGTAATCAAGAAATAAATCAACAAAGATGCATATCTGGTACATAGCTGAATATTTAGTAACCATAAATAATAATAATAATAATAATAATAATAATAATAATAATAATAATAATAATAATAATAATACAATTATTTAATATACATTTTTTTATTATTTTAATTAATTATAATTATTGAATTATATTTATAAACAATTATAAATAAATGTATATATAATTTAATTCTCATTTTATTATAATTGATTTGTCTTTCATTATTTAAATTTACGCTCATATCACTCATGTATTCATTTATAATTTGCTCATTTATAAATACATGTATAAATATGTTAATAGTTTAATATTGTGCCTTTGGATTTTTATTTGATTAGGTCATTCATAATGCTTTATGGGATTGTAGTTCATTGCCTGTTTTTATTTTTAAATCCCTATGGAGAAAACAAGGAAGAAATTCCAGAACCAAGGCTATTAAAAAAAACAGTCAACCACAATTGTGCACTTTTGGCAGCATTTTCAATGAGAAGCATTTTTATAGGCCTTAATAACATGGAAGAGGCATTAAATACGAGCATCAAGAAACATTGCACTGAGCAAAAGGCTGTGATAACTGTTGAAATGATGCAGTATTCAGAGAACAGCCAAGTGTATCTTATAAGCACACGACACATGCACTAAAATATGCATGCCTTCACTCACACTCACACACAGGTGAACAACGAAGGTTGCTTGGCTGCACAGATGCCTGGAGAGAAAACTGTGAGAGCCTCTGTCTCACCCGATTTAATAAGCAGCCATGTCACTTTATGGAAATAACGTAGCATGTCATTTCAAATAAGATTCGGTCACACAATCGTGCAAACCGCTCTCTAACCTTACTGGGGAGCATGAAGTGATCAAATAATCTCCATACATGTTCTCCTTATTTAATATCCCCTTGTAGATTTACAAGCCAACTGGTCACCCCAAAATTCACAAGTAATCATTAAAGCAGATGCAATAATCAGACAGAGGGATGTCCATGCTCAAAGCCATATCAGAACCGTACAAATGCAACACACATGACCAGAAGCACATGAGAATGAGGCACAAGTGTTAAGGAAGCCATGGAGGGAATGGAGTTAGAGGAACACAGCAAGAACATTACAGAAGTCTATCTGTAACAGAGCAGAGGGCTGTCAGCCGCAGGGCTATACCTGAATGAAGGAGAGCATGTCTCCAGAGAAGAGTTTGTGGTTGTACTGGGAGCAGGGCCTGGCTTTCCGCACACGCACTGCCCTACCAGGCTGCATTCTGGGAAATATATACACCGGCACTCCACTGTGACACTATGGCATCAGTGTACTCATGCAAACATGCTAACATAACAGTAATTCACACAGAACAGACAACACAACAGAAATGTACTCTAGATCATGCACACTGTCTGGGGTCAATACACACTCTATTTATCCCACAATGAGATGTTCTAGCCTCATTATGAAATTGATTGTGTTCTGTTCGATCACTTGAGTCATTTAAACTGATCGTTAAATCTCTCAATGGAGCCGTCTTAATTTCTGCTGAACACGCAAAGACCGTCGGCCAGGAAACAAGAGCAGATGTTTGCTGGATTGCGGCCAATGTTGTCAGCACATGACTGTGTGAACAGTACATAGTTACAGAGAGACAGATGGGATGGGAGACGTACCTGGAGGGATCGCTATCAGTGGCCTCAGCTGCAAAAGAGAAAGAGAGGGAAAATGAGAATAGAGAGTTGACAGACTTCCTCATCCTAGGGTATTATAGTTACTAAAGTCACTGTTGCTACAACAAAACTGTGGCAACTTTTATTGTGGTAAGGCATCTTACACCATCTTACTCTATATTTACCAATTTCACACATGCATGTTGATTCATTCGGTCTTCTTTTATTTACCGTTTTTATTTTTAGTTGAAGAACTGACCAGTTGTGGTTAGTTACCTTTCTGTATGGCCTCTTTAAGTAGGTCGTGCTTGGCTTCGAGTTTCGAGATCAGAGAGCTGCCGCTTACATGCTCCTTCACTTTCTAAAAAAAATAAAATACATTGAATAAATCAATGGCCATGTTATCGTTCGTCATCAAGGTATTTACTTTTCTGCTATAAGATTTGCGTGAATATTATAAATCCAAAAGTATACAGTACACTACCATTCTTTTTGAAAGAAGTCTCTTAAGGTCACCAAGTTTGTTTGATCCAAAATACAGTACATTTTGCACAATATTATTACAATTTTAAAATACCAGTTTTTTCTTTTGCAATATATTATTTATATTGCATTATATATCATTTATTTTCTGTGATGTCAAAGCTGAATTTTTTTTGCATCATTCTTCCAGTCTTCAGTGTCACATGATCCTTCAGAAATCATTCTAATATGCTGATTTGCTGTTCTAGAACATTTCTTATTATCATCAGTGTTTTTCAGGATTCTTTGATTAATGAATTTTGATATTAATTTGAAATTTTGAAAAAAGTTTACTGTCACTTTTGATCAATTTAATGGCACATTGAAGTGCACCATTATTCAATGTGATGACGTAATTTCCCCTGAAACAGGAAGACAGGGTGGGACATATCAAGCAGCTCCTCCCCTTTTTTAAAACAGCCAATAGCGTTTCGTTTATATCGCAGTTTGACTAGAGCCGTTCAGCTCGGTAAAGCTGCAGTTTCCTCCTAATCTCTAACCGTTTATCATCATAATCTCCACTATATCGCTTTGAAATACAGCATTCTGTGCAGAATTCAAATGGGTCCGATATGTTTTGTTGCCTGCGCCGACTCGCGCATATGATCCGCTCTGTGCTTTCGTGTCTCTGGACCGGAGCAGACGTGTGTGTGCGCTGCGGCGGTGCTCGTGAAACTAGCGTGAAACAAGACTTAATTCGTCTCAACTGAAAGTATATTTACACTGTCTGAATCGTTCCCTATCCCCTACATAGTGCACTATGCGCCATTCACCATGTAGAAAATAGTAAAAGTGACCTATTTCAGCCACATCTTCAGCGTCTATTTAGGGGGCGGGACATTTCAAATTCTAGAGAGCATTTGATTGGACAGAAAATATGACAAGAAGCTAAAGTCTGCGTTGATAAAAGCACATGATCCATTTTAGCGGAAGTGAGAGACTAAGTTTTGACAGTCAGTTTGACAGACACTCATTACCTCAAGGCTAACATATTCATACTAATAGCTAAAAAAATTCAAATTTGATTTCAGGGGGCCTTTAATGAATCCTTGCTAAATAGAAGTGTCCGCTTATTTTTGGTCATATGGCACATCAGTCCATGTTGGAAAGAGATCTTACTGTAAAGTAGAAGGTCTCTGTGTCCTGTTGATTGGCTCTGCGTTTGGCAAGGCTGGGTTTGGCTCCTGTTCCGTCACCTGTGCTCTCCACTGATGGAGTGGCGGAGGCGTCCAGAGTGGGGTTGCAATCATCATCACAGACGCTCTCCAGAAGGTTTGAATGTGTTGCCTTAAGTGTCTTACTGACCTGAAGGAATTTCACAGGTGTGAGATGCACAGAGGTTTGTTCAAAGATGCGCATGATAAATGAAAATAACAATGTGAAAGAGAAGCATACTGCTGCTATGTGCATCTCTGGAGGAGTGCACCAAAATAAAGAGTGTGGCATAGAATTTACCTCATCAGTTTCCAAGGTAACAGATGCCAGTCTGGACTGAAGCTGCTGGAATCTGGTCTCAAACTCATACCTCACCTGGCCTTCTGCGCTCACCTCACACACCTGTCACACACCAGATGTTTTTATTCTACATAACGCTGGCCCCTCATGATGGCAACATGACCAGCACAATATTACTCATTTTATCTTATTAACACCTGATTATCAAACCCTTTCAGTTGCCAAAAAAAATAATTATATATATATAAATATATAATTGGTGGTCAGTATAAAATGTAAAAATAGTTATTTTTACTTATGCCTTTAAAAAATTTATAAAACTTATATTGTATATAAATAATAGATTTAAAATAATTTTCTTTTTTAAACTACACTACCATTCAAAAGCTTGAGGTTGGTAAAAAAAATTTATGTTTTCTTATGCTCACCAAGGCTACAGTAAAAACAGTAATATTGTGAAATGTTATCATTTAAAATCTATTTTCTATTTTAATATATTTTATTATCCTTCAGAAATTATTCTAATATGCTGATTTGCCGCTCAAGAAACATTTATTATTATTATTATCAATGATGAAAACAGTTGTGCTGTTTAGGATATTAGAACAGTATTTATTTGAAATGGATCTTTTTGCAACATTATAAATGTCTACTGGTTACACGCCAATTTAATGCATACTTGGCTGAATAAAATATATCTTGTATTTGTATTAAAACATTACAAAAGTTTAGTTTCTTAATATATTATATTACCAAACCGAAGTATTTTTAAGGATTTAATTCATTCAAGAGTTACTGAAAGCCCCACTAAAACATATAGTCATTTTCATGATGTTACCTGGTCTCCTTCATGGGGCTGGTACTGAAAGCGGAAGGGCAGACAAAATGCGGTGTTGTGAGCCTGAAGCAGAGCATCTCTATCCTGGCTCTGGCTGAGTCCAGTCACTGCTGAGTCTAGTTGCTGAAGGCCATTTTTCATATTCTGGAGGGTTCGGTTTCTGTTGGAGAGGTATCCACGTATGACCCGAGACACAGACAGGTGATACCCCAGATCTGTGCACTGCATTCAACATCAGCCAGATGGCAAGACAAAGACAAAGACAAAAAGAGGAAAATACAGTCATTGTTTGAGCAAACATGAATGTTCAGATTCCCGCTCACTGACTAAACCTGCTGTGATGTTTTTGACGTGACATGTTCTACAATGTGCCTCAGGCAATGGGAATAACAAACCATCTGACATATTTCAGAGCTTACTTGAGAACTGAAGATAACAGTGTTACAAAATATGCACACTATCTATCAAAAAGCAGAACAATAGTGAAGTCATTGAAACTATGAAATGAAAACAAATGGAAGTGTGGGAATTATCTAGTGACTTCATGAGATGCAGGTCTTGAACATTGGGGGGGACCAATTTTTTTTTTAGAAACAGAACAGTGAACGAAATTCTAGGTCTAATTCTAGTGTGGAAATAATCATTTTGGGGCTATTTGCAAATAACATTTGCATCAAATATATCGTTAGTGAATAAATACATAGACCGCTTTTGACACTCAAATTCCTTGGTGGTCTGGTGGTAGAATGGTGGTGAATTTTTGTAAACCATGTCGAAGGTTACAGGTTCTAACCCGCCCTCATATAGTTTTTTTTTTCTTCTTCTCCATTAAAATCAAAGATGTCTAGTGATTGTATATTAAGAGCATGGACACGTTTGTGTGCATTTTGTTTTGTGATTTCACAGTCCCTGCAACGGCATTAAGCGATAGATTTATGCGCTCGTCTGTGTGTGAAGACTGTGCAGGAGCCAAAAGAGAACGTAAACCCCGCCTACTTTGATTTCATTGGCCATCTCAATCATTTTGACATTGACGAGCGCTTACAGACCTAAGGCAGACCAGACTAAAAATTTAACTTTTAAACCTATTTGTCATCCTAACATGCAGAGTGCTGCATAATGAAGTGTAGTGCAAGAATTTCAAATATTGGGAGGGACAATTTGGCCATTTCTAATTATTGGGGGGACTTAACCCCCTCAATGTCTATGGTGGTTACGGCCCTGGTATGATGGATATGTGTTGGCTTGTTTCTTTCATATTTGTCTTTTAAAGCTTGTATGCATAAATCTTTAGATCAAAAGCTGTTTAAGACCTTGAGAAACATAAATCAGTCAAGTGTGTTCATTTATTTTTTTTCACTGGTAGTGTAGACGTCTCTAGTGTCTTTTGTTTCTCTAGTATTTTCTCAATGGATACATTCTGCATACCGTCAAATACATTAGACAGAATGGTCTGTACTATTTTTGGTGAGAGGTCAATTCAAAATGAAAAGGGAACTAAAACAACCACGCCTTAAAGAGTGTCTAGACAGATGGTAATAGGACAGCAACAGTGTGTTAGACTCACATCAATCAGAGTGCAAATGTCCTGTAGATAGTACTTATTCATGGAGGCATTAGCTGCTGCCAAGTTGAGCAAGTAGTCGTTACGAGCTTTAGTGCACTTCAGCTGAGTTTCCTGTACTTTCCCTTGTCTCTGTAAAGAAAACACATGTGCAGTGGAAACCAGGGGGTTAGAGATAAAAAGTGAGATCTTGCTCTTCCTGTGCCATCTTCACAGAGCAAAGCTCCGGAAGTTACATTTTCACAAACCACCGCTTTTACCTTCTCCATCAGTCTCTCCATTTTTTTCACAGAGCTGCGTCTTTGCCCCCCTGATTGGCTGAGCCCGAAGTCAGCTGACTTGCCCGTCTGTTTCTCCTCCAGTCGTGTGGCCTCTTTGAGCTTTCCTTCAGCAGCCAGACAGTCGATGTGGTACTGATGATAAGTCTTCAAAGCCTGTAATGCACAGAAAAAAAAAATGTTCTCAATTCATATTTGTGTCATTTTCCAGTAATATCTAAACATCTTTATAACAAGGTAAACTTACTTGAGAAAGAAAATTGTGTCAATTAATTAATTAAATTAATCATATTATATATGATAATAACAATAATAAATCAGTTTATTTTTACTCCATGTGCAAACAATAAGTTTTTATATTTTAAGTTTATCGTTAGATTCATGAATAAAACAAGATAACATATAACACTGTCTTGTTTTATTCATGGGCAAATAAATGCATGTATTGTTTTTAACATAAGCCAGACATTTGAAGCTTATTGTTAGATCTATGGATAAAAACATATTTTAAAAAATGTATTATTATTATTATTATGAAAACGTTTATTTTTACTGCATGTGCCAATCTTTTTTTATTACTTAACATAATAAGCCATGGCGCGGTTTCACAGACAGGTCTTAGATTAAGCCTTAGTTCAATTAGGACATTTAAGTAGCTTTTATAAAAGTGTCTAAGAAAAAAATATATCTTGAGACAAACCAATGGCACTGACATATTTTAAGATATGCCAGTGGAAGCTTCTGTCAGTAAAAACAGCTCAAGCTCTAAAAGCACACAAATGTGCATTTTAGTCTGAGACTAGGCTTAATCCTTGTCTGTGAAACCAGGGGTATATATTTTAAGCTTACGGTTCGATTTATAAATAAAACAAGTTAAAAAAAACGACTTGCCAATGTGACATATTCAATTACGTCCTATTTTACACACTCGTATAAAGCCCTATTTTTATGATCAAGCTTAGCGCATTTATTTTCAGAGACATTAAATACCTTCTAAGACTGCAAAAAGACATACGTGCAAACAAAAAATATCACAGAGCCAAGACACTTGTGGTAGGCAAGCTGTTTGTCTACTGGAGGGTAGAGAGCACACAGCTGCTGTCAGCCAGGGTCAGTAGGCTTGATCTTGCAGCTCTGACCCAAGCTAGAAAAATTAGCTCTGGCAGTGCACATGGGCTTTTTGTGCTACAGGATGGACCAAAATGCACTGAGGTCTATAGAAAGACATGCATGCAGACACATTCAATTGTGAATGCTTGAGCAAATACGTGCATCATGTGGTATTTAGTCGAGTTTAATCATGCTGTCTTTGGCCGCAGTGAGATTATGTAATTCAAAGCTGATGCCATTTGGACTCTATTTCAGTTCACTAGAGCATGCTGCTCAGTGTAAATTTAGCATGTTCACAGCAAAACAGCCTCCGACCTACCGTCTGCATCTCTGTGGTCACTTTCAAGAGCTCATCTTGCATCTGGAGTCCCACCTCCTTGCTCTGAAACAGAGAATAAGAGTCAGTGTGTCAAATAGGGAAGATGCTTTGGCTGTGTTTTGTGTGGGAGTGTTTCTTGTCGGTAAATAAGAGAGGAAGAGAAAGAGGGAAAAATTAGATGTTGTAGCTGGGGATTCTGTACCCGCTTTGCCAGGCGGTGTGTGTCCTCTATGCAGTGTGAGAGCCGCTGCGTGAGTGTGTTGCCGCAGAGCTCACTCAGTGAACTGTGATCTCTACTCTCCTGCCTGGTCTGGGTCAGCAGAACAGACCAGCACTGAGCCACTGACAGGTCCAACTGCTCCTTCCTACAGAGACAGGAGCAGAGAAAATTAAAGAGATGGTTAAAGTCGCAGTCTAATAGAAGTAGCAACATATCTTTTCATCCATATTGTGACGTACTTCAGTGTGAAACATGAAGTATGTCACAATATGTAAAATGTATTCCGGGGAAGCAGGAACTTGGTTCTATCAGTGGTTTGTTGATTGAATGAAGGCAGCTCTGAATGCGAGCTTGCAGTGATTGTAAGAAATGAGCAGTTTTAAGCAGTAGTCTGGCATACGTCACCAGAGAGAAGTCTTGTGTTTCACCAGATAAATAATCCATGTGTAGCATGTGCCTAAGTACTAACGTGCCTAAGACAGACTTCTGCACAGTAATGCATCTATTTATATATAGATTTGCATTCATGAGTTTAAAAATAGTAGTAAAAACGTGCCGCACAGAACGCAGGGGTCTAGAGACGGTAAAACCCAGAAATAACATTAACTGCTTACAAATGATACACAGTTGATTAAGATATGGCGCAATGGTCAAAGACATCCATAAAGCGCATGTTTACATGGAAGAACAATCAAACAAAGAGTCAATATTGAGTAGCTCACATTTTAGACACAATATTGTCAGTTACTTTCGCTATGCCAATGAAAATATTTCAGAACAAAGCCACAGCCGTTGCACATCTCAGAGCAACAACACAGTAGTGGTGTTCGAGAGTGGATCAGTGTTTTTGAACAAATTGGCGAGAGAACGATTCAATGACTCACTCACAAGTCACTTATTTGGTTACTAAATGAAAATGGTGTTTGAACAAATCCTCTATCTATCCATCCATCCACCTATTAGGGCTGTCAAATGAAAAATATTTGTCGAATTTCAAATATAAATCAACATTCAAATGATAAAACGTTGCGTTTGAATTTTAGGTGTGCTTCCGGCAGCCTTATTAGTGGCACACGAGATGGGATGATGACGTAAGAGTTGTTTCATTTTAATGTTTTTCTTAGCCGAATCCAGTTGAACCCACTTGATCCGGTGCTACTGTGCTTCAAACATTGAACAAATAGAGAAGCTCAATGCGGATGCATCCTTAACCAAGCAGTTCATACAGAACATATTTTCTGTGCTGCTTTTCTATGTAAACATGGACTCGACGGACTTTTGCACTGAAGCACTGTTTAAAAAGCCATGTAAAGTTAAAAGAAGTTCAACTTTTAAAAAATATGTCTTGAGACTTTGTGGGGGTTTTTTCCACTCCACTGCATCTCATGTTTTTAAACGCAAAAAAGTATATGATTGGCGCCTCGGCTCTTTGTTTAAAACTATGCATTAAAACATGATGCAGTTTTGTTCATAAGTTGATTTATAAATGTTAAGTTTAAACTATCATGCCCTTTTTTTGTAAAGGCAGTCATGTTATTTCACTGCTTTGAATAAACAATTTAATGTGGTGCATTAATATTTTTCTCATTGCGCTCTCTTATGGCCTCGGGAGATAAGCCAAAAACGTTTTCCCCCTAACTGAAAAAATTTGATTATATAATTGTAATATATTAGTCATTTTCAAGTTTTAATTTAGTTTTTGACAGCCCTACCAGCTATCCATCCATTCATCCACCCATCAATGCTAAAAGTGAGTACCTCTTGGTTTTCACTGTGAACTTCTCACTGAGTTTCTCCAGACAGCGGGCATATTCTGCCTCAATCTCCCCCCGTCTGCGCAGGTACTCGCTTAGATCCTGCAGCTGCTGTGTCTTGACCTCCAGCTGCGCGTCTAGGATTTTTAGCTGCTCTGATAGCTGCCCACGCACCTCTGAGCGAAGATAAAGAAGGGAAAGAGAACATGTAAGGATGGTTTTCAGCACAAAAAGAGGCATAAACTAATGAATTTGTATCCCCCTGCACTAGTGGCTCTGGCCTGGGGCTCAAAGATGATTGGATGAGGGAAGACAGCATCCCTAATACTGCCTATAAATACATCACAGCGCAGGCCTACATCTCACACATAAAACACACATTACATTTTGAGATGTACATTAGTCTGTACTACCTAGCCAAGTGAAAGAAAGAGAGCATGAGATCAAATTGATTTCCTTTACCTTTGATTTGAGTCTCATACTCCGCCAGACTCCCCTTTTCCTTTCTCAGTTTTCCATGTGATGTCATGGTCTCCTTTGCTGGTGTAGCGCTCCTGTTGACTTGTTCACAGTGGCTCACAGTCTGAGATGTTCACACACAGATTTTGTTCCTCTTCACGAAGCAAATACTCGAATTCCGTATTGGCGTTTTTATTTAGCAAAATTATTTATATTTCCATTACAGACAGACATGTCATGTTCGGTCTTGAGTTCATACTGGGCAACGAAAGAAAAACCTTTTCACTCTCTTTGGTCTTTCAATCTGTGCCCTCAGCAGAAACAGAACAGGGAAGTCTCTGTGTGCATGTGTATGTTGGTGTGTGAGTGTGTGTGTTTGTGAACACGGAGGGAGTTCCAATCCAAGCAATTCTCTCTCAGCACTGAGCTTGTGCATTTAAATATTTGTTTTTAGAGCAGAGAACGTTGCATGGGACTGATAGTTTTCTAGTTCCGTTTCCTGAGACCGTGGTTAAATGTGATTGTCCTTGCCTGGAAGAGAGAAGGAAGAGACGTTTGGTAAGAAGGTGTGACAATTGTACAACACAGAAAAAACCATAAATGGAATATGGAAGTAAATACAAGATAAGAGAGAGACAAGAGAGGAAGATACAAAAAATGTTACTTCAAGTTCAATATGACGTGTCACGGGCACTTCCAGAAGACGAAAACGGTTAAGCAAAATGAACACACCTGCCCACATCCTGTTTATCTTCTATAGTGTGTGTGTGTGTGATTCAAAAAGAATCTCACATGAAGACATCCTGTCAATCCTAAATTAAGTATCCACACATTTTACTACATTAAAAAAAGTTCTCAACAGTTTTAAAGTACTTCACACTGGATGTCAAACTGTCAACCCAACAGAGTGCCAAAAAATATTTATTTTTGTACAATGCACCCTGTCGATGTTGGCACCTGCCTAAGCTGGCTGCTTCCACCAAGACAAAAATAGTGTCTGATTGGACACACAGCCATTGATATCAACAACAAACAATAGGAACTGTTTTCTTCTTCTTTTTTCAATTATGTGGTTAGTTGCATTTTATTATTTGCATTTAGCATCTTCAATGCTGTCTGCAATCTAATCAGACAAACCCGCGACCCACTTTTGGGTCCCGACTCGCGACCCACCAGCTTAGAACCAATAATCTAAAGCTTGAGCTAATAACTCAAATTAAAGGCCTTAAACACATCAGAAAACGAAGGGAGGGTTTTTTAGGAAGATCTGACATAGCTCTGACTCTGTCTTAGACAAGCTACGTGACTGAATGTTTGTTGTAGGATGGCAGCCTGAACTGCGCAGGAGTTCCTGTGAGTTGCGCCAGTGATGGCCGTTGGTCTTATGAGAGGGTGGAGGGACCTGAGTCATCATGGCTCTCGGCACAAACACACACAGTCATAGTCAGACCAGGGAGTGCAGCTCCAGCACTGTGCATTAAGAATTTAGAGTACCACACATCTTTCATGACTTTCTTTGCATGTAACCTGAGAAATGCAAAAAGAAAAGTTTGGCACATTGTGAGTTAATGTAAATACATTTAATAAATGGGCCTCTCAAGATTTGAAGATCAAGTCATTTGTCTCATGTATGTATTTAAATGTGTTGGTGTGCACACGTGTTTTTACAAACTTTTTGTAAGCCAAACCATTTTGACGTGTTTACTTAAAGTACCCCCTGAGATTTTAAGTTAATATCTAATTTGCATGGTCACAGTTCTCCAATGTTGTTAATGGTCGCATATATCTTTTTAAGCAAATGTTTTACTTTGTTATTATTTTACAAATATTTATTTCTTTAATTTTGTATATTTTTATGATTTAATAAATGATTAGCTTTTCATTACAAATTCCAGTTTTAGGTTGATTGATTTATAAATTGATTATTTATTTAATTAATTAAAAAATAAATAATAATATAAAAAAATTATCTATATAATTTATATACTAATAATATATTGTAACATATAGAGTAAAATCAAAATTATTTTTCAACGTTTTTCAAAGTTTCAGGTTTAATTCAATTTGGTACTTACCAATTCTTCATTGTAATTATTTGTTACATTTTCTTTCAACTTTCTTTTTATTATTATTTGTTAAATTTACTAGCAATTACGGAGTGGAAATTGTTTCAAAGTAAATCCTGCACCAATTCTTTTTTTAGCCCTGTCACATGAGCACAAAGCGTTTCATGTAACAATGGCAAAAACTATATAAATAAATATTGCACTTTAACCATTATTCAAATAGTATAAACATTATTTTTAGGCAACACATTTCCTCGTCAACTGATTCCATGTAAAAGGCACATCATGCACTCTCCGTCATTCAGCAGTCATGAAAGTCTAGTCTTCACTTCCTCCATCTCAGTGTTTAGAGGTCAAAAGCCTAAGCCAGCCAATCAGAGCTCAGCAGAGACTTCATTATGATAATGCTATTATTGATTCACAAGAGTTGAATCGGATTTGTGCACAATGGGGTTGACTTCTATTGCATTAGTGTATGCCAAATGCCAGTGCTTTTTTGATATATACTCTTGGCAGTGGTTTCTCCATTTTGCTAAAAAGATTGAAACATTTTAAATAGTTAATTCTAATCTGATATTTCAGGCAAACAGATTCTGCATTCTGCAAATGGCTGCATTAAAAACAAGTCATCGGATAGCATAATGCATTTAGCAATTCACAAATAAGCAAATCTATTATATATATATAGGCCTATATGCAGGGCCATAGCTGGGGTATCCATGGCCCCAGTGCCTCTGGGTCCCCTAGAAATCTGTCAGCTACACATAAGTAAGCATATATATTGATCCAGCAGTGGAATGCCTGTGTGAAACCACTCCGGTGTCCTGACTGAGTGAATGTGCCTGTTTAAACTTGATCTGTCTGCTGGTATTGAGTTAAAGAAACTGAGGGGAATTGGAGATCCATGGGATCAATCCTGTTTTACGCTCCCAGTGGAGGCTGGGAAGAAGCTGAGCTCTGGTCTTATCTCTCAGAACAGAGGACCAAAGGGACCCCGCACACATAGACACACACACCGCTGTGCTCTCTCTCATTGCCATGGAGTGATGCTCCTGCACCACGGACAAAGGCACAAATATTAAAGGCTGAATGTAATGTAAATCACTAAATATTTATCTTAAGGGATAGCTCACCCAAATATGAATGATCAAGTACATTTACACTCATTCTAAACCTAATCTTTCTTTCTGAATGTCTATGCTGTGCTTTTTTTTAAGTGGTAACCATGGCTGTCAAATATGACTTTCAAGGCACATTTTGCCTTGACAGATAGACAACTCACACAAAGCTGCAGTATAGCTTCAAAAGACTTTTCGCAAACAGAATATGAGGTGTACGGACTAGTTTAATGGTTGTTTGTTTTTTTGTAATTTGACCTCTACTTTGACAACATGGAAAAGGGCAGCTTAAACTAATATCTCATTTTGTATTCCAAGAGAAAAAAAATCATGTGAATGTGAGAGAATGACAGCAAAATGTTTTTGGGTCACAAGCTGTGGATGTGGACATATCCTTCAAAAGAATCTCTTATGGTTTTGAAAGAAGAAGTGTCATAAAACCGTTGAACGGCATTCAAAACAAACAGTTAAAACACACCATGTATATTTCCCAGCAGCACTCGCAAACTCTTTCCTGCCGATATGCCAACACAATACTCAAGTTAACTGAAATGAAGTGAAACCATAGACCGTAAAAAAATATGGACGACGCGACTTCATTGGCTTCCACCGACGAGAGTTGGCGCACACGGCGCTGACATCTTGCGCAGATTTGTGACCGAGTCTGCGCAGTAGCGATCTCAGGACCGGAGTTGCGCAGTAGAGAGCAGGAAGTAGAGGTGCGATATCAAAAGCCCGCCCACACTCTCACAGATGCAGAACAATTCATTATGTTGGTGTGAAATAAACAGTTATGGAAATGTAGAAATTAAAGCTAAAGCTCCAATCTCCTCCCAAAAATCCAGAAAAAAGTCTGTTAGCGCCTCAGTGACAACTTCACTCAGAGAAGCCGTCAATCTCAGCTGTCAATCATGACGTCACACCCCCCGTTTTTATAGCATCAAATAACTCACTTTAACTAAACTTATTTAAAGAACGAACACTTGAAATGAAATCATCTTGATAAAAACTGCCTAAAATGACAGAAACCATCTTTAGGAAACAATTATTTGAAGTGTAATAAAAAAATTTTAGTTCGTCTCGCGTCCATTGTAATACATGGAGAGGTGGGGTTTATGAGCTATACTGGGACCAAACAACAAACCGACTTGTCTAATTACACAACAGTAAACCACAACATCATACCTACACAACAGTACAGAAACTCATGTGATGTGACCAGTGATAACGCATACCACATCCGTCACACAGTTAGTCCTCACACTGTGATCTTTATATTAATATCTCGAATATGGCCTGAGACTAATAAGTTGATTGATATGCCTTTCTCTGATGGCTGCCCATAGGGATGAAACATCATGAATTAGATCTTTGTAGAAACTGTCAGCCATGTGATTAAAGGGATAGTTGACCCAAAAAAAGTACAATTCTGTCATTAATTACTCACCCTCATGTCATTCCTAACCTGTAAGACCTTCGTTCATCTTCGGAACACAAATGAAGATATGTTTTGATGAAATATGAGAGCTTTCTGACCGCTCCATAAACTGCAGCACAACGACCCTAACTGGAGTTGGCATTCTGACAGAGCTCTGCAGTGTTTTTATTTACTACTTCAGCAGCATAGGAGATTGTCACAGAAGAGAAAAAAATTCTTCAATAAAGTTATTTTTGTTTGTTTATGTATTGTCGTCGCTTCATAACTTTTAAGGTTGAACCACTGGAGTCACATGGACTATTTTAACAATGTCTTTACTACCTTTCTGGGCCATGAAAGTGTTAAACAGCTGTCTATGGAGGGGTCTTAATCAAAAATATCTTCATTTGTGTTCCGAAGATGAACAAAGGTCTTACGGGTTTGGAACGACATGAGGGTGAGGAATTAATGACAGAATTTTCATTTTTGGGTGAACTAACCCTTTAAGTCTCCTGTTTTTCTTCTGAGGAAAGGGTCCACCCATTAAACACAGAACATTCCCCTAACATTCCCATATGGTCCCTGTTTTTTGTGGAACCAAATAAGAACGTTCTCTATTGGATGTGTTTTTGTATTGACGTCCATTCATCCGTCTTCCATACCGCTTACTATATAGGACGCGGGAGTGGATGATTACTGTACAGCAGGGTAAATGATATCGGAGTAAAGAGGTTAGGGGAACGTTCCGGGAACGTTCTGGGAAGGTTAGGGGAACATTCTCCAAACCAACAGGAAACGTTCTATTGACTTAAAGAAAACTTTCCTGGCTAACATTCCCAGAACGTTCTGGGAATCAAAAATTGTTATCTGGGCAGTAATCTCATTCAGAGATTCAGAAGAGACCTCAACAATAGCTATGTTTCCATCAACCTATTTTTATGGACATTTTGGGATATCACATAAAAAAAACCTGGATGGAAATGCTAAGACACGTAAAAATGTGCTCAAAATTGGGGGCGGGTACATTTTCTTATCTGATAAGAAGACATACACAAACTACAATGGAACCACTTTAATGAATAAATCCCTCTCTGAACAGTGGATGCGATTGGATAACTGGACTAACTAGTAGACCAATCACATCGCGCAGTTGAGATCTGTTGAAAACTGTTATGCTGCTTAATATTTCTGTTAAAACGTATCTAGATGAAGAGAACATTCAAAAGAACAGCATTTATTTGGAATAGAAATCTTTTGTAAAATTTTAAATGTCTTTACAAACATTATCATCTCCCATAACTCACTTGAGCTATGAAAGAGCAACTTTTGAGAAATACAATTTTCTTCTGGACAGAATGCAAAGATAGCAGAGCTTTGAGGGGCAGCTCAGAGCAGTAAATGTAGGAGCTGAGTAGAGGTCATGCTGAGATGAGACTGCTTATCTGACAATCACGATTGCCTTTCCTGCACTGTCGCTCCTTTTCAGCTTGTGTACATAAAAACACACACGGACACGCTCTCTCACACACACACACTCACTCTAATCCCATATTAAGAAGCTTGAGTGTTGAGTCACTGTATTCTTTCCTGCATTTCCCCTGAAGTCTGACATCGTGTTGTTCTTTGTGGGTACAGGCCAGAAAGACACATCTCTCATCTGCCTGCATTTATCCCTTCTTATCTGCCAAGTTTTGCCTCTGAAGACACAAAACATCCTTCAATCCCCCTTTCTAGGGAGCATCTATCCCAACTGCTACATATCAGCTTTTAAAGGGTTAGTAGTTCAGCCCAAAATGACGACTCTGTCATTGTTTACTCATTCTCACATTGTTCTGAACCTGCATAATTTTCTTTATTCCATGGAACACAAAATGAGAAGTTCAGCAGAATTACTTCTCTTTTCCATAAATTGAAAGTGAATAATAACCAGTGACTGTCAATGTAAAATAAAAATAAAAAAAATTGGCACAAAAGCACTATAAAAGTGGTCCATATGACTCGTGTCTTATAAGCCATATTGTACAATCGCTTGTGTGAAAAACAGACAGAAATGCAAGTCATTATTTATCTCTCACAAAACACCCGCTTGTAATTTCAAACCTGTATGTCTTTCTTCCGTGGAACACAAAAGAAGATAATTTGAAAGATCTCTCAGTGCTTTTTTTTTTGGCCATACAATCCAGAGTTGTTTTCGACCCCATTAATTTTAATAGCATGGACAAGATATCTTGTTTTGTGTTCTGCAGAAGAAAGTAAGTCATACAGGTTTGAAAGACGTGAGGGTGAACAGATGATAACAGAAGTTCCATTTTGGGATGAATTCTCCCTTTAAATTTCATCCATGTACATGTAGGTTGGACACCAGTGATGCAAAATGTAACTGGACCGTGTGTGTCTTGTAACAAGTCGTGACGCCAAATTTGAATATAAATATATGACTTGAATATTTGTATGTGTTTAATATTTGAATATTTGAATCCCATAACTGAGATTTGAGATTGAGGGTAGCATAGATTTCATAAAAATGCTTTTTTTTTTTTTTTTGTCTAAAAACCCCTGGTCATCATTTAATTTCACTGTATGGAAAAGGGCAGCATGAACACTCTGCCAAACATCTCCTTACATGACAGAAGAAAGACACGTCATACAGGTTTGAAACAACATGAGGGTGACTAAACAATGGCCAAACAATGACATTTTCATTTCAAGGTGTACTATCTCTTTAAGGTTGATTTGAAGTGTGAAAATGAAAGGCAAGAGGAAGAGGAAGAGAAAGAGAGACAGACAGACAGGGAAACCCTCAGCCAAATGACAACACCACGGAGCTAGAGGAGGTGAGAGGGGAGGTGATGAGGTGGAAGATTGAAGCAAAGAGGTGGGACAGACTGCTTGATAACAATCAATGCTGCTGAGACACCCTGAAAGAGCTCGTCAGTTAGTTTCTTTCTCTCGCTGTGTGGTATTCATGCGCACAACCAGTCATGTATGCAAAAGCACTAAGCTTATGCGTGGACGCGTTTGGACGGATCTGCCAAAAACACACACAATCATCCTATTGAGGGGATAATGCATGCAACTACGAAATACTCGCTATCATACACACACAAACATGTCAGTGAGCCTCCACTGTGTGTGTGAGGAGATGGAGGGAGAACATACAAACGGTCATGCTGAGAGGAATACACAGTGAATTTATAGTCATAAATAATAAAGAAAGCCCATGTCTTACCTCATTCTCCTAGGATCTGTCTCTCGCTGGACACTGCGTTTGAGTCACACAGATTTCATGCAGCCAGCTTGATTTCACCGCCTCTGACACATTATACACACGACTCTTTCTCTCTCTCTCTCTCTCTCTCTCTCTCTCTCTCTCTCTCTCTCTCTCTCTCTCTCTCTCTCTCTCTCTCTCTCTCTCAGGAGCGCAGTCAAAATAAGGTGGAAGCACACACACACAAACACACAAGCATGAAAGCTAGAAAACAGCTCCCCTTCTTTGGTTCACACACACATGCATGCACAGCACACGCGCATGCTGAAACACAACCTCTCTCTCTGTCTCCTCCGCTCTCAGGCAATCAGAGAGAATGTCATAACCGAAGCCACGCCCTCTTCGCCCCCCTCCCCGCAGGCTTACTATAAATACAGGGATGGATATGAATATGCTGTCTTGTTCTCTTTCCCCCCTCCCGCTTTGTTCCATCTCTCATTCCTAATATTCCCTCTCTGTGGCCATGAAATGCTTCTCTTATGACCTTGCATTGTGCTCGCGGACTACCACCCCCCCTTTCTCTGCACACATAAACACACGTACAGTCATGAATCTATTTAATGCTCTTGCAGATGAGCTATAAAACTGATGCTAATGCCAATCCAAAAGGGAATGAATGGGTAAGAGCTATAGCTGGGTGATAAACAAACAATGGCCGACGCGTACACACACATAGCCTACACACATACACCTGCTGCTGGCACTGTAATGGCCGGTTTGCACAGAACGCGTTTTTTCCGCAACATTGCGCTGTTTTTTTTTTTTTGTTTTTTTTTTTGTAAACATGCACCGTTTAACTTTTTAAAAAACGTCATTTCCCATTCTATTCTACTGCGCATCGTCTCGTTTTTAAATGCAACACGTTCAGTGTGAACATTCACCACGCGCGCGCAGTCATGTGCTAATGCATTATCTGTCACATCTAGCATGCACTGAATGTGCAAATATTTATGTAGCTCATTAGCTCCATTATTGTTATGCATACAATAAGAGCAGGGTAGCCTATAACGAGTTTTTAGATGAGTTCACACCTCACAGGAAATAGTGCCCACATAACCGCCAATTTACTCAGCCTTTACCCAGCCTACAGCAACCACTAAGAGCACTGAGAAGTGTTGAGTGTGGGTCGAGACTTGTAAATGTGCCAGAATCGTTAAATTTGTTGTTGAAACATAAATATGCTTGGCTAATAAATTTATAAGAGGCAGTTATACATGTTTTATCTTCCTGTAAATATACCGGCTTCATTAGCATATGCATGAGAATTGAGAAGTTTAGTTTTGTAAATGAGAAGATCTTAAAGGTACAATATGTAAGATTTTTGGATTAAAATATCCAAAAAACACTAGAACCGTGTTATATATTTTGTTGATTTGTGTACATTATCCCAAATGTTTCCAAGAATTTTACAGTCCAGAGAAATAAGCTATTTTAACCAGGACTGTGTCGCCTATCAATGACATCATACCTGCATCTATTTTGTACAAACCATGAAAAAAATCAAAGCTTTAATATATATGGGCTATATGTTTTATTGGACAAACTGTTTGGAGACATTTATTGACAGAAAATAAATTATTGCACAGTAATACAGAATTTTCTCCATCATACAATATGTTTTAAAATGAATTGCTTGTCATTTAGCAACACAAGCCATCCAGCATTTATTCATATGATATTCTAATATGGATCTAGCTCACTGCAGTGTGCAACAAGTGTCTCATAGCAGCCGCGGAGCGAATATACAGAATAACGTTCTAACATAATTTTTAACGCACACTCAAATGTATCTAATATGATAAAACAGCGCTGCGTTACCCCACATACCCTTGACCGGAAGAAGCGGAAGCGGCAACTGTGGCATAATAAAAGTTCCGCTGCTGTCACCATGTGTCACGCTCGTTTCTCATTAGCAATCGCTCCAACGGCTTCGTTCAGCTCCCACAACACTCGGCCCTGCTCTGCTTCCTACTACAGTAACCTTAATAATCTCATCCATGAACATGATTTCTGCCCGAGTCCCATCCCGATTCTTTTCCACCGACTGTGAGGTGAAGATTACGAATTCCAAGATTCCGCGCTCAATCTCGGCGTCATCAAGCTACGACTTAGTTTTGAAAAGGCCACCTCTGGTGGTGAAAAACTACATAGCGTGCCTTTAAAGGCATAGCAAAAAACAAAACGAAAATAACACGATTTCATTATTTACTTATCCTCACGTCGTTTCAAACCTGTAGGACTTTCTTTCTTCTTCTGGGCACAAAAGAAGGTATTTTGAAGAATGCTGCCGACAAAACCGTTTTGGGTACCATTGACTTCCATATGGACAACACTTTTTAAAAAAATTTTATATCTACAAAAAGAAAGTAAGTCAAACTGGAATGACAAGAGTGTAAAATAAATGATTCGAATTTCCATTTATGGGTGAACTATCCCTTTAACGTCTCAAATGAGAAAGTTCAATGTAAATGTATCATTTACATTTTGTGTTTTAACATTTAATAAATATTTAATTGAATAAATAGTTGAATATTTCTGGCCAGCTGTATGCAAGTGAAATTCCTGTTCTGAGTTAGGCACTCTTAGATGAAAAGGTTAGAATCTTAAATGTTCTGTCAGGTGCATCATAGGGTTATTTTAGGGGTTCCCATATTATGGATTTAGTTTGAATTAATTTAGTTTTCATTTTGAATACATTTAATGAACTTAAAAGCTTAAACATACTTTATCACCAGAAAAAAAAAAAAACTGAAATAACCTTTCGCATAAACATAAAATTGAGTCAAGAACCCTTGGGTTCTATATTGAAACGCATTTAATCTTTTTTTTTCTAAGAGTGTGCAACGAGAAGTTCAACCCCTTCACCTCCCCCATCTTTCCTGTGCTTGTTTCCTTCCTCTCTTGGGTTAAGCCTGTGTTCACTCTCTTTCTCTCACTATAAAATCCCCAGGATGTGACAAATAAAGGGAAATTAAGCCCCCTAAATCCTATAATGTGAAACATACACACACAAACACACAGACAATATATATTTACACACACAAGCAGAAACACACACAGCTGAGAGAAACATCTGCAGCTGCAGTGCAGCTCAATCTCACTAGATATAAAAAGATTGATGATTATTGATCCCTAAAGAGAAATTCAGTGCAGAGGCCGCGATATTAAACAGAGTGCACTCTCAACACAACTATACATGCTTTCAGTGAGCATAAACAATATAAATGTGTGATGTTGTGTGCAGTTGGTCAAGAAGGACTTATAAAATCATGGATATAATACAAGGATTGTTGCACATGCTCAAGCTCCCTTGTGGCAAACGAATGGTCTACGGGAACCATCACCCCACCCATGATGAGTGCTTGGAAAGGCGACTCCACTGTGAGGGTGGCTGGGGGGAAGTCATGATGTGACGTGAACATTATAACAGGTTGTCAGAATTGTGCAATACATGAAGCGACTTATAAGGCCCAGCAGGTAGCAACCATATATGCGGTTTAACATGGTCGGCGTTGACTCTGATACAATTGTTTCTATATTTGCCCCTCTTCCCGCATCAACCCGTACTACCCCGGCCCGTCCTCCCTGGGGACAGTTCAGTTTCCACTTGGTCAGTCAGTCCGCACAGCTTTGACCTACTTCATGTCTCTGGCTTCAAACACGTACTCATAGCCTCGCATGCTCAAAACTGCACATGCAGCGATGCAAATGAACGCTGAGTGGAGATAACAAAGCTGATTTCACGTGCTGTGGTCTGATGAACACATCAACAAAGCTCCTGTTCAGAGATGCTGATGGACTGCAGAACGTGGCAATGACATAAACAGACGATATAGACGTGTGCATTGATCATAGAGTTGGGTTCAAATGTCTGAAACCACACTGAAAATCTGAGATTCAAAATAATTTTTAACTTGGAAATAAAGAGGAGGCTTATTTGATGAAAACAATGCAAACAAAAACCTAAATGAATAGGAAATATTGTAATAAAAATTTACAGGGCACCTATTAAGCAAAATTCACTTTTATATGACGTTTGAACATAAATGTCCCCATAAATCATAAGCAGTATCT
Organism: Gobio gobio; assembly: GCF_949357685.1. NCBI lineage: Eukaryota > Metazoa > Chordata > Actinopteri > Cypriniformes > Gobionidae > Gobio > Gobio gobio. Next base: position 28,424,539 of record NC_137117.1, on the reverse strand, counting down.
CAAGCTGTTTGCACATTCTGGGCAAAGTGATGTCACTTTGCACAGGCCCCGCCCACGACTGTTGACAGACGTATTAGAGTAGACCCCGCCCAGAGCGAGTTGTACACATAGGTGTTACACAAGGGGGTAATCCAGCACCAGGAAAGCGTACCTTCCTTTGGGGCAGCCATTGCTAACCAATGCTGTTAGCATCCCATTGAATCCCATTCATTTTGGCGTAACTTTGACAGCGAATAACTTTACATCTGAGGCGTTTAAAGACTCCATTTTGCCATTGTTTATTTCTAAAGAAACACGACAATGTATTAAAGGCTCCATTACCTTGTATCTTACACTATCGCCCGTAGAAGCCGTTTTTGTAAAAACAGTCTAACGATTGCGTCATAGCCACGCAACTCTGTCGCATAGTAGAGGAATTACCATATAGACCTGAGGAGAAGCTCGCAGGCAATCTTTTACTGTCTATGAGGCAATCGGGGGGACGTGGAGGCATAAAGTCCGATAAAGTCAAGGGAGAAGCATGGGGAGAAGCCCATAGAGAGCCAAAAGCAACGGGACAAAATATTTCAACAACGTGATTCAGATTTCACTTTGCACAACTACTAGAAGACTTACAAATGTCAGACAGGTTGCTCACGTCACATCTACGTCGTCATGCTCAGTCTGAGGCTGCGCAGTACGCTCAGCCATCAGGAAGTGAGTGCTTCTAATTGACTTCACTTTTCCCCGTTGAAGCCTATGGGGTCGCTGTGTCCATTTCTTTTACTGTCTATGGTTGTACACTGTCCGCCATTTTCTCCAGGCCAGAGCAGCTGTAGCAACCAGAATGTCTCGTAAGTAACTCAGGTGTTTTGTTGTTGGATGTAAGAGAGAACATAACAGTTTTCGTGTACTCCCAACATCAGAGCCACTGAAGACACAGTGGATTACTTTAGTTTTTTGAAGGGAATGTGCCTCCGTATAAAGTTACCTAAATTTGTTTATGTCTGCACAATTAATTTTACACCTGGGGGGTATTCCAGAAAGCAAGGTTAACTTACCGTCACATATACATTTGAACTCTCGGTTGATTAACCCAAACCTTGCTTACTCGAGGTACTAGTTCCAAAAAAACGAGTCCGGGAGTAAGTTCAGACAACTCAGAGTATGTTCCCGGTTAACACACAAGACATTCTCAACAGAGACGAATCGATGATTCACCATGGAAACAGATGCAAAAAAAGCTTTTGTTCTTCTTTTGTTTAAAGGCGGTTTACATTACCTACTTAGTGCCAGTGTTGGGAATAACGGCGTTACAGATAAACGGCGTTACTAACGGAATTATTTTTTTCAGTAACGAGTAATCAAACGAATTACTGTTTCTCTCGTTACAACGCCGTTAGCGTTACTGAGGGGAAAAAATGCGGCGTTAGTCGCGTTACTATAATTGAGCTCACTGAAGCGCTTTTCATCCGAACAGGCTCTCTGTCAGTTGGACCTGCAATGTGTGTGTGTGTGTGTGTGTGTGTGTGTGTGTGTGTGTGTGTGTGTGTGCGTGTGCGCGCGCACCAGCCATGCGTGTTGGGGGTGGGTGCGGTGGTACACATAACTGATGATGATTGGTGGGTGGGAGACAAGGTTGAAGTTGATAGGTTGAGTTCACACCTATTTTTTTTCACGGTCTATGGTTCACACACACACACACACACACACACACACACACACACACACACACACACCTATGACGCACACGCATATGCACGTTCAGCGATAGTCCAACGACTTCAAAGGTAGCTTTCGCAAATTGGAAGTATAAGCGCTACTTTTCCCTCGTTGAGGTGAAAGGTAAGAATATTTAAGTAACGTGCAACTTATGCCCAGGAAGAAAGAGTCTCTCCACGCCGGTGGCAAGTGATTCTGAAGCGCCTCACATCATCATATGCCACAAAATTAGTGGCTAAAAACCCAGGTGATAACGTGAGCTCCACTACCACAGGAAAGTATAGTACTGATAATATTTACACAATATTTACACTATAGTAGGCCTACTGATAATATTTACAATAATGCATTGAATTTGATAGGTGTCTCTCACATTGTCCCACAGCAACATTACAATAGTGCACATTAATGTACAATGTTTTATAATAATAATTTATTCTATTTAGTGTCCAATTCATTCATTTAACATATCTAATATTGGGGGCATCCAAATTATTTGACATATTTGAACATTTGAAAGGAAAAAAAAGTAACGCAGTAATTACTTTCCCTGGTAATTAGTTACTTTTATAATGATGTAACTCAGTTACTAACTCAGTTACTATTTGTAAGAAGTAACTAGTAACTATAACTAATTACTTTTTTAAAGTAACGTGCCCAACACTGCTTAGTGCACATCGCCACCTATTTGGTGGTCATGCAATTATTTTTTCAATGTTTTCTTTTAATAAGTAATCTTTATTCACTGAAAATAAGGATTTATTGTTTGTTTGATGCTAATTAATTGAATGCAGATCCATGTGTGAGATGACAATAAAATAAAAAAAATATATATCTTCAATAATATGTTCATCTGAATTAACATTTAAACTTATTTTTTATTCTAATTCTTTAGAATTAATATATAATACTGAATGTATTACATAACTGAAACAAATTTGGTTATATTAATAACTATATTAATTATATAAATACCTCTGAATACCTCTTAAGCAAACTAACCCTGGAACATAACCTGCAGGTTATGTTCAGAGAGTGAGTTGCCATGGTTACTTACATATCCTGAAAGTTACCTCCGTTTTTGGAACCGAAAGTTGAGGTTATCCGCTTAAGTACTTACCCGGGTATGTCACATAACCTGCTTTCTTGAATACCCCCCAGACTGCTTTGTGAACAAGGGTCAATATACAAAAAAAAGTTGTTACTCGCTGGATTAGCATTAACGGTTTGTGATCCAGTTTATAGTCTCCAGAGTGACACTGGTCATGGCAGTAATGAAAGGGAGAGCTTTATTAAATGATGAACTTTATCTGAGTTGTTTTATGAATAAAGAGTTTACCAGTTTATTAAGCACCCCCCGAAAAGACGTGAGGCTGCCGCTGCTGATATGAGTTTGTTCATCTTGTAAAAAGGGGCATAATGTGCCCTTTAAGCAAATTTGCAGCATGTGACTCTTTATTCAGATGGGTCAGATGTTCTCTCTTCCATTGAAGTCCAAGATGCTCTTTGAATCATCTAAAATAAAGCCTACTGGAGAACATGATCACCAGGTTTCACACAAACTTGTGGCATTCATGAAGCTTGAGTGCTGTTGTTAAATGGAAGAAGAAGAAGAAAAACACTAGGAAATGTTTCATTTCAACTTTCACTCCAATTCTTATGTTGATAATATAATTTGTAATAAAGAGTTAGAAAATTAAATGGGAAATATAAACGTTTTCACTAGTGGTCTCACAATTTTAGACCACTTGCTTGTATAAAACTCTCTTGAAGTTAGCAGTATGTTTTCCAGAATTAATAGCAAGGAATAAAAACAAATAAAAAAAACAGGCAGAAAAAGTTTCATGCTGAAATTGCCACATCATTTTACAGTGAATTTACAGTTAACAGTGAATTACTGAAAATGCATCCATCTCATGAGTCAGTCAACAAAGAACTCTGAATAATGGAATTTATGAGAATTCTGAAAGACATGAATTATGTAGAACAGTTTCATACTTGAAAAGGGGAAGCTAAAATGAGACTTACTGCACTCTCACTTCATTATTGATGGGCACAGTTTAAACACTACTATGTTTAATGTATACTGTTATGTAAAACAACAAGTCATTAGTAAATTTCTCTAAAAAGTGTAAACACTGTACCGCTATTAAAACATTGCTGTTTGTTTGAGAAGTATTGTGCAACCAATGGTATGAGTCTAGGGCGGGACTCTCTGTTTGCTAACTAATAGCAGATAAGAGAGTGTTTGAAAAAAATGTATTATTTGTACAATTACACACTGCAGCTTTCTCCTACAGCCAGATATCAAGAATTGTTTGAAAAAGTGCCTGTCAAATAAGGCAGCCCGTTAGCACAACTCTGTGGCCATTCTAAGTACTGCAACTGTGATGTGATTAAAACCTCAGCTTTGATACAAATTGAGAAAAGACACAAGCGAAGCCTTACATGTAATTTGTTTATTAGTCTAACTAGCATGCACAATTTCTCTTGCAAACATAACTTTCATAGACAGTTCTGATATGAATTCATCAAACAGTATGGCTTCACTGCCACAAGGATAACAATCAGCTCTAAGCACCTATGCATAAATAATACATTTACATATGTAAATTATATGCGATCATATTAAAAAATAAATTACATTTTTTTTAGGTATAATTATTGCAACATCTCAGTCATTAATTTGCTTCATTTCTGCTCTAATATTGCAGAACAGGGACTATTAACATATGCAAAACTTACATCAAACAATCACAATCCTATTAAGTGAATCCGGGGTCATGAATTTTTAGTGAAATTATGATAAACAGTTAAGCTTCTATTAAACAGGTCTGCACCTTTGAGACAGTATATCTACAGAGAGTGCATGCTGTACATGGATGAATCAGGAACTGAGGGTAGGGTGAGGACAATAGGGAGTTTCTACTGGCACTTGGGGGGGGGGGGGGGGGGGGGGGGGGGGTTGGGCTACTGTGATGTAGCTGTAATGGCCCAGGGGTGAAAAGGCACCGCTGTGTAAACTAATGTCAGTGCGGATCATCGCTGTGTGTGCGTCTCATCTGCTCAGCCTGTCTCACAGCCTTCTCCAGCTCCCCCTGGGACAGCAGCCCACAGTGTTTCAGGGCAGAGAGCAGCTGGGCCCGAGAGTTACTAATAAACGAGTGGGACAGGAAATAGGGGAGACCACCTCCATTCTTAAGGAAGTAAAGTGGGACTCGAACCATACCCAAAACCTGGGGACAGACAAGAAAATTGCATTATAAGAGTTTGTAAGTACATTTACACACACATTAAAATAAATAAACAGAGCATTTACCTCTAAACCATGGTCTGTGGCCGTGGTTACAGCTGCTCTCTCTATCTCTTTCAGTTCTGACTCTGTCATCTTCTTGATGTAGAAGTGCGTGATGAGCCGAGGGCAGGATGGAGAAAGGCAGGAGGATATGTGATCGTCCACAACCACGGGCACGGCCACGCCCGCCTCCTCGTGGAGCTCTCTGCTAAGCCCCGCCTCCAGCGTCTCCTTAGACGGGTTCACAAATCTACAACAAAATACACTCCATGAATAACTACAGTAGCTACATTTATATGCAACTTAAAACAAATAATTTATAAATTTTTATTAAGTTATTTATTCGTGCAGAAAGATGAACTCACCCCCCAGGGAAACCCAGCAAGCCATCAAAGCGCATCTGCATCTGAATAACAGTCATCTGAACTCAGGTTCATAAAGTCAGGGCGTTCATTCACACATTATTTTTGAACTTCCTGTGCACCTGTCGTAGTCGCACTCTTCAAATAAATGTGCAAGTCACACTCTTACTTACCAGTACTATATGTTTGATCGGGGTTTTCCCAAAGAGTTTGGCACTAGAGTCTCCGTACAGCATAATGTGACACGCATGTCTGAAGCCCTCTCGTGTCAATGCATCTTCTCTCGTGATCTGTTCCGCCATTACGGGACGAGTGATAAACAAACAAACAAATCAGTTAACTGTGGGTTTAATGACGCGTATTGATAAGTGAGATAACGCTGACTACAGCGAGCAACAACGAGCCACCTGACATTGACCATTTCAAAATACTAGTCCACTGAGTGAACGCAGCTCTTCATGCCACTAAACCGTATAAAACACAAGTTAACATGCATTAATAAAACGGTGCACATTTTTCTATTTACCACATCTTTCAAAAAATAAATGACAAACTATTTCACAGTTATTCTAAAGAAGCAACAATAATTGTATTAACCCATTTCCTCTCCCAAACTATTGTTAGGCTACCATCTGTAAGGTTGGACTTGGCCACACTTATTTATTATTTTTGTATCTAGACCGATACAACAAATGACAACGATATACAAATAAATGTTTCTTAATAATATAGGCTACTTTGTTTATTACAATATATTGAATATTAATAAGTTATGGACAGGATGATGAATGTAACATTCTGTTGTCCTATAGATGGCAGTAGCAACTAAATTGTGCTCCTTATGAGAAAAAGAAAGAAAGAACAGTTCATGCTGAAAGAAGCCAGAGGAGAAAGATAAAGTGAATAATAGACACGGTGCTTCCCCTTCTCTCTTGTGTCACTCTGAATCTATGCCACCTGTGCATAGCACTAGAAATAACCTCTTATATTTAAAACCAGTGTGGCTTCAAAAGCAAAGCTGATTCATCTGCCATAACTGTTAATTCCTCACGCATGCACTGACTCTTGTCTCATATTGTCCAATTAGTTTGAAAAGAACCAGTGAATTGATGTGGCCCGAAATAACATTTCTATGTATCCAGAAAAGGGCTTTTGTGACAAAATCAAATGTAGGCTATACACTGCTTCCATTCCAATGTACAGGTTTCTTCAGCAGCCTTACAGGGCTTTACTTAAACCATGATGCTACTATCTCTCTAACCTGATCACCGTTGCGAGGTGATAACTGGAGGAAATATTTTGCTTCACATCCACTCCCTTCTTCATTTTCAACAAAAATGATGTCTTAACTCCAGTGACAGTTGGTCGGACAGTGGAACATGGAAACCGGTCTTAAATAATATATGATGATATAATCAAGTTTATACATGGAAACATTTTTAAACAACTAAAATATCAACATACGTAAGCACAGCTAACAGATTCACTAACTAAAAGGCTAGGGATGAGAACTGTGGGTATTGTTGTGTATGCGTTCTCCAGCAGTTGTTGCAATGTTGGCTACGGCTAATGTGGGTTTTCTGAGTCAGCTGTGTGGATGTTTCGATCAATCCCTGGGCTTTTGAATTGTTAAGAGACCTTTTACATGGCAATATATGGGAGACTGACTGAATTAAGCCATATCCACTTCCCATTCCAATCTGTCATGGTTTCTATTGTCCCATGGTAGGAGACCGTAAATGAATGTGGAGAAGTGCAGGTGTGTTTAAGTGGAGCTGAGAATTTTAATTGCCGTTATATGCACTATTTAAATACTAAATACGATAGTGGAAGCCTATGCTGGGAATGTTAAGAGACAATGAGACAGATGGAGAGATAAAGTGAGGTTATGAGGGTGTGCATATGGTCACAATTCACCGTTTTATCTTTTTAATCACTGTGTAATGTATAGCAGTTAAACATTCTGAAGTGATAAGCCAGAAAGGATGAGCATTACAATGATTTTACTGATTGTTTTTTGACCAATTTTCAATAATTACATTATATTAAAATAAAAATTTCTCATCATTACTATATTAATAATAATGAGACAGCAATTGTTCCAGCAATTAATATAGTTCATTAGCCTTATATGGGATGTTTACATGGTCACGCAACAGAGCGACCTGGTGAATTAAGATGTGCGGCCACAGGTCTGTGTGTGTGTGTGTGTGTGTGTGTCAGAGCCATAGAGAGAGAGAGTTGCGACAACGGAAGTTCAAAACGCTTGATAGTCACGTGATTCATGTAGACCTCGAATAGTTCCAGGAAGTGCTTTGACGGGCAATTCAAATTGATAGTCACAGTGACAGAACTGCGCTTTTTGGTAATTAATAGTCAATAAATGCATTGATTTTCAATAATTTTATTACACATCGACATGTGTATGTAGCATGAGTATGTAGTTACAGCGATGTTGTTTTTAAAATATATATTTTTTTAATGATGAATAATCTACACAAGCAGGCTTTAATGTACAAGTTATTTTGATTAAAATGTGCTGATCATTTAAAATCTTACTGATTAAACGTCTTACCTTTTAAAAGTGCATCACAAACGGTCTGTTCTGCTGTAACTCTATGGCGCGGCTGCTACTTCCGGGAACTATTGAGAGTCTCCGTGAGCCGCCATTGCTGTAAAAAAAACCGTTCCATTGGAGTCTATGGAGTTGTCGCAACTCTCTCTCTATATGGCTCTGGTGTGTGTGTGTGTGTGTGTGTATATGCATATTTTACAATGGCTTTAAATGCAGTTCAGAATTTAGAGGCAAATCTATCCATTTTATAAAATGTAACTGAAACTTTGAGCATCTGCACAAGTTGACTTAAACAATCCTAGATGCCTGATTCACGTCTGTGTTGACTCAAGGCCTTGTTAACTCTATCCGTCCTCTCTGGGCTTACCATGTGGCAGAAGATTGCGCCAGAATGGCTGGGCTATTCTTGAGCCTGAGCGCTTTCTAAGTTTAAAAGGTTTATGTGAGCTGCTGGCTATTGTTCTGGTGAAGGCGTCAGGGATTGTTACAGGGGATCTGGGGGGGAGAGATATACTGCTGTCAAAATCCAGACTAAAATAGACAGACAGCTGTGGTTGCTCATATCTAGGCTATGTGTTTGAGTGTGATGGTGGTGCAACGGAGAGCTAACACAATGCAGACAGGCCGTGCGTTGGAGCTGGATGGGGAGAATGGCACTGGTCATCTCCATCCATGAGTCACTTGCTAAAAGACTGATTAGCTTACATTACTGCCGATTTGTGGGGATGGACTGGCTGGTAATCCTGAGATTAGGACATCTAGGGTTTCCCAAACTCCTTCTCTACATTCTCGCTTTCAATCACACACACAGGTGCAGGGGGGTTTGGTGTGTGCCAGGGTCTTAGGAGACTGTCAGAGGCAGATCAGCTGGAAAAATGTATGTAGAATCCAGAATTGTGAGGGAGCCGAACGTTGCTCAGCTGGGATCTGGTTCATATGTCTGCGCCTGGTGGATAGATCACACATAGGATTTAAAAGACCAGAAGATACTGTATGTTTTGATTGGCAAGAGGAAAATATTCATTAAGGCAGTTTATGTGTATTGTCATTGCCTCCATTGAGTGTGGGTATACAGAATGTGACCTCCCCCCTTCCACCTCTGAACTTTTAGCCTCTGTGGAGAGGCTTGTGCCACTGTATGAGAGCTGATAATCTGTAACAACTGCTCACCATGTGTAGAACTTCAAACCCTGGTTCCTGGAAGCTTTGTTCAGGTTTGCCATTTTGTTTGCTCTTTTATGGCAGGTGACATTGTAATGAATTTTACAATGTTGGATAGTAACTAACTAAAAGATACTTCTAGACAATGCTTCATTAATTGTCTGCTAAATGAAATAATGTAAAAATAGCAAATAAAAGTACTAACTAAAACTAAATTTTTAGTAGTGATAGCAAGGTACTTTTTACAATGAGTACCGCCATGGTCCACTCTCTGTTGTTTTGAGGAAAGTCTGATTAATTCTAGTGAATCAGTTCATCTTAAACGATTCTCTATGTAATATGTAGCATTGGAAAGTCTGATTCATTATAATAAATGAATCATTTTTAACGGTTTTCACTGTTCTATTTTAGTGTTGGAAAGTCTGATTCATTCTATTGAATCGGTTCATCGTAAATCGCTCTCTCTGTCCAATGTGTAAGTAGGCCCTGATAATAAATCGGTTTGTCCGAATGAACGTTTTTAGTCTATGTATAAACTATGTATAACTTTAATTTACTTCCACCCTAAATTTTCATGCATTTAAAAGCACTTATATCTTCGATTAAAATGATAACTCATTGAATAATTGTGTATTTTTTATTTATAAAAAAAAAATATTAAGCAACTTCAGTATAGCTATTTTTGTTCTTGCTTACTACGTTTTTAAAAAGCAGTTTACTCAACAAGGAAATTGCTGTATGAAGTAACCCAATTCATTGCAACATAATTTCTGAAACTACAAAAATATTATATATAAATAATGCTTAGGCTACTTATGAACTGTGTTTAACAGCACTTTTAACAACCAAACATAAATGGTGACATCTGTGTACCTCTTTCAGCGTTTATAGGGTTGAGATGTGTAGACGCTCTTTCAGTGTTTAATCACTGGCTGATCACTCTCAGTAATTTCTAAGGGAAACAAAGCAGAGCACCGCCTCTTTAACCACAAACCAATGCCAGACAGCATGGCTATCTCTGCACGGAATGCTGGCTATTGGGAACAGGAGTTGTATTCTCTTCTATTTTCGGACTACATAGTGGGCTCTGGATTCTGCTAGAGGACACTTATCTCAGCTTTACCCCTCAAGGTCGACAGCTTCTGAGGCGCCTATTTGCTAAGGAGGATCTGATTGTATCAGTAACTGAGTATGAACGTTATGCAGATCTTGTGTGTTATATTGAACATGCCACTGTGTCTTTCAACCAGTCTGTCAAATCAGGCAAAGATAGATACCCTTCTACACCCATAGAAATGGACTGCACAAGTTTTGACAAAAAAAAAAACAAAAAAAAATCATTGTCTCAGAAGTTAAAGGAAGCCTTAAGTTATAGGCACAGACTAATCCCATTCTTTTCAAGACAATATTTCATGTCATAACAAAGTAACAAATGCCAACTCTTAAAAATCCCCTGATAGTTCTCTGGATTGCCTGAGCTAACTAGCCCATGTTGTATTCAGTCTGGTATGCTGTTAATGTGTAATAATCATATTATAAATATACATTAAGCAATAAAAATATAAATAACCTACATTTCCTATTGTAATAAATATAGCTATAGGAAATAAAAATGTAATTGTATATGTAGGCTAGGGTTTTGTACGTTTTTGTTACCCGTCTTACAAACCCCTTCTTTACAGCCTACATATAATATAATATTTCTATTTCCTAATGTAATAAAACCATAATATCACTGTTTTGTCAATGTACCGTCCGATACAATCTGACGGAAGTCTCGAGCACCTGTTGTTATTGTTACCACAGGTGGACGCGACGTCTGTCCTCAAGCGTCAATTTAGTGCGCTGTCACTAATTTATAATCCAACTTTTGTGTTTACAGAAATATTGTTTGAAAATGCCGTTGTATGTACAAAAAAATACCAATTTCCCCTCCCCAATCTTTTGCTTTCACTCTCATATGGGGTTTCAAGCCTTAATTAGGGTCAGAACCCTCCAAAGCCGTAGGTTTGTTTTTACTGTGACCACTTTTTTGGCCATTACAACATCATTTAAGTCTTTAAAGAAATATAGAGAGGTCATGCATTTAACCTCTGGACAGCAGCGCATAAACCACAAGCAACAACTATGTCGTTTTAAAAATAACCCCTTACAGTACGATTCGTCAAACCTGTTTGCCTTTTGTGATCGTGCAGGGACGGACCGCACGGCCACGCAGCCAATGAGCAACTGAACACACACGGACACATGGGGATATCTGACACATCTCCCCAACTCTGACCTTGAGGGAAACAATAAAAGAGGACCAGGCCACTTCTTCCGAGGCCAACCCGTTTAGACATTTCAGAGGTTAGTAAATGCATGTGCTTTCCACAGCGCTGTTTGGATAGTGCGCCGTGCCTTGCATGTGGCGATTCTTTTTGTACACAAATACTCAACAAGATTGTGGATTAGAGATTTTTTTTCAACACATGCCTATGAGAAGCAAAACAAAGAGGAGAAATATTTTTTCTAACAAAGTTTCTACGACGTTACAGGTGTTTGAGTTCAGGTCCGGGACCGGAAGCGTTAATCATGTCCCGCTTTATGGAATTGAGGGAATTTGGAGATGCAGCCACATTCCTGCGTAAAACCAACCTGGAAAAACTCGCTGCGCAGTCCCATGCGTTTGATGGTACTGTCAAATGTCCTGGTTTTTATTTATTTATTGGAGGCCAAGCCTATCAAAATATTCAAATCATTAATTTTTAAATCCTATCCAATTCTGAATGAGTTACACATTAAGATGAGCATGTATTGTGCATGTGAAAACATTTTGTTTAAACGTTACATGTTAAGCAATACAATATATATTTATATTATAGGCTAAATTATATACATTAATGTAATTATAACAATATGTTTAATTGGTGTATTATATGCACAAGATAAAATCTACCATAGTTTGTTATGTTAGTTATCTGACAGTTCAATTCAGATAAGAGGTGCCAAATACTTCTGTGTGCAGGGAAAAAACGTGTTTGGATTGCAGATGAGAAAGAAGCCTACATTGAGGTGGAGATCAAAGATACTGATGGAGACAAAGTCATGGTGGAGACCAAAGATGGGATGGTCAGTGAAGTTTAAACTGCCCATTTTAACTATTTTTGTCTTATTTTTCAAAAATAAGAGACACATTTGATGTTTCTTACTTCATTGGTAATTTTTTTTAAGCAAAATCTGATAAAGAAAGAAAAATAAATTTAAGTATTTTTTTTACTAGAGTATGTGTATTGTATTGCATTTATAGCTAGTACTAATGTGTGTTGTATTGTATTTAAAGCAAGGGACTCGATTCATTCAGCAGCGGAAAAAGAAAATATATCACAAGGTGGTGATTAAATTCTTTAATCTAATATTGACAGATGTTAACAGTGAAAGAGGATGACATTCAGCAGATGAATCCCCCGAAGTTTGACATGATTGAAGACATGGCCATGCTTACGCACCTCAATGAGGCCTCTGTTCTTTTCAACCTCTGTCGGCGCTACAGTTTCTGGATGATCTATGTGAGACACGACTTTATCATTTACTGTTAAACAGCTGTCTGTGTCTAAAAGAGTTGTAAAAATAACTCGAGAATCAAGTGATCTGTTTCTTTAACGTTCTTTTGGATAATACTTCATGTGTGTTCTTTTCTGTCTGTCCACAGACATATTCAGGACTGTTTTGTGTGACAGTTAACCCGTATAAATGGCTCCCTGTCTATTCTCCTGAAGTGGTTGCAGCGTATAAGGGAAAGCGTCGCTCAGATGTTCCACCTCACATCTATTCCATAGCAGACAATGCCTATAATGACATGCTAAAAAGTATGGTCTGAAACACATTTCGCTTTTGATCTCTATTTCACACAGGCCTTCATTTGTCTTGATTCTGAATAGCACTTTGGTCAAGCTCTTAGTCTTTACCATGTCAACTTTTTTTTTCTTGTAGATCGTGAAAACCAGTCAATGCTTATCACGTAAGTAACCTTCCACCATGAACTTCTACTACTATTAGGTCAGAATGATCTGAGAATGCTCATCATTTAATCATGAAGCGGTATAAAAATGGGTTTTTTTATCATTTTGAAGAGTTTTCTTTTTTTCTTTTTCAATCTTTCTTCTTGGATTTAATATTGTTTCATGTATATTTCACATAAATTTTGTCCATGCCTAGCGGAGAATCCGGTGCTGGCAAAACTGTCAACACGAAACGTGTAATTCAGTATTTTGCCATTATAGCTGCTCTTGGCGAAGCAGGGGGCAAAAAAGGAGTAAGGGCAGAAACTTCACTTCTCGGCTTCTTTTTGTCATCACCCATCCTTATCCCTTGTCTCCCTACGAGTCTTACTTTTGTTCCTCTACATCTTGTTTTTTGGGATTTTTAATAATGTCTAAATGTTTATCGATTCCTTTTGGATTCACAGACATCCTTTTAACCGATAAGGAGTGACCCTCAGAGTTTTGTTACCCAAGTTTTGTTTTCCCGTTCCAGTATGTTTTTATGAACCCTTTTTATACCACTCTTTACATTGCCCGTTCCCCTTTTTGCAATGTCTCTCATTTTGTCTCTTGTTTTTAACATTATAAGCTCCTTTTTCACTGTCTTTTTTGGAAAACAACAAACAACAACAACAAAAAAGCAACAACAACCCTGATTTCATCTGTTTTCCCCTCAATCATGATGGATAATATTTCATTTCCATTAGTTTGTTCTGTCCCACTCATAGATATCATTTTGGTGTTCGATTATAAACTCACACATTTCTTTTTTCAACATAAATAGGGCACATTAGAGGATCAGATAATTGAGGCCAACCCAGCTATGGAAGCTTTTGGCAATGCAAAAACCCTGAGGAATGACAACTCATCCCGCTTTGTGAGTAACCATCCTAAGAAAAGCACGACCTCTCACTTTCTTTCAATATTGTTCTCCGTTTTACTTTTTTCCCTCTCTTTAACACAGGGCAAATTCATACGAATCCATTTTGGTCCTACAGGGAAACTTGCATCTTCTGACATTGACATTTGTGAGCTGATTTGAAAAACATTACTTTTAATAGATTATATACATTGTTATTCCTTCAAAAACTGTTCCATTTCACATTCTCTTTTGTTTAGATCTTCTAGAAAAATCTAGAGTGATTTTTCAGCAAGGCGGAGAGAGAAGCTACCACATCTACTACCAGATCCTCTCGAACAGGAAACCAGAACTGCTAGGTATTCCGAGGAAACAGCATGGCTACTATTTTAGCTGAAGAACTGAGTTTATACCAAGTATAGATGTTAATATGCCTGCAGTATTCCATCCTCAGCACACTGTGTGACTTAAAAACCAAACCTCTTCCATGTGTTAAACAGACATGCTGCTGGTGTCATCAAATCCCTTTGACTACCACTTCTGCTCGCAGGGTGTTATAACTGTGGACCACATGGACGATGGTGATGAGCTGCTTGCAACTGATGTAAGTACTGCTTGTATGATGGAGATCACTGTAAAGAGATACTTATTATAAGATGCTTATTATTCCACATAAACACTGAATGATCACTCACTTATAATGCAACTTGCTTACCTTCCTCTCTAGCATGCCATGGACACTCTTGGTTTCACTCCTGAGGAGAAGTATGGCTGTTATAAGATAGTTGGTGCCATCATGCACTTTGGCAACATGAAGTTCAAAGTTCGGCAGAGAGAGGAGCAAGCAGAGGCAGATGGCACTGAAAGTAAGAGGGATTCTGTCATAAGCAAGGCCAACATCTTCGGTCAGAGTTTTAAGCGTTGTGATTTTGTTACTCAGGTGCAGACAAAGCCTCCTATCTCATGGGGATCAGTTCAGCTGACCTCATAAAGGGACTGCTTCACCCTAGAGTGAAAGTGGGCAATGAGTACATTGTTAAAGGACAGACCGTTGAACAGGTCAGTTTGGTCAGTAAATGATGAATTAGTATCCCTACTATATAATTTCACCTAGCAGTGAGAGTATTTGTGCTTTTGTGTCTTGACAGGTGACCTATGCGGTTGGTGCTTTGGCCAAAGCCACGTATGACCGCATGTTTAAATGGCTGGTGAGCAGAATCAATAAAACCCTGTACACGGCCCTCCCTCGTCAGTTCTTCATAGGAGTGCTGGACATAGCAGGCTTTGAGATCTTTGAGGTAACTATGTCAGTCATCGTCAGAATTGCTTGTATATTGCTTTGCATCACTCCTTGCCACTGTCTTCACATCAGATGTGGTACAGGATACAAAATTAGGGCTGGGTAAAAATATGTATTTTCTCTATTAATTGTCATTTGATTGTCAAGATTTTGATTCTTAAATACTCAAGATCAATTTTTTTGCACTGATTTTCGGTGACTCGTTTACTCTTATGAACCGGTTCTTGGTAGTAAATCAAAAATGTGAATTGCAAACAGTGTAGTCCAATTCACAAACAAATTACACTTTTGAATCAGTCTTTTTAATAAATAATTTAAAAACACCTATGAACTCAGTCTGACGAATCATCCACTGAATAAACTCTGAAACTATCAGAGTGGTTAATGAATCAACATTAAGTTATTATTACTTACAGTGATGGAATATTTTAATATATGTAACAGTATATCAGAGAATATATATCTTTAATATGAGCCTATCATTTCACATTAATATTACACATTTTTATAATAATTTAAATAAGACAATAAGAACTGCAATTTCTGCACTTTTCACATTTACTTTAAAAACGTCTTTGGTTGTGTTAAATCACAATTAAAGTGCATCCTTTGAGCCCTGTTGTTAATTTACCAAACTATTTTTCACAATGTACCAATTTAGAAAGTTTCCTGTTTACATCAATAGCTAAGAGAACATTTTGGTTACACTTTATTTCAATAGTCCATTTGAGAGATTCTACTAACTAGAAGTAACTTTGCAACTACATTCCAACTAACCCTTAGAGTAGTAAACTGTTAAGTTAGAGTTAGTAGAATAAGTTGACATGTACTTGAAAAGTTACTTATAGTCAGAAGAATGTCTTTTGGAAACTCCAAAAATGTCCTTTATATACTATAAGCAAAGTGGACATTGCAACTGAAATATACCTAAATTAATAGAAAATGAATCACATTCAATTAAAATCAAATTGAATCGAGAACTTGTTAATCATGAAGTATACATTATTCAGTACCTTATTTGTAAAACTCTCTCTTCCTTTTCCCTGAACAGTTCAACAACTTTGAGCAAATGTGCATCAACTTCACCAATGAGAAACTGCAACAGTTTTTCAACCATCACATGTTCATCCTAGAGCAGGAGGAGTACAAGTCAGAGGGCATAGAGTGGACTTTCATAGACTTTGGATTAGACCTGCAAGCCTGCATTGACCTCATTGAGAAGGTTGATATAGAATTACATACAACTCTGTGAAAGCATGTGTATGTTTGTATAAGATAACTATACCAAGCAACTCTAGCTGTTACATCCTTCTTGTGTTGTTTGCAGCCGATGGGTATACTGTCTATTCTGGAGGAGGAGTGCATGTTCCCTAAAGCCACAGAGATCAGCTTCAAAGCTAAACTCTACGACAATCACCTTGGCAAGTCTCCCAACTTCCTGAAACCAAGGCCAGACAAAAAACGCAAATATGACACTCACTTTGAGCTGGTGCACTACGCTGGAGTGGTGAGTGAAAATAACACCATATTCACACACATATTTACCATAGCATACAATAATAGACTCTTTATAAGCCGCATAACTGGAGCCATTGGAATTTGTTAAGCAATTTACAGTATGCAATGCCGCCAGACAATGGCACCATTTAAGTAACAAGGATAGTCTGGAGCAAGCTGAGGTTAAGTGCCTTGCTTAATGACACAATGGTGATAGCTCAAGGGTGGCAAAGGATAAATCACTTGATCACTATAATTCACTTAACATATAGTATCAACTCACATCCATGTATGTTGTCAGGTGCCGTACAACATCAATGGATGGCTGGACAAAAACAGAGACCCTCTAAATGAAACTGTGGTGCTAATCTTCCAGAGGTCGTCCAACAAGTTAATGGCAAGCCTCTTCGAGAACTTCATCAGCTTAGATTCAGGTGTATATTAATACAACTTATATTAAAAAGATAATTCCACTTGGCCAAATTGTACTGAGGTGTTTTACACATTGTTACAGGTTCAGAAGCAAAGCCAGGGGGCAGAGAGAAGAGGAAGAAAGGAGCATCATTCCAAACTGTTTCCCAGCTACATAAGGTGGGTAAAAGTGAGGAGATACGGAGAAGAGATTTTCTATAGGTCTATTGTATTATGTCAGAATGCACCAGAAAAGCCACTTTTCACTTCTTTAAAAATCTGCAAATGTTGAAACTAATTAGATATTGGAAATGGTGTTGGAAAGTGAGCCAGTTAAGACTTGCAGTGATGTTTAGGTAATCTGACCCATGAACATCACTTTAAGTCTGTGCTGGCTCAGCTTTCACCAGCTGCAGATGCAAAGACGCAGGTAAGATCGGACCCAGTAGGTAGCGGAACTAGCATGGAGACTGGGAAATTATTTTAAATCTTAACATGTTGCATTATGGACTGCATTTTGAATGACCTTTGCTTCTATATCACTCTAGGAGAATCTAAACAAGTTGATGACTAATTTGAGAAGCACTCAGCCTCATTTTGTGCGCTGCATTATCCCCAATGAGACAAAGACACCAGGTACAAAAAGTTCAGTTTAGAGGATAAAACCATTTGTTATGCTACAAACCTACCGTAAACACACCATCAGTCTTCAGTTTCTGTTCTTGTATCTGATAGGGATGATGGAGCCATTTCTGGTTCTGCACCAGCTTCGCTGCAATGGTGTTCTTGAAGGAATCCGCATTTGCAGGAAGGGGTTTCCCAACCGGATTACATATGCAGAGTTCAAACAGCGGTGAGTTTTTCTTCATAGATCACACTTGTACTTGGGGTAACTGTAATTAAAAGAAAATGCAACAGTTTCTGGGGACCTATCTCTTTGATTTTCACTACTTTAATTCTACTTTGTTGTATTTAAAATTTGTATTAGCAATTTAACAATTTAAAAGCTATTCTCTGGTCAATTCTGAATGGTGCACAACCCTAATAGAAAGATGAATAAAGATATTTAACTAAACCGTCATGATTTACCAGCTACCGTATCCTGAACCCTTTGGCCATCCCAGAGGACACCTATGTAGACAGCAGGAAAGCTGTAGAAAAGTTGCTTGGGTCTCTGGATATCGACCACACACAGTACAAGTTTGGCCACAGCAAGGTACATGAAATGGTTCTCTCTCACTCCTATCACGCTACACTATTTTCAGTTACTTAAAACTCATCCCTGGCTGCACTGACCTGTGAATCTGTCCTCCTTCAGGTTTTCTTTAAGGCTGGACTTCTTGGGCTGCTGGAGGACATGAGAGACGAACGGCTGTCTGAGATTCTCACCTTGTTGCAGGCCTTCTGCAGGGGAAAACTCATGCGGATGGAGCGCAGAAGGATGATGAAAGAGAAGTATGTGCCATTTGGATGTCCAAACCATGACAATAGTCATAAAGCATTTAAATAGCCGAACGCAAATAGTTCTGCTGTTATTCACTGACTGAAGAAAGTGTCAGATTGCAGATATCGCTTCCTTGAGCTCTTTCTAAGCATGGCGATAAACTGTTGAGAGTGTGCATAGGCCTATGAGCCTGTAAATCTATGGGAGGAATGTCTGATGTGTATGCGGACTATGTTGTGGCGTGTGTCTGGCGTGTGTCTGTATGTTTTGTGTGTGTGGTCACTACAGAAAAAGCCAGTTAAACCCCCTCCACCCCAAATGGCATTTACAAAAGCAGGTGTGGAGGTGGGTCATATATCCCGCAAACAGTGCACATACCAGTTGTTGACGGTTCCTTACCAGAGTGCCCCCTCCCATCTTTATTATAAGTAACCTTCTTTTGTCCAGAATGGATATGGCTGAGAGCAGGCTGAAAACTGCTGAAATGCCCTCCCAGGTGACAGGAGATTAAGTCCTCTTGTTTCTTCAGAAGGGTTCAGCTTTAGATAATCAACAACCTCTGCCTGACCTTTGACTGTTCCTGATTGTGTTGCCACTTCAGCAATGCGGAATTGATTTACTCTTTAGGCATGCTCAGTATCACAGTGGGATTACTGATTTAGAACACACGAAACAATGGCGTGTGGCAGCCTGGCCCTATTTGGTGCTAGACATACTGAGCTAATTTAGAACAACGAGGGCAGGGAGTGTGAGGTGCAGGCTACAAAATGGATAAGGGTTCTTTTACCCTTAGACATAAGGAGGAGACATAAGCCACTGCCCCAGAGAAACTCTCTGCACAGCCCTGAATACATTGGATTGATTTGAATAACTGGAATGTATTTGAAGTGTGCACCAAGCACTAGGAAAATACAGATATCTGATCGGGACTCGGTATCTGCAGATATATATTTTAAGATGTACACTCACATGTACTTAGATGTCAGGAAAATATGCTATTATATTTTACTTCATGGTTGAACAAGATGACAATTTTGGGGTCAGTATATTTAAACTTTTCCTGTTTTTAGGAAAAACTAAAAACTATGTTTTTAAACCAGGTTTTTCTTTATCGTGGATAGTCATATAGAGTATGTCATTGATCCTGATTGTCTTCACTCAGGGAAGCTCTGATGGTGATTCAGTGGAACATCCGTGCCTTTTACGCAGTCAAGAACTGGCCATGGATGTGTCTGTTCTTCAAGATCAAACCTCTGCTGAGGAGCGCAGCTACAGAGAAGGAGCTGGTTACACTGAAGGAGGAGTTCCAGAAGCTAAAGGAGGCTCTTGAGAGGTCTGAGGTGAAGAGGAAGGAGTTTGAGGAGAGACAGATCTCTTTGGTGCAAGAGAAAAATGATCTCTCTTTACAACTTCAAGCGGTGAGTGTAAGAGTGGATCATACCAATGAATAAGAATCACATAGTTAGCAATAATATTTTAATAGCTTTTATGCATCATACACTGGTCAAAGGAAAGATGGAAAGAATTAATTTTGACATTCTGACCCCAGGAGCAGGATAATCTGGCTGATGCTGAGGACCGCTGTAACCTGCTGATCAAGGCCAAGATCCAGATGGAGGGTAAAATTAAGGAGCTGATGGAGAGGCTGGAGGACGAAGAGGAGGTTAATGCCACCATCCTGGCCAAGAAACGCAAACTTGAGGATGAGTGTATTGAGTTGAAGAAAGACCTGGATGACCTGGAGATTACTCTGGCCAAGGTTGAGAAGGAAAAACATGCCACTGAGAACAAGGTAACACAGATACGTTCATGGATGGGTCAATGTGGTCTAGGTCAGGTCCTCCAATGCACTGATTAACAAGTTCTCTCTGGTTGACTCAGGTGAAAAACTTGGTGGAGGAAATGGCTGCATTGGATGAAACCATTCTGAGGCTCACTAAAGAGAAGAAAGCCCTCCAGGATGCTCATCAGCAGGCTCTGGAGGACCTGCAGACTGAGGAGAACAAAGTGAACATGCTGTCCAAGGCCAAGATCAAACTTGAGCAGCAGGTGGATGATGTGAGTATGAAGTAAAACCCTATGAGAAAACCTCAGAGTCTGTAACAATCCAAAACTCCTTATCCACAGCCTATTAGCCTACACAGTCTAACCTAGCACAATGGTTGAGTAATACATTTCTTAGATTTCATTGTTTATTACTATTTGTTAACTGGAACAGTTAGAGGGCTCTTTGGAGCAAGAGAAGAAAGTGCGTATGGATCTGGAGCGAGTGAAGCGAAAGCTTGAGGGCGATCTGAAGCTTTCCATGGAGTCATCCATGGATTTGGAGAACAACAAACAGCAGCTAGAGGACAGACTAAAGAAGTGAGATTTGATAAGCATTAAGCAGTCATTGTCATGTCAAATGAAAGTACTGTATTATTTCCTCTAATATGTTCTCTAATGAAATCTGTACTTGGTCTTTTCTGTAGGAAAGACCTCGAAATGGTTCAGATAGGTGCAAAGATTGAAGAGGAGCAAGCCTTGGTTATTCAACTACAGAAGAAAATAAAAGAATTACAGGTAAAGTAATTATTTGGCTAATAACAGAATGTTACGTGTTTGCATAATGAGTTATTAATCTAACAGTATTATGGTAAACTGTTTACAGACACGTATAGAAGAGCTTGAGGAGGAACTTGAGGCTGAAAGAGCAGCTCGATTAAAGTCGGAAAAGCAGCGCAGTGATGTGTCAATGGAACTGGAAGAGCTGAGTGAACGTTTGGAGGAAGCAGGAGGTGCTACCACGGCCCAGATCGAGATGAACAAGAAGCGGGAGGCTGACTTTTTAAAGATGCGGAGAGATCTGGAAGAAGCCTCTCTGCATCATGAAACCACCATGGCCATGCTACGGAGAAAGCATGCGGACACTGTGGCTGAGATGGGGGAGCAACTGGACAACCTGCAGAGGGTCAAACAGAAGCTGGAAAAGGAAAAGGCAGAAACCAGAATGGAGTCTGAAGATCTGGCGTCTAACCTTGAACATCTCTCCAGAGCTAAAGTAAAACATCTCAATGTGCTTAACATGGTTTCTGAGATTCATAATGCCATTATGTTACTATCCATGGGAGTTTATGGTTAAAACAGAGTAAACATGAATTGGGTTGAAAAAAAATGATATTTATTGTTATTGTTTATATGGTACCAAATGAACAGTGGGAGAATTAACAAAGAGACTGACGTTTGCAGGCCACAACAGAGAAAATGTGCAGGATGTATGAGGACCAGCTGAATGAGTCTAAATCTAAGGTGGAGGAACTCCAGAGGCAGCTAATGGATGTCACCTCTCAAAAAGCACGGGCTCAGACAGAAAGTGGTAAGTGTCTTGCACTTTGAAACGGAATAAAGATTAGGAGCTGGAAATATATTATACATTATGATTGGAAGTCTCCTACAGAAATTATGATTTACATTTTCGTTAAAAACAAGTGCCAACACAGAGATCAAGTAATGTAAGAACAAAGTACCTGGCACTTGGTAAAGTACCAACGGATGTTCCCTCTTTTCACTCTTACAAATATCAGCCGAGGTCAGCCGCAGACTGGAAGAGAGAGAGGTTCTGGTCATGCAACTGCAGCGAACAAAGAGTGCTCTCACCCAGACCACAGAGGAGCTGAAGAAACAGCTAGAAGAAGAATGCAAAGTGAGCCTGATTTTAGATACATTGTGCCATAGCTATTAGGGCTGTCAGTCAAATGTTTCACTGACAGTGCTTATATGTTTATCGCAAGTAAATCACATTTAATATTATATTGTGTGTTTGTGCCAGGCAAAGAACAGTTTAGCTCATGCGGTACAGTCCTCCAGGCATGATTGTGAGCTCTTGAGAGAGCAGTTTGAGGAGGAGCAGGAGGCCAAATCCGAGTTGCAGCGTGCTCTGTCTAAAGCCAATGCGGAGATTGCACAGTGGAGGACAAAGTATGAGACTGATGCCATTCAGAGGACCGATGAACTAGAGGATGCCAAGTAAGAGACCACTCTGTCATCCGTTGATGTAATATAGGGTCACTTTGCTGTTTTATTTAATTTAGCTGATTCATCTGTCTTCAGGAAGAAGCTGGTTGCACGGCTCCAGAGTTCTGAGGAGGCAGTGGAAGCCTCCAATGCCAAATGCGCCTCGCTGGAGAAGACCAAGCACCGTCTGCAGACTGAGATTGAGGACTTGGCGGTTGACCTGGAACGCTCTAATGCTGTGGCTGTTGCACTGGACAAAAAGCAACGCAACTTTGATAAGGTCAGGACAAAAAGTACATTTACTGTAAATATTTCATTTAACCAGCATTGTTTTTATTTATTTTCTATTTCTACCACCACATATTTTTATTATTATTATTATTATTATGTCCAGGTGCTGTCTGAGTGGAGGCAGAAGTTTGAGGAGACACAGGCCGAGCTGGAAGGCTCTCAGAAAGAGTCCCGCAGTCTCAGCACAGAGCTCTTTAAACTCAAAAACTCCTATGAAGAAGCCCTTGACCAACTGGAGACAATCAAAAGGGAGAACAAGAATCTGCAGGGTACAAATCTGTACATAGACTTTAGGAAGAATATATCTGTGAAACTTTGCATACATTTATAATAATCAAGAGAGGTCATATTTTGGTCCAGAATGTTTTTCAGAATGAGCCTAACCTATATATTTGTTTTGCAGAGGAAATCACTGACTTGACTGATCAGATAAGTCAAGGCAACAAGACTATCCATGAACTTGAACAGGTGAAGAAGGTACTGGACCATGAGAAGAGTCACATTCAAGTAGCACTGGAGGAGGCTGAGGTGATGAATATTACCTGAGACACCAGACTATGCTCACCAACAGACATTTATAATTATGTACTTGGATGAAAAGCTAATGAGTTGCTAACCCTGTGTGACCCAGGGCACTCTGGAGCACGAGGAGAGTAAAACCTTGCGCATCCAGCTGGAGCTCAGCCAGACAAGGACTGAGGTTGAAAAGAAACTTGCAGAGAGGGATGAAGAGATTGACAATCTCCGGTAAGGAACTTTTATATCTATAACACCCAAAAAAAAAAAAAAAAAGCTATTGAAATCACAATATAATTAAAACATGCATTTATCTATGCAGTCGAAACCATCAGCGGACTCTGGACTCCATGCAGACCACTCTGGATGCAGAAACCAGGGCCCGTAATGAGGCAATCAGGGTTAAGAAAAAGATGGAAGGAGATATGAATGAGATGGAGATCCACCTGAACCACGCAAACAGACAGGCTGTGGAGTCTCAAAAAATGGTGCGCAACCTACAGCTTCAAATCAAGGTGAGAGGGGAGGGCTGGTTGTATTACTATGCAGATTTAAAAAGATGATCAACTATACACAAACAGAATACTCTTTAACTACAACTTGAGAATCTCTAGAGATGCACAATATTACGATTTTTTTATCGGTATCCATTGATATTGTATAATTGATTGTGCTCAATTTCTTATTTTTACATTCGGATTACCTCAAAGTTTTCATACTGTACATTATAATGTTGTGATGCCTTGATTCACTTGTAGCATTTACTTTTTAAAGTTTTATTTTTAATTTACACAAAATAGAATACATATTAATTTCAGACTTGACATAAAATAACTGTATTGGCCAGTATTTCTATATTGGTGCATCCTGTCTAATCTGTATAACATACATTAAAGTAAATTTAAAAAACGCAAATGTCAACTGCAATTGTTGTGTCTTCTAAGGAACTGCAATTAGAGTTAGATGAGTCTATACATCAGTGTGAGGACCTGAAGGAGCAAGTGGCAGTCACAGAAAGGAGAAACACCCTGCTAACTGCAGAGTTGGAGGAGTTGCGTGGAGTGGTGGAACAAACAGACCGCATGCGTAAAGTGGCTGAGCACGAGCTTCTGGAGTCCAGTGAGAGAGTGAACCTGCTGCATGCTCAGGTATGATAAATTAATGAAACAAAGGATCAATAATCAACGTCATGATCTTACCTCACAATCCACTGATCTACACAGAACACGGTAGTGTTGAACCACAAGAAGAAGCTAGAGAGTGATCTGTCCATGCTGTCAGGAGAAGTGGATGATGCTCAGCAGGAGTGTCGCAATGCTGAAGAGAAGGCGAAGAAGGCCATAACTGATGTGAGTTTCTTCTGGAACAACAATAGTGTGCATTCGTTTCTGCCCTCGTTTTCTGATCCTGGAAATATTTTTTACATTAATGTTTTCCCCATAGGGATTTTAGGAAAGTCTTTAAAAAAGACAAAGGTACTTAACAGCTTTAGTGACAGAACGAACTACAACCCCATGTGTGAAGCATAGGGAGAGCATAGGGAGATAAACTCAATTATGTAATTCATGGTGCTTCATGGGATTGGGCGTTACCCGTAGAGCTCTTTTGGCGAGATTCGCCGCCATTCTCTGATTGGTGTAATTTTCTGCTCAGCATCATGGGTAATGTAGTTTTCCTGTAGTTTCTGCTGTTAAACATGATTATTTAAAAAAAATACGTTGAAATAATGTGAACAGATGGCTTCAACAAAAGCATACACCACCGATTAACAACCTCAGATCTCACAACAGGTCTGTCTTTAAAGGTTTATAAGGGTTAAAAATTTTTAAAAAAATGCCAGATTGTTGCGCTCTATAAGGGTTAAAAATGTCCAAGAGCTCCCATTAGTACTGGAAACAACCCAAAATGCTTTACAAGCATCCTAGCAACCACCCACAAAACTCTAGCAACATGAGTGAGTTTTGCATTGGCAGAAATTGTAAAAATCTATTCTTCTTCTTATCTAATTCTTCTGATCACATCAATAAAGCACAACACTTAAACTCTTGTTTTGAGTGTGCTGTTTTATATTAAAACTCTTAACCAAACATATCCATCATTAGGCGGCCATGATGGCGGAGGAGCTGAAGAAGGAGCAGGACACCAGCAGCCACCTAGAGAGGATGAAGAGGAACATGGAGCAGACCATCAAAGACCTGCAGATGCGTCTGGATGAGGCTGAGCAGATTGCTCTCAAGGGAGGAAAGAAACAGATTCAAAAAATGGAAATTCGGGTGAGCAGAAAAAAAAATGTCCATTGCAGTTTTGGTCCAGACATGAAAATAACATGTTTTATGGATTAATCTGTATCTGTGGGACCGTTTCAATCATCAGGTGCGGGAGCTAGAGGGAGAGCTGGAGTGTGAGCAGAAGAAGAGTGGAGAGTTCCAAAAAGGATTACGAAAATATGAAAGGAGGATTAAAGAGCTCACTTACCAGGTATTACTCACGGGGATCCACGTGACGCAACAGAAAAACAGTGTGTCTCATCTCCAGTTCGTCTAAAACTTTGTGTTCTCTGCGCAGACAGAGGAGGACAGGAAAACTCTCCTGAGGATGCAAGACCTGATTGACAAACTACAGGCAAAATTAAAGAGCTTCAAGAGACAAGCTGAAGATGTAGTACGTATTTTCCATTCACTTGCAATATTAACTCAGTGAGTTCATTCTTTCGGTACATAAAAAATAGGGTCCATATGGCACAGGATTTTTATTTTGGGAAACTTTTACTTCACTACATTCTAAAGCATAATACCATACTTTTTACTCAAAAACATGTTGTTCCTCATTATTTTGAACTGAAGAAATTGTCACGTGCTCAGAGAAAGAGCTGATTATTTTCAATTAACCTGTTAGATCGGTTCACAAATCGCACTGAACGATTCATTTGTGAATTAGACTGATTCGATTGTATATGTTTTCGAGTAAACAACTCACTGATTCAAATGATCCGGTCGTTTTTCCTCATTTTTATATACTATATGGTATGTTTTATTAGTTTGTACACTTGAATTATAAGTAATTATCAGTAGTATTTATCAGTGTATGACAAGTTTTGGTATTTTGAGCAGTAGGATAGAGTATATAAAATTGCGAAATATACATTGTTCACTTTTTACCTATACTTAATATATAATTAAAATTGAAAAGGAGTACTTAATACTTTTACTGGAGTAATATTTTATTAGTATCTGGTACTTTTACTGAAGTACTTGGTTTGTGTAGTTTGTCACCACCACTGAAATGGTATATGCAAATATCATCATGTGACCTGTCAGACAGACGATATGGCATTATCCATTTTTTAAAGACTACAGAGCACTGTATCTCGTTGTTGTATGGCAGGAGGAGCAGGTCAACTGCAATATGACTCGGTTCAAGAAGATCCAGCATGAGCTGGATGAAGCCGAGGAGAGGGCGGATATGGCCGAATCTCAGGTCAACAAGCTGCGTGTGCGCACCCGAGAGACTCATGTTGTCAAGGTAACATACAGTAAACTAATCTCAGATACTTATAGATTGATCACCCAAAAAATTTAATTCTGTCAATGAATTGCCACAACAAAACTGGACCCCATTGGACAAAACAAACAAACAAACAAAAACACTGAGACATTGCAAAACATCCTCTTTTATGTTCCAAAGTCATCAGAAAATAAAAATGACAGAATTTAAATTTTTGGGTGAACTGGCCCTTTAGTGAATAAACAAGAAACGATAAAAGTGAGTCATAACAAACATACATTTTTGTTCACAGATTGTGGAGTGAAGACTGACTTAAAGCAGATGATTTTTAAGAGTTGTGTAGCTTGTGACAAGTACCTTTCCTTCATTTTTGCTCTTTGTAAAATGCTGCAAGGCACAAAGGTTTTGGAAATGTTTAATGCTTAATGTTTTAATGCAATTGCAGCCTGCAAAGATAAAATGCTGATTTTCAGATATCAAACATTAGTCTTGACAAGTTTTTAAGCATTTGTTCATACATACTTGGAAGCAGCTCAGGCTGCAGAGCTCATCATTTGCAGTGTTTTGGAAGATCACAGTGTCATTACACAGTCCAGCTGAAGAACAGCACAGGAAGACAGTTGTGTTCCTGTACCCTTCACATTTCAATCTGGACTGAGTTGAAGGACCCACAGGGTATTTGCAAAGCTATTTGGACATGATAAATAAACAGTGCCTAAATGGAATTGTTTGCATGATCATGTCAAGTTGCACAGAAATGAATTTGCAATAAAAATGCTAAGAATGTGTTGCTCTTGTTTTTCTGTTCTAGCCTGCATCACCAAATAATATACCACACCCAATTTCCACAAAGTGGGATAATTTACCACTCTATGTTCTTTCTAGGGATGCAAACTCACAAAGGGTGAAAGTTGAGAGTCACAGTTTGTCTCCTAGAAAATGTTAACCCTCAATTAAAAAAAAAAGTGACTCATAGGTCCATGGAGGACAAAAATGTCCATGTCAAAAAACTGTGAATATTGAATATTGGGAGCACAGACTTAAGTTTAGTCTCATTTTAAAGTAGACCATTGGCAGATTATTGTTGAAGTCAAAAAAGTTTAAAAAGTGAAACAAAAAAGGTTTATGAAAATTATTTATGAACAATATTTTATATAAAATATATATTTTATGAAACACGTTGAACTCTAAAACTGCTAGAAAATCAAAGGCACGAATCTAAACAAGTTGTGTTCCAAATTTGAGCTTGACATCTCAAAAAATTAGCTTTCAGTAAGATTTTGTTTGGGCGCAGTGCAAAGTTTTTCCCCATTAGATGCCAGCAAAACTCCACTGGTGCACACAGCGGTTGGATTTGTGATTTGCAGTTGAGTTTTTGCATATAGCTGCATAATTTATCCAATTGACTTTATATTGCATAATCAGAAAACAGGAATAAAGTGAGTATTTGCTTTATAGGCCAAACCGGAGAAAAAAATAAAATAAATTTAAATTACATTTTTGAAGCCTTGCCAACAAAATGAAAGCCTATCAACAAAGATTGCATCATTTTATAGTTAAATGGCCCTGAGCTTAAAAATTGCAGTTTTAATGGGTTTCAATGGTGACATTTTTTGTCTAAATGGTGCTGAGGAACTATTTTGTGTACCTAGTGCAACAATTATTTTTTTGAAGGAAACAGGGGTGAAATAGTAAAATTCCCATAAAAATACACACCTGTGCCAAAATGTATGTAGTTTGAATTAACAGAGGCAAAATTATCAAAAAAACTACACTGAAAAAGACAAAAATGTCCATAAGGATGCACAAGGGTTAAATAACTTATAATGCTGATTTAGAAATAGTTACAATCTTTACAATAGAACATTATCTGGCATCTGTGAAAAGGGGAATCTTTCTAAAGATCACTGAGGATTCTTTTTCCATAGCTCATGGTCTGACCCGTGTTTAGCTGGTCTCATACCAGTTTACAAACACCAAAAACTGTATGAAGTAAACCCAGCAAAACACTCCAGCCTAACCATACTGGGGGACTAGCTAATAAGCAAAAAAAAAAAAAAAAAAGTTTTCTCAACATCTGAAGATTGCGATTAGACTACATATCTTTAAAGGCAGTTTTCTCAAAATTAGTTTTTTTTCTCACATGCACAAAGCCATAAATCTCCAATTAAGTATAATTTATATACACCACATTTTAGTTTTAATTCATATAAATATTCCGAAGGGGTTTGTTCTTATATAATTTGCCAAATTTATACAACATTTCATTTTTAATAAATAAAAAAAAATTCTCTAGCTGTCGATGTCCATGGTAAAGAGATATCTAAAATTCCTTCTTTAAAAAACCCCCCCCTTAGCCTCTATTATGTCGACATAAAAATGTTTTGAACCTGGCTTTATCCAATGTTCAGATTTCTGTTCTGGAAATGTATGCAAATTAGTGCATGTTTAATTAGATTAAAATTTACCATTTGCATATTTTAACATATTTTAGAAAATGTGTAATGCAGAAATTGCAAAAATGTTTGCAATTCTTAATGTAATCAATCCACTGGGAAGGTATGATGATGATATTTATTAGTTTTTTTTCATCCTTGGCCTTAGGCTAATTTCTTTTCGTTAGCAGTAATCTGACAACAAAAGAATGATTAGTTTCAAGAACACACTCAAGTGAAATGATCATTTTGAACTTTAAAGTAAAGAACATAAAATTAACGTTGAGATGGAGGGGGTTACGCAAGAAAAACATTTTTATAACTGAATTGAACAGCCAGTAAGTTTTATATGCTTGCATAGGCTTCAATGGATTAGCTCTATCCGTCTTAATATGGTTTTGTACTAAAATTAATCTAACAAATGAATGTAATTCACGGAATGTAATAAGTAAAAATACCTCACCTCAGAAAACGAGCCATTTCTGCCAGTTACCGTGAGTGCTGGGTGCGCGGGGTACGCTAAAGGGCGCATGGTCGATCATTTTGGAAAACGCACCTCTGATTTGTAGAAGAAGAAGAAGAGGAATAGGCTAGTGACAATGCCCCCAAATTTTTGAGATACCCCTACCGGAGGTAGAGCTAAACCCAACAATGTTTTTCCTCATCTCTAAGGTGTCCCATATATGAAATGGATTCTTGGCTAAAAATATTTTACTGCTAAGATTGTTAAATTAACAGATATTGTTATACACCCCAAAACCAAAAAAGGACTAAAATATAGCCTGTCCGTATGGGAGTTAAGGCATATAAACTAATGCAGATCAATCACACAAGCTCTGAGAGCTTTGAAACTTGACATGTTTGTAGTCAGGAAGTTGTTTTAGCTACTAGAAAAGACTGGATGTGAATATCTTGATGTATGGAATAAATAGAGACATATAAACACATACCTAAAATAAGCGGACATGCACAAATTGAATACCTATGCAGAATGTTTTCATTTACTTTGTGGTTGCTTTGCCAGGTATTATCATAGAAACACATATGATGACTTGTTGGAAAGGGGGGGGGGGGGGGGGGGGGGGGGGTTGTGCCGAATCCAGCAATACCAAATATGTAAATATAGCATGACGAATCAGAGTGTTCTGTCACTCAATGTATGAGGTGTCCAAAATGAAAGAACACCAGACAAAATAGTCTCAAGTCCAAATCACATTATCAGTGGTGAGAAGAATATTGACAAATGCATTGTTACTGCAAAGCAAGTTACATTAGGTAAGTGCTGATCTATATTTGATACTTTGATACTACTATGATACTTTGAATAATAATACATTTCATAAGGTACACTATACAATTCATGAAAAACACAGATCCAATTGAATACGGTTAACATTGGAATGGAACACCTTTATTAAAATATGTTTATCCTCTTGAATTTTGTTTTGGTCAAGTCATTACTGAATAATGGAAAATAATGTTGTTAGCTTTTTTCTGTCCAGACCAGCAGTGGGCAGTAGAGCCTACACTGCTTACTTCACCCCATTGGTGTGATCTTTGAGTAAATAAGAACAAGGTATTAGATATATTTAATTTGAGTTTTTGATTGGTCTAGTGAGTTGACTACTGTTAGGCTAAAGGTTGGATCCAGCTGTAGCTAGCTACTTGATTGTCTTTATCAATATCTTCATAACCAGACAGGTAAATCATTACAAATATTATGTCAAATGAAAAGGCTGACCTAGCCTATTACAAGTAGCTAAATAGCTAGTTGAAGAAACTGCTTAGCCTAGCTAAAACAAATACTTAGCCCTCTGACTAATGTTGCATGTGTAATTCGACTTGATTTGCATTTCAATTAAAATTCTGAAATGTATATAATTTTTCCTTTTTACTAGTCTCTTGAATTATGGAGAATTTATTACAGACATTAGATCCAAAGCTTTGTATAATTTGTGGGAAACATTTTAAAAAGGGCAAGAAAAAAGATCCCTATGTCCAAAACCCCACAGTAGAAGGCCTCCAACGGATACTTACCCTTGCTCAGCAGAAAGATGATGATGTCCATAAAACTCTGGCTCCGTATACAGATGACATACTTTCCTCCAAAATCAAAGTTTCATATCATGTTTCATGTAGAGCGAACTACTGCAGTAAGACAAAAATCAGTGAGCAGCAGCAAGATGCAATTGTTGAGAGTGAGAGCACATCTGCACCTAGAAGGCTGAGTAGGGCTGATACAACATCATTTAAAATACGGAGAGATTGTTTCATTTGTGGGAAGGCCAGCTCTAGACCAGAACCTCTGACAGCCATTTCGACTGGTACAGGTGCAAGTACCAGAGACAAGGTCCTTCGGGCAGCTTCTGAAAGGCTTGATGAAGATGTACACCTTCGAATTCTTTCATGCCCAGATCTCTTTGCATATGATGCCAAATACCATAAAATGTGCCTTGCACACTACATCTCTGAACGAAATATAGCAGGTGCCAGACGAAGAAAGGAATCAGAAAAGCAGACCAATGTCTATGACAAAGCCTTTATTAAGCTCACTGAAGACATTGATAAAACCGTATTGTCCAAATATATGAATGTGAGGACTCTCAACTCTTTGATATATGATAACATACTTAAGACCAATGCTGAGGAAGAAGGTGTGCCCATAGTTCAACACAAGAAATATAGATCCTGGAAACTAAAGGAAAAGCTGATACAGCATTACAAAGACAGGCTTGTATTTGTTCCACGTCCAGGACAGTCAGATCTGATCTGCTCAGATAGTATGACCATAGGTTGTGCACTGAGGGAAGCTGCTAAACTCACAGAAATAACAGAAGACTGTGAGACAACACTTTCACAGACAAGTCAGAGTCTTTCCGAAATCCAAATATTACACAGGGCTGCAGACATTTTGAGGAAAAGCATGGAGCAAGTAGAGCATGACAGTCAATCATATGTCAGCAGTGACCGTCTATCACGTCTCCAATGCAGCAAGTATGTACCCAACATCCTGTATGACTTTGTCAACTGGTGTGTTGATTCACATGCCCACAGAGATTACCAAACATGTGATGATGACCCAGCTTCAAAGGACAATCTGTGTGTTATCGCAATCTGCCATGATCTCATTGGACAGAGCTGTCACATCCACACGCCAATCACACTAGGACATGCCATTTTGATACATCATGAGTTTGGTAGTAAGACACTCATCAATGAGCTCAGTGCAATGGGGCACTGCGTTTCCTATACAGAGGTTAGGCACTTCCTCACATCTGTGGCAGCAGACCAGATATCAAGGACAGAGACTGGTGTCTACATCCCAACTGGCCTCACTGGAGTTGCTGAACATGGAATTGTTGATGCAGCCATCGACAACTTTGACCAAAATGAAGACACCCTGGATGGGAAGCGTACAACTCATGCTATGGCGTCTGTTGTGTTCCGTAGAGGCCAAGTCTCCACAGCAGATAAATGCCTAGCACGGGTTCCACAGAGGTCCCTCACCACCTTAAACACGTTTGATATGAATGGAGATAAACTTTACAGGTACATTGTGTTCATTCTTTTTTCTCTGAAATCTATTTTTATGTTGTTTTTGTTTTCATGTTATGGTATTCGCTTAGTCACATGAAATGCTAAAGATGAATACAAATTAATGTTCAATATGAATGTATGTTGTGAGGTTTTAAAAGTGATTTGATATTCAATGCATATGATCATAAGCTTATCCTCTCATTTCAACTGTGATTACAGATACATCAAATCTACAAAGCGACCCGAACCACCTGAACTTGCCCAACCTGAGTTACTGCACACAAACACAACAATCTCTAAAGCAGCTGAAGACAGAGATCTGGTATGGAAGCTGTCCCGAAATGTAATTGAGAATCAGCAGCATGTCCCTGCTTGGTCTGCATTTAATGCCTTCACGTCAGAAACTGCTTGTTCAGTAGCCAGTGTAATCTACCTGCCCTTTATAAGAGAATCACCCTCAGAATTGTCCACCATCTACACATATATGATACGACTTGTACAGCTTGCTGCAGAACTGGGACAGCACCATATTCTTGTGACAGCAGACCTCGCTATTTATAGTAAAGCACAACAGATCTTGTGGAGCAAACCATCACCTTTACAAGGAAAGATCACAATGAGACTGGGAGGTATGCATATCACGATGGCTTACCTAGCAAGCATCGGAAAGCTCTATGGTGATGGTGGACTTTTTGACATACTAACTGAGTCAGACGTGTATGCAGAGGGAACAGCTCGACAGTTGCTGGAAACAGCTGGCAAGAGGAGTAAGAAGCATAAAGCTAGCCTCTCAGGCTCTGTTCAGGCTCTTCTGGCAAGCCATGCAATCATGGCTTGAAAAACAAGGCCAATGTGCAATGACTGAAGCTCAAGAGCAAATTCTACGAGATGTACAGCATGCATTTCATGGTAATGACAAGGCCACTGCTCAACAGCTCATCAGTGAGGTGGAGACTGAACTTCCTGAGATCCAGAATAGAATCCAGATGTTCATAAATGAGGGAGTTAAGCAATCAGCAACCTTTGGATACTGGTTAATGTTCCTCAATGGTGCTGATCTATTGCTAAGGATTCTTCGTTCAGAACGTGAAGCTGACTTTCAACTTCACCTGAATTGCATGTGTGAAGTGATGCCTTGGTTCAGAGCTGCTGGTAGGACCAATTATGGCAAGTACATGCCAGTCTACGTTGCAGAAATGAAAGCACTTGAACATGAACAACCAGAAGCATACACATTCATGCAGCAAGGTGGGTTTGTTGTTCGCCGGTCTGAGCATCGAAGCTTCAACTGTGTGGCTACTGATCAGGCACTGGAGCAAACCATTAATCGAGAAGGCAAGAGTCAGGGTGGAGTTGTTGGCTTCACATTACGAAAAGGAGCTCTCACAAGATGGTTGATGACAAGACATGTGACCACAGCATATGTGGATGCCATGAAAGAGCTTTGTGACACTGATGATCAGAGCTCGAAAGCACACAAGGAGCATGGAGCATCCAGAATGGACCGAGACGAAAGAGACATACAGAAGATAATGGAAGCTGTGGAGCAGAGGCAGAATCCCTTTGATCTTGATAGCATTCCTGAGGAACTGATCAACATTGCAAGTGGTCAGGTTGCATCTGAGAAAGTTGCAAAAGAGCTCTCAAGTTTCCTCCAAGATGGTGCGAAGCAGAATGCCATCTTTATTGAACAACGTCTGGCAAAATCAAAAAGAACAAAGAGCTTCTGGGAGCCAGAGAGAAGAAACCAGTGTGCAACCTTCAAGGACATGAAAACATCAGTTGGAGTCAGCATATCTAGAAAGGTTCACATGGACTCAGACGTGCTCTTTCGAAGATTACTGGCTGTCTCCAAGCAAAGAGAGGTGTCCATGGAGACTGTGATGTCTCACGAACTCGCAGCTGTCCCACCCTCTTTGTTTTATGATGATGTAAGCATGAGGAAAACAACAAAAGCTGACCTGGCCAAGAAACTCGAGGCTGTTGTTGAAGAGACACAGCAGCTGCCAAATATTAAAGAACCATCAGCATATATCATTGATGGCATGGCTCTTCTACAGAGTCTCAATGATTCAGCCTTTCAAACGTTCAATGACCTGGGTGAGTGTGTCTGGAAAAAGGTTGCAACTTTATTGGGAAAGGAAGGTAACAGCTGTGTCGCTATAGTGTTTGATAGATATGACCACCAACACTCAGTCAAAGATCTTGAAAGACAAAGAAGAGGCACCATTCACACCAGCAGACAAACACATATCATCACAGGACAAACAAATGTTCCAAACTACAGAAAATACCTCAGGATTAGCGGAAACAAGGCTGCTCTATGTAGCTTTGTCAGCACCTACATCGCCAGTACTGGGCCAACGAGAATTTCTTCAGGGAACACTGTCATCTTGGCAGGTGGCTTTGAAAATGGTCAGGAGGTTAAGAGGGTTAGCAAGTCAGGCATTGACTGCTTGAAAGATCTTTACAGTGACCAGGAGGAGGCTGACACGAGGCTGGTGTTACATGCAATACACCTTCACAGTCACATTCTAGTCTAATTGTCAAATGTGATGATACAGATGTACTAGTTTTGCTTCTGTACTATTTAAGCAAAGGGATGTTTGGATCCTCAGTAGTGTTTATGCACTCTGGACATGGCCTTAAGGAAAGATTTGTCCCTATCTGTTCAATCGCTCAGAAGCTTGGAGCAGTGCTTTGTGAGTGTTTACCTGCATGCCACGCCCTCACGGGTTGTGACACCACAAGCAGTTTGTACAGAATTGGGAAGGCCACTGCCCTCACAAGACTGAAGACCCATCTTTGTGAGTTACAGGAAATGACCAAATTTGGACTCTCTGGTAGCCTGGAAGAGGCTTTGCCTGTGGCAAGAAGGTATGCCCTCCTCCTGTATGGCCAAAAGAAAAAGGTGGATGGGCATCCTTGCACCAACCTGGATGAGCTGAGGTACACACTAGCATCTACCACAGATTTGTCAGCAGCAAATCTACCCCCAACAGAAGATGCCTTCCAGCAACATGTGCTGAGAGCCTTGTACCAAACAGCAGTGTGGCGTCACAGCCACCTGGCCAAACCTCTTCTCTGGAACCCAGTTGGTAGAGGATGGAGGCTCAGAGAAGATGGGTGCATTGAACCTGTGATGTTCCAGAAGGCACCAGCACCTAAAGAAGTTAGAGACATCACCCACCTCTACTGTAAAGACGGAAACTGCAACGATGCCACCAAATGCCAGTGTCTTTCAGTGGGCTTGACCTGTACAGAGTTTTGCTCTTGCCCTTTCCCAGACTGTCCAAATATGACCCACTTTGTCACTGATGACAATGTGGATGAATGACAGTGGTGTGTTGCAGTTGTTACATGATGACCTCAGAATAGCTAACAAAAGCAGTTCATGTTCCAAATGGTTGCTGCTAGAAAAAAAAATCACAGCCTGAGAAGACAGGGCTCATTCCCCCACAAAGTGTTTGTTTAGTTTATTTGTTTGATTTAAGACAGTCATTTAATTTGTATTGTGTGAAGTTAAGTTATAGTTTTATTAAGTATCTAAACTTTTCCTCTCCAGCCATCCTACCACCTGTCCTCTCGATCCCATTCCCTCACACCTCCTTCAAGCCATCTCTCCTACTCTCCTTCCTGCACTCACACACATCATCAACACATCGCTCTGCACTGGCACTTTCCCTACCACTTTCAAGCAGGCTCGGGTAACTCCACTGCTTAAGAAACCCACTTTAAACGCATCACTCATAGATAACTACAGACCTGTCTCTCTCCTGCCATTCATAGCAAAAACTCTTGAACGAGTTGTTTTCAACCAGGTTTCATCCTTCCTCTCACAGAATAACCAGCTGGACTCTAACCAATCCGGTTTCAAAAGGGGCCACTCCACAGAGACTGCATTACTGTCGGTCACCGAAGCCCTGCGGATAGCTAAAGCTGAGTCCAAATCATCAGTCCTCGTCCTCCTTGATCTATCTGCTGCCTTTGACACGGTAAATCATCAAATCCTTCTGTCCACCCTCTCATCACTGGGCATCACAGGGACTCCGCTCCATTGGTTTGAATCTTATCTCACAGGTAGGTCCTTCAAGGTTGCCTGGAGAGGAGAGGAATCCCAAGCACATCAACTGACCACGGGGGTTCCTCAGGGCTCAGTGCTTGGACCTCTCCTTTTCTCCATTTACACTACTTCATTAGGTCCCATCATACAGGCACATGGCTTCTCATATCACTGCTATGCTGATGACACTCAGCTCTACCTTTCATTCCAACCAGACGACCCCACAGTAGCTGCACGAATCTCCAGCTGTCTGGCTGACATCTCTGCATGGATGAGTAAAAATCACCTACAGCTCAACCTGGCAAAGACTGAGTTCCTCATCTTTCCCGCCAGTCCCACTATGCAACATGACTTCACCATCCAGCTAGGTGCATCCCTGATCTCCCCTTCAAAATCAGTCAGAAATCTTGGAGTTACATTTGATGACCAGTTGTCCTTCAGAGATCACATTGCTAAGACAGCTCGCTCTTGCAGGTTTGCGCTCTACAACATCAGGAAGATCAGACCGTTCCTAACAGAACACGCAACACAGCTTCTTGTCCAGGCCCTGGTTATTTCTAGACTTGACTACTGCAATGCGCTTCTGGCTGGACTCCCCTCTTGTGCGATCCAAACACTACGAATGATCCAGAATGCAGCGGCACGTCTGGTCTTCAACGAGCCCAAAAGGACCCACGTCACACCTCTCTTCATCTCTCTGCACTGGTTACCACTCGCTGCTCGCATCAAGTTTAAGTCGCTGACGCTTGCCTACAGAGCCACCACGCACTCAGCTCCTGCATACTTTGACTCGATTCTACGTCGCCACACCCCCACCAGAAGCCTTCGTTCAACCAAGGAAAATCCAAAAAAAAAAATCCCTTTCCAGAACATTTTCATTCAACGTTCCCAGCTGGTGGAACGATCTGCCCACCGCCATCCGAAATGCGGATTCATTGACAACATTCAAAAGTCAACTAAAAACTCATCTCTTCCGTGAGCACTTAACCTCCTAAAAAAAAAAAATAAAAAAAAAACTTCCTCTTTTCCTCCTCTTTCCCGCCCTACTCTAGCCTGTGCAACACTGAGACCAAGTATTTCAGGCACTTGTTGCGCTCACTCGACTCTTCACGACCAATCGCTTATTGTACCTGTAAGGTGGTGCCGATCGGTCTGGGCCGAGAGATGCCGTTCAGTCTGAACAGAGAGACCGTGATTTCCCGGAAACAAAGGACTTTCCCAAAGATTACCATTTGAACACTTCCCCAAATACACAACAGCCCCACCCGAGACACATCACACTGAGACACACACACCACACATTCACACCCTGCACAGCACCCTCTGTATAACTCACTCTCACCCACACTGAAAACTCATTCAAAATCTATGCAACATTAAATGTATACAAT
The DNA here is from genome assembly GCF_949357685.1 of Gobio gobio. Lineage (NCBI taxonomy): Eukaryota > Metazoa > Chordata > Actinopteri > Cypriniformes > Gobionidae > Gobio > Gobio gobio. The sequence goes on along the minus strand of NC_137117.1, from coordinate 28,386,182 downwards.
GTGTAACTATGCATGTTTAGTATCATTTGAAACGTATCAGTGCGTCTGGTAAAATGGTCTCATTCTCCTAATCATAATGCAAACCTCCAAGAAGTTATGTAAGTTGATAAAAATACTATGTCTCACCAAAAGGTGACCCCCCACAGATCATCTACTCAAGTGCCTCCTGTATGTAAATAAATGCCCTCCTTTGCAGATGTCTAGAACCCATTCAAACACAGATCCTGATTGCCCATTTGTGACCCCCCTGGATGAGGGACCAAAATCTAATTATAACCTCAAACACCACCATTTGTGGTCTTATTGAATTATCTGGGTATTTAAGGGAAGGTGATACAAGAATCGTGGAGTCTGTATTGAGATTTCCCACACTGCTTGTGTGTAGTTTTTCATGACCAGGTAAAGATTTCTAGAATCCTTGATTCTTGAATTATTGTTTCTGTATATGATTGATTGATGCTTTTTTACTCTTTGAGTTGACTTTTGATTGATGTTTCTTACCTGGTTAATAAATCGTTATGCTTTAAACTTACTGCAACGCATTTTGTGTTATTAACTCAGTATTTCATGTTATAACCATAACAGTACGGATATCTGCTCAGGTTAGTTTAACACGGACTAAGACACGGTTTTGGTGAAGCTTAAAGAGCACACCGGATCGATGTTTTAGAGCTCCGACTAACACATTGGCACTAGGTAACGTATACTTGGACTGTAGAGGTTGATAGGCTAAACAAGTCTTTCCGTTTAGAACAATAGTAAATTGTTAGACCAATCTAAATAGGGCAACCTCAATTCCTGATTATTGCAATATTGTTCTAATTAACGTATACGTGGGAAACCACGGCATGATTATAGAAAGTTATCATCAGAATTAGCAAGTTGGTCGCTTGATTCTGTGATAATGGTCATGGCCTCTGATTAGAAACAGTTTTGCATTAATTAAGTGAATTCAGATCTAAGGGAACTGAATAAAAATATTCTGGAATGATCAACGTATTGCACGGGCGTCCAGAATATCAGTGTGTCGCCTCTGCCTAGATGACCAAGACTGACTGGTCCGTAACAGAGATCGTAAACCCGGCCGGTGCGAAACTCTAGACCGTTACTGGAATCTTGAATGCTGAGTATAACATAAGATAAACGATTTAAATTGAAAGACAAAGTATAAATCTAAAGTTAATGGTTAACAAAATCATTTAACACATTTTCATTTAATGGAGTCAGATGAAACAACAAGGTAAATATATACAAAAGAATGTGTTTAAATTGAACTGTTTTATTGTGTAAAAGGAAAGACAGCGATACGCAGAAACACCTTCTCCCTGCCATTGGACGCCGAGAATTGGACCAGTGGGCGGGGTTTTACATACCCCCAAGTTGTAAGTCGCTTTGGATAAAAGCGTCTGCTAAATGCATAAATGTAAATGTATTAAAAGGCTCATTAAGGTCAAACTGCAATCCTGACTCCTGGTCTCCTGTTTGTGCTATGGTAAGGTGTTATCTTTCGATTTCAATCTTTGTTTCCATATAGTACAAGGTGCCATATGAAATATTTAATTATTAGATGTATCTTATATTTGAATTTCTCAACATTCTTCTCACCACTGATAATGGGCTTTGGACCTAATTATGTCAGTGTTCCATTTTCATTCATTTTGGACACCTCATACATTGAGTGACAGAACACTCTGATTCGTCATGCTATATTTACATATTTGGTATTGCTGGATTCGGCACAACCCCACCTTTCCAACAAGTCATCATATGTGTTTCTATGATAATACCTGGCAAAGCAACCACAAAGTAAATGAAAACATTCTGCATAGGTATTCAATTTGTGCATGTCCGCTTATTTTAGGTATGTGTTTATATGTCTCTATTTATTCCATACATCAAGATATTCACATCCAGTCTTTTCTAGTAGCTAAAACAACTTCCTGACTACAAACATGTCAAGTTTCAAAGCTCTCAGACCTTGTGTGTTTGATCTGCATTAGTTTATTTGCCTTAACTCCCGGACAGGCTATATTTTAGTCCTTTTTTGGTTTTGGGGTGTATAACAATATCTGTTAATTTAACAATCTTGGCAGTAAAATATTTTTAGCCAAGAATCCATTTCATATATGGGACACCTTAGAGATGAGGAAAAACATTGTTGGGTTTAGTTCTACCTCCGGTAGGGGTATCTCAAAAACTAAAGCACTTTTTGACTATTTGTCACTAGCCTAGAAGAAGAAAACAGCTCCAAAACAGCTACACGTTTTTTTCCCCTGTAAGAGGTAGGTGGTGTTGTTTCTGAATTATCGAAACAATAATTGCTTGCTTAATTTCACTGATCATCAAAACAAAAAGTATAGATTATATAAAATATAAAGTAAAGCCAAACCGCCAAGAAAAAATTAAATTAAAACGTCACATATGTATGGGTTTTTAGAAGAATAAGCAATCTACCGCTATAGCCATACAGACAGAAACATGCTTGTGATAAAACAATTCCTTTATTTTCTTTTGTGTTGCCACTCAGTGAGTTCAGGGCTTAAAAGTTAAATTTTGAAGTCAAGTAAGAACTACGTACATAACATACATAAATATACAGGCAGTATGTAAACTAAGCCAACCACCGACATTAGACATTAGGATGTCCCTGAATGAAACAGCCTTTTTTGCAGTGAGGGACAGTGGGCAGTGAGGCTCTTCCTGACTACTTTCAGGAGTTTGTCTAGATGTGTCACTGACAACTCAACTTACAGGAGGCAAGAGAGATCAGCAATAGAGAACAAGGCAGCTGTAACTCTATGACCCAGCTGAAAAACATCCAGACTTTAGTGCCATTGCAAACACACACACACACACACGCAGACACACACTATACACACCTCTAAAGTGGCATTACATATTCCCAAGCACATTCATTTCACATTTAATACTGTGGGCCAGCACGCTCACACACACACACACACATGCTGTTGAACACAAGCAGATCAATAACCTCAGTGCCATGAATAGCCAGATACACTTGCACCCACATACTTATAATTTCACGCATACACACACACACACACATACTTATAATTTCACGCACACACACACACACACACACACACACACACACACACACACACACACACACACACACACACACACACACACACACACACACACACACACACACACACACACACACACACACACACACACACACACACACACACACACACACACACACACACACACACACACACACACACACACACACACACACACACACACACACACACACACACACAAATATTCTGTAATGCATCTGAAGGGACTAGGTCTTATAAATTTAGGCATGATGTAATTCTGATGTAAAGAGAGTCCTCTCAGTCTCTATAGTCACAGCTCCATGAAGTCTCTGTCCAGGTCCCTGTAGGCTTCATCAATGTAGGTGGCAATGGCACATTGTGAGCTTCTACCGGAACCCAGCAGCACTGATACCGTCTCCTTCCAGTAGGTGAATGGAATACAAGAACTCTGCAGAGAAAGAGATACAAAAGGTAAATGCCTTCTGAACTCCCAACCATGACCGAAAGCTTGCGTTTGGTCAATCAAGTCAAGCTCACATTCTCCAGGCAGGTGCTGTCCTTGTCTTTGTTGAGGTAGTGGTGCTGCCAAAAACGCAGCAGGTTGTGGAAGTTGTTGAGCAGGCAGCCGGGGTATTTCTCTGCATATTCCTTCTCTCGTAGAGCACTCAGGTAGAAAGGTGACTTCCCTCGCCTCCGTGCCAGCATCAGAATCACCAGACTGGTGTTTAGACAGCTCACATTCTCCTGTGATTGGTCAAAATCACAGCAATCAGTTTTAAAGGTCCCATGGCATGAAATTTTCATTTTATGAGGTATTTCAACATTAATATGAGTTCCCCTAGCCTGAATATTGTCCCCAAGTGGATAGAAATGTTGATCGGTGTAAAACCGAGTTCTGGCTGTCTCTCTCTGCCTTTGAAAACATGACAGGCCAGACGAGCCAATCCTGAAGTCTCCTGGTTTGACGTCCAAGCAGGAACGGTTTCCTCCCTTTCCTCCGCCCAGAGAATCTGGCACGCCCATGCAAACGCTCGAGAGATCATTAACGTTACTTGTGAACGAGTGAACGCTGGCAGTTTCTCAGTGTTTGGATGTACAAATAGTCTATCTTCAGTTCCTTCTGATCTGTGATCAGTGATTTCTTATGTGTAGCTAATTATTTATTATTCGTGCACACACTGGGGCTTCTCTCTCTCCCGACAGAACGGTGTTTTCGTGTTTTCTATCTTGTGAGTCCGTGTTTTTGTACGTCCTCGTCGCGTCTATCTGTTCTACAATGTGCATACAGTCGTTTCTGCTCAACATCACCTTTACAGTAACACCTTTAGAGATAAACTTCACACACGCCGAAGCTCGGCCTTCAACATCCCCGACCCCCAGTACTGCATCTGGCCCACAGCGGAGGCACCAAACGCGGGGCGAGATTTAGCAGCCAGCTATCCCCACAATAAACTGGATTACATTCGATTACTGCTGTTGTGTCTTTGTTTGCGCTGTGTAAGTTACTCAATGCGCGTCACTGACGCTTTTCATATGATTGGAACATATCTAGAAATAATGCTTTAATCAAACTTACTAACTCGTTCATCTCGCTGTAATGGTACATTTCATGTGTTACAAAGTTGGTAGAATAATGATGAAGACGGACTCGGCGTGACTGGGACTCGTGTTTATTCAGAACTCTCAGATACAAACACAATAAACTCGCGCTGACAGACAGCGCTCTCATAACTCAGTAGTTACTATAAATAACTTTGTTAGCAATCGCTCCGTCTCCGTGATGTCCGGTTCGCGAATGAATCGGTTATTTTTAGTGAACCGAACCAGTTCACCAAATCGGACTGAATCTAAACGGTTCGCGTCTCGAGTCAGCGCTGATCCATAATTTACTAAAGTTACTAACTTTCTGACATGAGTGACAGCCCCTCCGACTAGAAATAAACTAATAACCTGAAGTATATGCTGTAACTACAACAGTTCACTGAACTGAGACATGCTGAGAGAACTGATGTGAAGTGAACTCAGGTCCATCCGTCTCTCTGGCAGCAGCTCGTGCCTCGTAGACCTCGTTAAACCACGCCCCCTCCGCTCATTTAAAATGCAAAGATGTCAGCCAATCACAACAGTGGCCGTTTTTACTGAAGTCTCACAGCAGACACGCCTCTTGAAGCAGGGCAGTCAGCCACAGGGCAAACAGCAGTAAAGAAAAAATGCCTTTTATTTCTAAATTATGACATTTTATGATGTAAAAATCATACTAACAATATAAGTACACCTCAGGAAACACTATAAAAAAATAGAAAAATGCCATGCCATGGGACCTTTAAGGGTCAATAATATTTAATACAGAATTTAGTTTTACATGTTCAAAGTTCTTAGAAATGTAATCTTTGTATTCATTTTGGTTTTAGGATTTTTTTTAAGACTAATAATACAATTTTCCTTTAAGAAAATTGCATTTTTCATGTATTTTTGAACAGATTTATTGATCTGGACAAAACATAATTAGTGTAATGTCAGTGTCCTTTAAATTATCTCTCATATTTGATTCATTTGAGTATTACCTGGCAACAGCGTAAAACGGGTCAGCAACCTTTTGGTCATTAAGTGCCATTTTGATTTTTCCAAGTAAATCACTGTGCCATATGCATGTGTGTGTGTGTATATATTTAGTATATAAACACATACATACACAGTACTCAGCATTGTTAAATAAGCAAATTAGCCAATTTTGCTTACATGAAGGTTTGCAAAACGGAGTACACCCTTGATTAAATTCAACAAACATACAATATTCTAGTGCATTGTATGTCCTCTATAACCAAGTATACTGCTCTGACCCTTCTTGGCAGTGAGTATACAAGTTCACAACAAATGAATGACCTCCTTGCGTGTCCTGATGTGAGTGTTGCTCAACTTGGCTCTACAAAATCCACCCCAGGTGCCTAACAGTAAGGTCATAAATCAGTGTCATGTTAAAAAAAAAGTGCCCAATAGCACATGGAATTAAGAGAAGGTAGCATCTTCTGTTTCACACAATGGTGAGTGAATTCATGACACCATAGATTAAACACTACTCCCCCCACCCTTTCAACCCTCATTCAACCTTTTACAAGAACTTTACTACCACCGAACTTCAGTATTGAGCCCAGGCACTTCTCACAGTATACTCCTCCCCTGTGCAATACCATACATTTTGGATGCTGCTAGATCCAAAATGATTAATTTGGTCTCATGAGACCAGAATATTGATTCTATATTTTGTTAATACAGGCCTCGGAAAAGACAACGAGTTTCTTGTGCTTTGGCTACAGTAGGTAGTTCTCGTGTGCACAAGAGTCTTTTTGGAGTTTCTGTGTTACTTTTGCTATATTTTTATACTTGAAACATTGCTTTGGTAATCCTCTTGTGCAAAGAAATAAGTCTTCTGACAATTTTCTTAACAGTGGTTCCATTTTTCAGTAACTAGTCTGAGAATGATTCAACTGGCATTTAAAAAAAAAAAAAAAGCCTTTAACTTGCACCAGAAAATGTATTTTTAGGAGGGTGTACTAATTTTTGCAACAACATTTTATCACTTTGATAAGAAAATCTTATTTTCCTGATTAACATTGACATGCTTCTTTGGTAACAGATTCAGCAGACTTGCTGGAACTTTACCCCTCCACACATTAATATTGGCACTCGCACCATAGGTTGCCGACCCCTGACATAAAAATAAATGTTATAACTTGCCTGAGTGAGGGTTTGTACATTGATGATGCTGACCAGTCTATAAAGGAAGAACAACCTGTTTTCCACTTGAGCCATGTAGGACAAGAGGCGACATTCTGAAAACACTTCAGCCACTGAGGAAAAAATGACAAAAGAAACAAATTTAAAACATGTCTTGTCTTTCATCCATCTCTCCATTAATTATTCAATCACTTAAGTCAAACCTTTCATGTCTTTAGTCTGGCTCTCAAAGCGGTCCAGAGACAGGACGATACATCGCACCAGCATGTTAGAGTCCACTAAAGAGCTGTTGATCTGAGTCAGGAACATCTGAAACTGAGGTGTCAAAAGAGAGTTTTGAGATCTACTGAATCACTTAAGTGTGTCCCACAAGAAAAATCAAGGAAGATCCGACTCTAACCCCACCTTCTCCTCAGTGTTGACATATTTGTTAAATCTTTTGAAGGCATCAATGTTGAACTTCATAAGCTCACCAAGTAGGTCAAAGTAGCTCTGAAGGACATCATGTGACTTACAGCCACTGTCGATGATGCAATATAGAATGTGCTGAAAGGAAAAATATATATATTTTTATTCTTTTAACGTTTTTGAAAGAAGCCTCTTATACTCACCAAGGCTTAATTAAATAATAAAAATAATAGTAAAAACAGTAATATTGTGAAATATTATTACAATTTAAAATAACTTATTTATCTGGATTCTTTGAAGAAACTTCAAAAGAACAGCATTTATTTAAAAACAGAAATACTTTACAGTCACTTTTGATACATTTTATGCACCTTTGCTGAATACAAATATGAATTTCTTTCAAAAAAACGGTAGTGTGTAAACGCATTGTGTTTACCTCTAACAAGCCTCTTCTGAGAAGGAACACTTGATCGGCATAAGATGGCGTTCCTCTCAGAAAACTCTCCACTGCTCTTGCCTGCCAGAACCTTTTACCGTGAATTGAAAAAAGCCGAAAAAGACATGGAGAAATGTCATGTGATCAGTCAAACTCAAGGTTAAAGATGTCTATTAGATGTCTATGAGGAGGACAGCAAGTGGAAGGAAACATTAGGAATATAATTGAAGATCTCACCTGAATGAAGAGTCAATTGGCTCTTTCTTCATTACAGAGATTAACCGTGTAAGAAGACCTTTTTTACCATCACACACAAGGTTCCTGTAACACAATGAACTCAAGTTAATGTAAACCAATTAACCAGCAGTTCAAAATATGAGAATAAGCAAGCACTAAAGTATATGATATGAAAAGGGTCCCCATGCCTGTCTGTGTTATTCAGTGCCTCCATTTCAAAGATGTTCGCACTCAGGTAGATGTCACTCAGTTCATTCAGCTCCTGTCCACTTAGAAGAAGGTACTTATTCCTGTGATCAATAAATAGTTGGTTTAATATCAGTCGAGTATTTGCTAAGAAACTTTCCCTGTTCCTTGCATCTCGGTGTTATACTCACTCATGGTGGTCACTGAAGCTCTGCAGCAACCTGAGGAACTGGATCTTGAAGGAGATCTCCTGATGTGCAGGAGGAAAGAGGTTAATTGACATTTATATGTTAAAAGTCATTTAAATAAGTCGGAGTAATGAAGGGCTGCTTCTTACTGGACTGCAGTCACAGTTCTGGTTCTGTCGATGTAGGACATGACCTGATGGCTGCTTCCTCCAGATCAGCTTATCAAACAGGTTATTGAGTCCAGGAATTAACTTGAACTCTGCCAGCATTCTGTGAACCTGTGTAACAAGAGTAAAAATATATAATCAAATGCTTTAAAATACACAATCGTTCAAAAGTATGGGGTCAGTTTTTCAAAGAAACTTTGTCACTGCCCATATCAATGAATGAGAGCGTTCACATCGGAAGTGTGGCGGCCGACCCTCTCACGGTGCGTGTTCACTAGCGCGGAACAGAAAGTGTGTTTTCAATTAATTCCTATGGAAGTTCATATGAATAAATTGGAAATGCTCGCTCTGCTCCACTTGCTTCGCGCCAGTGGACGTCATCATTCATTAACATGGGCAGCTGCAAAACATGTGCTGTTCACGCTCCGCTGACACTTGCGATATGAAAAGGCATAATCGACATAGCAGAATCGCGGAATGAGATCGTGTGGGTGTTTGAATCGAGATCGCAAACTTTTAGCGATTAATCGTGCAGCTCTACCCATCACATTTACATTTATGCATTTAGCAGACGCTTCTATCCAAAGCGACTTACAACTTGGGGGTACAATAAGCGATTAGTCGTGAAGAGTCGAGTGAGCGCAACAAGTGCCTGAAATACTTAGTCCGTGTACATTTCTCAGTGTAGCACAGGCTAGAGTAGGGAGGGAAAGAGGAGGAGAAAGAGGAAAGGAAAGTTTTTTTTTTTTTTAAGAGGCATAAAAGGTCCATCACATTACCTGATTTCGCTGTCTGCCCATAAGCAGCACACACAGTACATAGAGAACCTCCACTTTGTACATGATCTCGTGCACGATCTTCATAGATTGGGGCAGCCTGTGTCTGAGCGGACTGGAGAGGGAGCTCTCATCAGATGACTCTGAAAGACAGCCAATCAGAGTGGGTGAGACCAAGTAACAGCAAGGAAATGATAGAGAAGAGTCAGAGCTAATGTAAACAAAAGAGTAAGAAAGAGAAGAGGATCTCACCTGTACTGCTCTGCTCCGCTTCCTCAATTGCTAACTGCATGAGAGCGTCCAGCACCAGTGCGTTGTCAAGCCAACTATGCCAGTCCTCCAGCTCCAGCCGGGCAGAGGCACCCGCCGCCTCTGTAACTTTCCGTGTAGCGAGCTTACAAAGGCGCTCAATAAAGCCCGGGATATTCAGCAGAGCCACTGCAAAAAGATCGGGGCAAGTGTGTGATCACATGATCACAGTAAAACGTATATTACTATTTTATGGATTTGTAGCAGTCATGTTTTCTAACCCTGGTTGCTCTCAGAGCGTGAGGTGCACGTGCTGGTCTTTTGCTGGGTACTGCGGGCCAGGAGGGTGTGTTTGTCATCTACACCAACATCTGGCTCTGATATGGTGACCGAGAGGATACGACAGAAGTTGGCCAGCTGCTGCTGGTTGAAGCTTTGGACCAGACTGGCCAAGTTGGGAATTTTCTCTAGGTGGATGATTTCCTAAAGTTAAAGTTAAAATTTAAAATAAATTATTTACTATGTTGCAAAGCATGGGCGTCGGAAGCTAAATAAATGTGAGTGGGTCTACCTTTTGCTGAAGAAAAGGCATTTATAAATTAGAAATAAAGCATCAAACGTGTGTTTATTAATAAGTGTTTATCGGTTAGGGGTAGGTGGACAGAAATGTGCTGAATTAGAGACGATAAAAGTGAGTGGGTCCAATATCATTGGTAGTAAAAAGTGGGTGGGTCTTGTCCCACCCACATACAATGGTTCTGACGCCCATACTGCTAAGACACAGAGAGCATAAAAATCATACAAAATACACTCTTAACATATTTTAAAATGTAATTTATTCCTGTGAATTTTCAGCATCATTAATCCAGTCTTCAGTGTCACATGATCTTTCAGAAATCATTCTGATATGCTGATTTGCTTATCAAGAAACAATTCTTATCATTATAAATGTTGAATACAGTTGTGCTGATTAATATATTTTAAAGAAAACCGTGTAACTTTTTTTCAGGATTCTTTGATGAATAGAAAGTTCAATAGAACAGCATTTATTTCAAACAGAAATCTTTTGTGACATTATAAATGTCTTTAATGTCAATTTTGATCAATTTAAGGCATTGCTTGCTGATTAAAATAATTTCTTTAAAAAATGTAAATATATAATGTGTGTGTGTGTGTGTGTGTGTGTGTGTGTGTGTAAATGCATTTGCTTTTACCTTTCGGACGCTCAGAATGTCCTCTATAAGAGTGGCAGTTGGTAGGAAAACCTTTTTGTTGGACATGAGAGTGAACAGGAACATGACGAAATCTTCCCTCGCTGCAAGGCTTTTTGTAACGCCCTCTGTCTGACAGACAAAACCAGAGGCTGTTACTCATAAGGAAACAAGAGAAATAATTCAGAATTATAATTTTTCGTCCTTTCAGAGTCATGCACATGTTATTATACTTACACATATACAGCAGTTGTAAAGTCCGCTTAGACAATCCTTGATGAGATCATCACTCACTGAAAATAATGAAGCAAACCTTTAATGAAATTGCAAAACATCAAACACACTCGGTTCCTAAAAAACACTAAGCAATAACAAGAGTGGAAATGATAAAGCTTGGATTTAATATTTAAATAAGCTTACATATGGGTAGGTCTCCCTTTACTGTGAGCGTTGGCCGCATCAGAATCTCTACAAATAGCTGTAGACAAAAGACAAAAGCATACTAAGTAACTACAAAATCTATATTCTGTGATTACCGGTATGATAATTACGATAACAGCCAAACTGCTTCCTTCAAATATTATGATTCCATCTAGTTAAAGTGCTGGTTGTAAGATTTTGTATGTTCTCAAGAGTGCAGTGTCTGCTGTCTTTTCCACACCGCAAGAGCAGAATAAGACAAAGCCAAGAACATGCAACACAACGCTTATTAATAAGACTCACTGAGTTCTTGTGAGCATGTCACCATACAATTACCAAGCGTTACAATATTTTACTGATGGTTGTAAATAGAGCATGACAGAAAATTGAATGATGGATTGACAGTGAAAGTACTGTATATCAAAGTGGCATTATTTAAAGCACAAAAAAGAAGTCCCTTATAATCATCACCAAGGCTGAATTTATTTGATAAAAAATGCAGTAAATAATATAGTAATAATTCAGTAATAATAATATTTAATAGTGTTAATTTTAAAATGACACATTTAAAATAAGGTTACATTTGTTAACTAAATTAGTTAACATTTTTACATTGTAAATTTACTAAAATTAATTAAGTCTATAGAAGCAATGTTCATTTCAACATTTGCTAATACAAAAAGATCAAAAGTCGTATCTGTTAACATTAGTTAATTCACTTACTAACATGAATATGAAAATTTGTATTAACTAACATTGACAAAGGTTAATAAATGCTGTAAAAATATTTCGTTTTAAATGTTAGTGTGCGTTAATGCATTAACTGATGTTAACAAATGAGACCTTATTATAAAGTTAGTAACAACTCTACTATTTTAATATATTTTAAAAAGTAATTTATTCCTGTGATGCAAAGCTTTTAGCATCATTACTAAAGTTTTTAGTGTGAAATGATCTTTCAGAAATCATTCTGATTTGCTGCTCAAGAAACATTTCTTATTATTATCAATGCTGAAAATTATGGAAGCTTGTTTCCTCCATGGAATTGTAAAAATATACAAAAGAAAATTGTGACTCTCACACTTTTGTTTTTGTTTTTCTCGCAATTGCGAGTTATTAAGTCCAGATTGTGAGATATAAACTCGCAATTCTGAGATAGAAGATAGAAACGCAAGATAGAAACGTCTTTATAGTATACTGTCTTTACCGTCACTTTTGATCAATTTAATGCATCCTTGCTAAATAAAAGTATTATCATGCTGACCCCAATTTTTTGCAAGGTATTGTAACTATTTTAGGGACTCTTGAAAAAGAAGAACAATTGAAAACTAGATGAATAAGAACAGTCATTCACATGAATGCCTTCAAAATGAATACAATTGAATTGATCAAGATTAGTCAGGCATTATATTTAATTACAAGAAACTCACATCAACTCCTCCAAACAGGTCAAACGTATATGTATTAGGTGAAACCGACTCCTGTGGCGTTTTACGCTCCTCTGTGACAAATGACATGGCCTCCATAGACAGCAATGATGACAGCTCCTGCACAAACACAAAACAACTCAATTGACGTCTGATCACAAATTATAAGAACAGGTTTCAGCTGATGCATTTTGTTTGAATGGACGACGACATTTTGAATACCATGACCATGCTGTCAATCTTGGAGAGATCACTGTTAGGATGGCTGCTCTCGTGAAGTCTCCTCAATAGCACTGGTATTCCCTGCCATTGAGCTCTTTTATCTCTCTCCTCCAGCAGAGCCACAGGAATCTGCATTCGACAACACAAACATTGTAAATATAGTTCAAATATATGAATTGTTGCTCCTATTATTGCCATTGACTATTGTAGCACTAAATACCTAAGCAAGCAATGCAAATACATATAATAGCAGTATCACATAGTTAGATCATAAACTAATCATGTTTGCCAAGTTGAAAAGCAGGAAGAGAATCACTGAGTTTTTTTTAAGTACAAACCTACCACCACACATTTGTCATCCACACTACACAATTGGTTTGTCGGATTATCGCTCTCAATGAAATGCGATATATGACTCTTTGAGAGTTATTTTGTATTGAGGGCTCTTCAGGCCCTCGTATGTAAACAGTGTCTAAGAAACGTATCGGAGGCCGTTTGAACCATCATATAACTTAAAATCTCACCTGAGACCCTCTAGTCAACCCAACACCTGTGATTTGGCCTTGCCGTATTTTATTAAAAATGTTTTTGCATGAATTTCCTCGGCTTGTTTGGGTCCGTGAAAACCCAGAGCGCCTTGTCGCCATTGCTGTTTCGCTGACGTTGTGACGTTGAGAAGTTTCCACGAAACCAGCGGGGAGGATAGATTTAATACTGCTCCCTACAGGACTGGAGTGGTAACTACAACTGCCCACTGCTGTTTGTTTCATGTCAGTGCCCCTTTGTGAGACTTTATTTGCAAAACATGTGAATGCGTGTGATTTTATTTTAGACGTTGTTTAGGAACATATATTACATATTTATGAAAATTCCCATTTTTGACTTGAACATGCTATTATTCACAGAACTCGTATAGATTGGCTTATTCATAACTGAATGCGACGGAACGATAAACATTTTGCGGTTGGTTTTGGGATATTAGACTTACAAATGCATATTTTAAAATAAAATTAAAAATATTTGCAAATATCCCAACCTCCCCCAAATTATAATGAATTAATCATATATAGTTTTTAAACTTTACTCAAATCACAAAATAACAACAATTATAACAATATAAAGAAATAATAGTTTGGTTTTTAACCCTGACACATTTAACACATAAAATACAAAAAACTTAACTTTATTAATAAACTTAACTTTATGAACTAATATGAAATTATTTTAACATGGCAATCTCTCTCTCTCTCTCTCTATATATATATATATATATATATATATATGTAATGTTAAAGTGGCTGACAACAGTAAATATTCTTATTAGGAATAAACTGTCTCGTTTTTGAACTGTGCAGAGCTGTAGCTGAATAGTTAGGCCTACTACGCTACTTTATTTAAATGTTGGTCATTTTTGTGGTACTTGGAGAGCCAAACATTTTGTGAGGTGGTAGGCTACTTGGTATAAAAAGTTTAATTTAACAGATTTTTTATTCCATTTTCAGATGTGCTGGAGAGAATCTGCAGAGCAGATAACAGGTAAAAGAAACACAAATGTATACAGCACAACTGAAATAGCACATCGTAAATAATGTTTTCCCGTAATATGTACCAGACTCATAGTTCCAGGTCAGCTTTATCAATTCCCACTTTTAAGTCTTTAAAAATTTATTCTTTAGCTTTTGAATAGCTTTTAATTAATTTTGTATTGCTCTCTCTTTCCATATTTTATGTAATATAGGCTACATTGAACCATTAAAACAACACATTTTTATAATGTATATGTAACAAGGTTTACAAAATTACTGATAAATAGACAGTAAGGAAACCGTTGTTCATTAACAACACCAATAAAAGTGATTAAACTTTTTAAAAATAATTAAGGCCAATTGAAAGGTAATTTATGATATTCAGAAATGTTTTAATATTAGGTGTTTTGTATGGTGTGTTTATTTTGGTGTAAATAAGTGTAAACAGCTGTGCAGAATTTGGGCTTTTTCAAAATGTGTAAATTTGTAAAATTTCTGTAAATTCAACTTGCCTGGACAACTACCAACAAAAGACTGTGTACAGACTTAATAAAGAAAAAAAAGTCACTATTAATTGATTGAAGATGACAAGCTTTAATGAAATCAGCTGCAGAGTTCTCTGTATCTTCATAATCACACATGCTATCATCCATCACCATCTCCAGTGCCTTCCAGTGACCCTCACCAGCCCCAATGTCTTTCAGTGACCCTCACCAGCCCTTGTTTCTTGCGGTTACCTTCACTGGCCCCAGTGCTGTGGGGTGACCATTACCGGCCCCAGTGCTGTGGGGTGACCATTACTGGCCCCAGTGCTGTTCAGTGACCATTACTGGCCCCAGTGCTGTTCAGTGACCATTACTGGCCCCAGTGCTGTTCGGTGACCATTACCGGCCCCAGTGCTGTTCAGTGACCATTACCGGCCCCAGTGCTGTTCGGTGACCATTACCGGCCCCAGTGCTGTGGGGTGACCATTACTGGCCCCAGTGCTGTTCGGTGACCATTACTGGCCCCAGTGCTGTTCGGTGACCATTACTGGCCCCAGTGCTGTTCGGTGACCATTACTGGCCCCAGTGCTGTTCGGTGACCATTACTGGCCTCTGTGCTGTGACCATTACTGGCCCCAGTACTGTGCGGTGACCATTACTGGCCCCAGTGCTGTGCGGTGACCATTACTGGCCCCAGTGCTGTGCGGTGACCATTACTGGCCCCAGTGCTGTGTGGTGACCATTACTGGCCAGAGCGCTGTGGGGTGACCATTACTGGCCAGAGCGCTGTGGGGTGACCATTACTGGCCCCAGTGCTGTGCGGTGACCATTACTGGCCCCAGTGCTGTGTGGTGACCATTACTGGCCAGAGCGCTGTGGGGTGATCATTACTGGCCCCAGTGCTGTGTGGTGACCATTACTGGCCCCAGTGCTGTGCGGTGATCATTACTGGCCCCAGTGCGTGGTGGTGCCAGCCCGAATGTCTTACAGTGTAATATCTTACAGTGTCTCCATTCCTACAGAAGCCTCTCCACTGAAAGAATGAAAAAGAAAGAGAATTCATGTTTGTCCACTCAACACATTCATTACCTGTATAACTGTGCACAACCAGATCATTCTCTTTCTCACTCTGACATGAAAATGTTTTATAAAGATCCTGCCGCTTACCTGCCAAAGCATGAGCAAAACATTCTCACAAAATTTCCTAATCTTTTATTCAATCGCCGAAGTCGTCCAACTTTAGGCAGCTTTGATCTGGAAATACATACACAGAACAAGCATGAGGAAGGTCTGACAAGAACTATACGATAAATGAGTTATGAAAAACCCATAATGACCAGCATCCATGTGTACATGTTTGTGGGTGTATGTGATCTGTGCATGCATTTGATCAACAACTGTTTGCTAACAACACGGCTCTGCATGTGTGTGTGTGTGTGTGTGTGTGTTCTCAGCATACGTAACATACCTGATTTCTGTGAGTGGCAGGTGTTGGACACACTCTTCATCAATCGAGTCCTCTGCCTCCTCAAACACACAAACACATTTCTAAGCATTTTAAATCTCTCATACACTCTTACACACTAGCAATGAATGACTAATAATAATAGTTTAACAATGTTCTGATTAAATTCATAACCCAATCACACAGATACCAATATCATCTGAAACAAACTTATAACAGTATAAACTCACTGCTGTGTTGCCGGTGGATGCATGAGGGTACATGTTTGGCAGCAAATGTTTCAGGTTGTTGAGCAGGTGCTCTGTCAAATCGTTACACAGCTCCTGTTCCTCAACCATGGCGGAGCCGAGAGGAACGCTACACACACAGATAACAAACATTACTATATAGACACCTCAGTCCTTGAGTTATGTTGTAATGTGCGTTTAATTACAGACTATATCAGATTAATACACAAATACAAACACTTACTGAAAGATAGTGGGTCCAAAAACTATTGACAAGTTCTTGGATGTCATAAGATTTATATGACTCTCTGCAGCCACACGGGACAGGAAGAACAACAGGTAGCAGAGGACGTTAAAATGTTCCTCAGGAAGACGGTTCAGGATCGTCCTCACAGCCTGATTCAGTTCTTCCTCTTTTAAATCTGCAAGATACAATAAAGAATTCAAGAAGATTTAGTTAAATCAATTTTGTTGTGCAGCAGGAACCCAAAATGTTCTCTCATCCCCACCCCAGCTTCACCTACCCCTGAACACTTTCAGCAGTTGTGTCCTGTGTAGCTCTGGAATAAGTCCACCAGGCAACTCCCTGAGGAAAAGTTTTAATAAGGAGGCAAGAGTAGGAATATCCCCACCGTCAAACTCCGGAAATCCTCCTTGATCAAAACTTGTCCTCAATTCCTTGCAGAGTTTCACTTTCCCACCAACCCTGAACAGGCCACTTTCCCTGAGACCTAAACACAAACACATCTCAGCATAGATGAAGCTATTGCATTGACCAACACTGAGAAACACACGAGCCACGGCACTCACCATGCTTCTCCACAAACTCCACTATGTGCATGAGCGCTACAGGAAGACCCAGCCTCATCTGTCCACTCTTCCTCAGGTCGATCAGGGGCACACCAAACACAGCTCTCTGTGTTTCCACCTGCACAAGGCAAAAGTTCATGAAAAACAACAAATCCGGACAGTACTGGTAAATACTGTAGGAGTGCACAACATTTTTTTTTACATGAAGCTGTCAACAAGTATCCATTGTAGCAGGGCCGTGCAGAGAGATGTATATGTGTATGTATGTGTGTATGTATGTATGTATATATATATATATATATATCCTTATGCTCATCAAGCCTGCATTTATTTAATCAAAAATACAGAAAAAACAGTAGCCTAATATTGTGAAATATTACATTGTTCTTTTTAATTTTTATTAATCAAAGAATCTTGAAAAGAGTATCACAGTTTCCATCATTGACATTAAATCATCATATTAGAATGATTTCTGAATGATCATGTGGTACTGAAGAGTGGAGTAATGATGCTGAAAATCCAGCTGTGATCACAGGAATAAATTATATTTTAAATTAGTTTAAAATAGAAAATCATTATTTTAATATTTCACAATATTGCTGTTTTTTATCAAATAAATGCAGGCTTGATGAACATAAGAGATTTCTTTCATAATGCTGCATAATATAAAAAAATGGTAATATAATAAAGTCCCTTCACGTATTTCGTCAGCCTACACTTCACATAATAGGCCTGTAGGTGCCGGTGGCACTTGGGTTTGTTTAACTTTGATAGTTTAATGAAATAGTAAACGGTGTATCAATATACATAATACAAGTGAATTTAACACTAATGTGACTTTTGCTGCTGCATGGTTTTGTGCAGGGATTTGTTTGTCAGTTAAAATCCATTTTGTCAGTGAAGCAATTTAAAAAAATGACACAAACCGCAGGAAGTCGTTCCACAAACGATGTGGAATCGTCTCGTCTGTCTATGTAATTTTCAAGCGATTTATAAATAAGAACAGAAAATTACCTCCACTTCACATCGCCCAATGGAATTTGAACTTGCTTTGCCAGATCACGATTGGTTGGTGTATGCACATGACAAACGGGCATTGGTGAATTGTGTAATACTTTAAAATATATAATATATAGATTTGTAATTAAATCAACACATTAGCTCTGATTATGGATTAAAAAATTATATATTTTTGGTTTACTTTTTTCCGTAAGGCCACACACTCTCTGAAAGGACCATATTTGGCTCGAGAGCCGTTTCCGAACAGTGGAAAATCAGCAGTCAATCAAAATGCAGGCAACCCATAGCAACG
Organism: Gobio gobio; assembly: GCF_949357685.1. Classification (NCBI taxonomy): domain Eukaryota; kingdom Metazoa; phylum Chordata; class Actinopteri; order Cypriniformes; family Gobionidae; genus Gobio; species Gobio gobio. The sequence continues at coordinate 28,367,624 of NC_137117.1, read as the reverse complement.
CGTCATGGCAACGCCACAACAGAAATTGTCCGACTTTTGAGCCGTTCGTTACTATTGTATACATTGTCATGTTAAAACATTACTACATGTATTATAGCGTTCCTCCATGTACACAAACACCAATTTACAGGATTGTCGTTCGTTAATATCAATATTTAACAGAGAATGCTGATGTTTAAAAATGTCATAACACATTAAACATTAAGTTCTTTACCGAAAGTATTTGTGAATTGTTAGTCTGCTGTGTGCATATCGCATACTTACACACACTGATAAAACTCCGACCACTCCCATTTTCATGAAAGGAGCTGCCGACCAATCCGAGGAGTCCGAGGCCGAGAGTCGAAACCAGAAAAGGGTCAAACACGGGAATCCAAAACAGTCAAAATCGTGAGTCAAAAACCAAGAGTCAAAATCTGTCGCGAATCCAAAGCCGATAGTCAAAGTCCGAAAGAGAGTCAAAAACCGATAAACAATAATCAAATATATTCAATAACTGTAGAAACTCGCCAACCGCAAAAAACACACCAACTTCATCAATCGCCAAAAACACCCAACAGAGAGAATTCCATAAAGAATGTTCATATGCAGCTGAAATTCACGTCATAATGACACTTTCTGGAGTCCAGCTGAGTTACCATAACAACACATGATGTGCACACATTAACATTAACATAAATCAGAAAACTTAAGGCAGATATTACAATAATTAAACAATAGAGTGAAAACTGCTAAAACTATCGTTTTAATAAAAAACTAAATTTGAAACAACTTCAGAAAAGGATTTTATTAGAGGGCAAATTCATTCACAAACCAATGCAAAAAAATATGTAGCCTACATACATTCACTTAAAACACATATACAAGACTGAACAGCAAACAACTAAAAATAAACTAAATTGCAACACTTAAATTAGGTTCCATTTGTTACAGTTACAATAAAAATGGAACGTTTACTTATAATGCATTTATTCGTCTTAATTTCGGCATTCACTCATCCGTGAAGCACGTTAAAGCATTAATGCTGCCTTCACGTGCTCTCGGAATTATCGTAAATACGAGTTTCCAGGTAAACATTGCACATGAACGCCCTCACATTTTGAAACTTGAATGCAATGCGCTCGTAATCACGACTTCAGAAGTCGGAATCATAAAATTTCCGATAGCACGTGAAGGCAGCATTAATACGAGGTGTAAACTTGCTCGCTCGCTCGCTTTATTGTTATTTATTGCCTTCACGGGCAAACTTCTCGAAGTCGTGATACGAGTTTGTTGCATTCAAGTGCGTTTTTTGTCGGAATGAACATGAATCACGGAGGACACCAGGTTTATTATTGGGGAAAAATCTTATTAAAACCAACAACATTATATGTAGGCTAGTATCACATGCAATGACAACCTGATAAATATCGATGCCCTCCAGATTCTGTAATGTCGGTCAAATGCAGGCCATCTTCGCTGTGTATAAAACATATACACTAACTTAACATTTCATCTGACATTCATTATGAAGTTTAATTAGGAAATTAAAATATCCAGGTAAAATAAAATATTTTTCAAGGGCCTTCTCTTCCCTTGGGGCCCTGGTAATCAGTACTGGTTTTACCCCCAATCCGACGCCCCTGGATGGGCGTGCCATAAACTTTAAGCCAGTGGTTCTCAAAGGCCCTGTCCCAAATGGCACACTTCATATGCGCTTTCGGTCTTGTGGACTTACAAACGTGCCGCGTGTCCCTGTAAAGACAATTCTTTTATTTTTCTAAACGCATTATAGATGTTAGAAATGTATTGCTGAAACACGTTACAAAGACAGATAACTCTGTGTAAGTTAGTACTAAAGCGGTGGCTCGATGACTCACTGGAGCCACTGAGCCTGGCCCCTCCCCTAACACTACCACAACTAGAGCATAGTTTTACAAACTTTCATCGGAGACAACTGGGATTCACTGATAATCCACTGCAGAATGGGTCCGAAGTGACCATCTCCCGCGACGGCCTTCATCCTCCCGTCCCGCCGACATCTGGTGCCATCGTTGACAGCACGTGCCCACCAATGATACCCCTTTTCCACCAAAGCAGAGCCAGAGCTAATTCAGAGCCAGAGCTAGTCCCAGTTCTGAGTGTTGTCTTGTGTGCTTAGTTAGTACTGCAGTCTGCAGCTTTCCCGCGAGTGGGCGTGGTTTCCGCGGTCGGCGTGGGTGCGATGTCGACGTGGGGGGGAAACGGGTAAGCGGAAGTCAATGAAGTCGCGTCGTCCATATTTTTTAAGGTAAAACCGAAAACTTGTCTTGGTCTTGTGCTATGAAATTGACATGTCATCAGTGTCACAATATTATTAGAATTACTGACAATAGCGAAGGTTGTGTCTGTCATGCCAGCCCCCCTAAAACTATCAACTTTAAGGTACAACACATTTTAATTTAATCATGATTATTTCATTTTTTTTAATATACATGTATGAAAGCACAGTGCAGTGTTAATGTACAAACTGTGTATATGTATATATATGTGTGTGTGTGTGTGTGTATATATATATAAGTAAAAATGCATGTTTTGCTTAAAAAAATGCATGTTTTGCTTAAAAAAAGTTACATTACAATTCTAAATTATATATATATATATATATATATATATATATATATATATATATATATATATATATATATATATATATATATATATATAATTTAGAATTGTAATGTAACTTTTTTAAGCAAAACATGCATTTTTACCTATACAGCAATTGTTATGAGCTTATAAAATAACACACAATAATACATTTTTAAATAGACTAAGAAATAGATTGAGTATGAGCACAATAATGCATTGCTTTCAATACAATGGACAGATGTATTTACAGTTATGGCAAGATTGTATTATATGGCAGTGCATTTGTAACACTTGCAGAAATAATATAGATATATAAAGATACTATAACACAAATAAATAATATGTTTTTTTTCTACATTTACTGTGCACAGCAGGACAAATAAACATTGAGGTTCCTGTAGTTTTGCCCATTTAGGTGGCTTTCCCATCCAATCTCATGGGCGATGATGAATGAAACCAACTCGCATAATCGACATCATCAAAGGAGATTCAAGTTATGATAGAACCCCATAGGAACTCAGCGCACACCCTCTGAGATGATAAACGACTGCAAGGAAAGAGAGACGTGTGCCCATGCTCATGCGTTTCCTGAACACACAAGGAGGATCAGATGGGACTGTGTGCAGGACAACAGAACTAACCCAACATCAAGGAAATGGGCGTTTCTGAAGTTGACCCCACAAAATCATCCAATTTACTGGAGCTGAAAAGGGAGGAGAGTAGCAGCAGACCTGAATAAACACTGAAAGAGTCGATACATGGTCCATTTGCCTCAGCTGGATTTGGATCAAATTTGGTGAGTTTGCCTTTATTTGATCTGCTTTTATTGTTTATGGTTTGATATGTTTTTTTTGTTTTGTTTTTTATAAAAACAAAAGTCACAAAACACAACAACTTAAGATACTTTACCATTTCCAACTCTACTGTGAAATATAAAGTGATTTTAACAAGGGAATGAATCTGCTTGAACATCATAGTTTTATTATAGTCAGACGAAATGTTTAGAAATGTTTTTTTTTCCTTTCTTCATGTAAAAAGTGTTTGAGAATGATTAAGACTGGTTATGAGAACATGACTTTTCCCAAGGCTGTTTACAGTGTCTCAAGACTTGGAAAAGTCTGAAAGAGAGCCTTCATTTCTCAGCTCTGGGCTTCAGCCATAGTCAGTTTACTTAGTATTTTTACTTCCTGCCCTTTTCCCTCTCTAGGTTAAAAGCAGATTTGTTAAACCTTTTGTTCTCTTGAGGTTAATCGTACAATTATGCAGTTGTGTCTTGAACTCTTAACATCAAATATAAAAACAACAGTAGTATTTTATTTATTATATAACAATAATGTTTTTGTTACATCATTTTATTATAAATATATATAATAACATTGTAACTATATAAATAAGAAATTGTTTATAAACAATTTAATACATGCATAAATTATGCAAAATATTTTAAATCGTTTAAAATAATATTGAATAATAATATTGAATACTTAATATTAACTGAAATGTATGTAAACAATTACATATTATTAATAATAAGCAAAATATTTAAAATGTGTTAAAAGTGAAATATGTGTCCTGATTTACAACACAGAAATACACAGATGAGAACGTTTCAGATGTTGACAGGTGCTGTTTATCACCATGGCGTCCCTTCTGATGTTTGTCACGCTGCTTCATCTCATCACACTGGCGGTTCTCTTTATTGCCACCATGGAGAAGGTAACTATACGAAACACTTTATCCCCCAAAATCTAAATAATGTGCATACATCTGAAATCATGAATGCTTATTTAATCATCTGTATGATCAGTCCTGGTGGGTTTGGCACGGCACAGAAAACTCAGACCTGTGGTACAACTGCCGATTTGACAATGAAACAGAGGCGTGGTTTTGTGCGACATCAGAAGAGACAGGTAAAATAACACATTTGAGCACTTGGATATGGGAATTTATTGCAATAAGCGTCACCAATAAGAGGTTCAAAGCTGCCTGGTATATCTTCGTGTTTTGTTTCCACCAGAGTGGCTTCAAGCAGTCCAGGTTCTGATGGTCCTGTCCGTGGTTTTCTCTTGCATTTCATTCCTGATATTCCTGGGACAACTCTTCACCATTTCTAAAGGAGGACTCTTTTACCTCACTGGCGTCTGCCAGGCATTTGCCGGTAAGTTCTTTGAATTGATTTGCTTTATTAGGTAAACGTCTTCAAACCAAGCCAGAATACATACTCATTTCTTAAGTCGAGGAAAAATGTTCTCTGACCTTTTCTGTCTCCTTTCAGGCCTCAACGCCTTCACTGCCGTGCTCATTTACACTCTGCACAATAAAGAAATCCTTCAGGACACTCGAGAGTTGAGCTCGGGACACTTCGGCTACTGCTTTTTCTTGGCATGGGTTTGTGTACCTTTGCTCCTGTGCAGTGGAATCATGTACATCCATCTGCGCAAAAGGGAATAGCAAGAGTCTCTTAAAAAAAAGAAAAACAAGCCATTCGAAGAATGCTTGCTGTTGACATACTCCACTGAGTGATTATATACTTCACGATATCTCTATGCAACAAACAAGACATTTATTTTTCTCTTATTTAGGCCGTATTTAGCCACACATAAATAAACACGGCTGAAATATAGCCCAGCCACAGCCCATGCCAAAGATCAGCACAACTTGGTTAACTCTTAAAGGGCAACCATGACTAATATATCTGATTAGCTGAATTATATCTAATTTAATATAAAGCGGGCCATATAACTTAATCTCATTTAATACTGAAGGGATACTTGTATACATTACAGTGGTATCTATAGGCTAAAATGTTGAGATGTATTTTTATAAATAAATCCAATTAAGTCATTAATGTCCGATTTCAATTTCATTACTGTGCTAAATGTGAAAAATATTCTTCACAAATACACTGCAAGCCGGTGGACTCCGCAGACCTTGGGAGTGCATGACAAACTCATGACTCCAGTTTCTGAACTAATAGCTTCCATCACGCCGTCTAGCATGATCTTACGATAAACAAAGCTTTCAAAAACAAACTGCTTCCTGACATGCAAAGGTCTCATTTTTTTGGGGGGGGGGCACCTGGTGGTCCCATACTCTGAAACACTCCCAAAAAATAAAGCGCTCTCCAATGCCAGACAAAGGGGTTTAATATCAGGTTTACCACAGCTCACAATCACGCAATACGTCCAGATTTATAGTCAGTTTCTGCATAGAATACAGGAAGGCCGCTGATACGTTTACCAGCAGCAGTGTCCGAAACTGAAGTTGGCTCTTAATTAACCAACTCATTTTGTTTTATAATCAGGCAAAATACTCAATAATATAGTGTGACAACCTAAATAACAAAAAAGCCTCAAATCTCATAAAAAAAATGTTTTGTAAAAATAAATGTTTTGATCATTGACAGTTGAGGTTGATCTTGGAGGTCCGTGTCACTGTATGGGGTCAGAATATAAGGCTACTTTATTTTTAATGACAGTTCTGAGAAATGTTAAGAGATGAATCACAGAACGAGGAATAAAACTGAGGTGGTAAAGCCGAAGCAGCATAGAGCTGCAAGATAGACATCGAGGTAAAAGAATGTCAAAACTCTTCAGACAGCTCTTTATATCAATCTGAATATGTTCAGCAGTTACTCTAAAATCGTAAAACTTGTCAGATCTTCGCTTCGGTTGCTCTCTCCTTTCCTTTAACTATATCACAGTGTGATTGCTTCCCCTTCATCTCCATTTTGTTTAACCAGATACACCCACCACCCTCAAAACTGTCACAGAGGAATAACATATCACTAAAGAAAACAAAATTAAGTAATTAGAAGTCCTTCAGTCCTGGTATCTCCAACTCAAGAGTGCTTTAATAAAGCCAGGCCACCGGATGGCGCTGTCACTTTAGCCGCTGCACAATGACAGCATTCAGCAGGTTGGCTTCCTTCAGCGTCTGGCTCTCATCTGTCAGCTCCTTGTTGGGGAAGGTGGTCATGAGAACAAACTCGGTGGCGGCTAAAGCTGGACGAGCGCTCGCCACAAACTGACGCACATCAGACACCCTGAGATGGAGAAAGATTTAACAGTCAGTCATGAGGAAGAATTTCATGCCATAGTATTCAAAGCATTTTAGTAACGCTTTTACCTATGGGTGTGGTTGAATTTCTGCACCAGCCGGCCTCCATCGGCCATTCTGATCTGGATGCTAGTAACAGGTTGAGAGCTGTCCACACTGATGGAAGCACTAGCCTCAGCTTCACTGGTAGCCTGGTCCTGCGGGTTGTTCTGGAGCGACACCAACTCTGGAGTGGCGCTGAGGGAAGTTAGTGTAGAATGAGGACAAAGTTCAGCCGTATTCAATTATATACCATATAATGTTCAAGTGTTAGGAAGTAGACCACAAAGTACAATGTATTAATAGAACTGTAAAGTGCTCATGATTTTCTAGGGCTGCGTGATTAATCGAAGCAAAACCGAAACTGCAATATGGCCTAGTGTTATTATCAATAACAAAATATATGCATCTTCCCAAACTTGTAAAGATGTTGTCATCAAAAGAGCAGCTTTAAGGTGTCCCAGCAGTTTACTGCCAAAATAAAAGCTTGATGGTTTAACGTTTGAAAATTAATACATTTAGACAGCCATACATATTAGTATTGCAATTTTACAGTTGTTCCATTAAAAAAAAAACTAGCATTATTATTATTACTATATTGTTTTTCTTATACTCAATGTTTTTATTTTACAATGATATTTTACAATAATAATAGGGTTTGTTCACCCCAAAATTTTAATTTTGTCATTAACTACTCTCCCTCATATCATTCCAACCAGTGAGATTTTTGCTCATCTTTGAAACACAAATGAAGATCTTTTTAATGAAATTGAGATTTTTTCCCTCCATTGACAGTCTACGCAACTACCACTTTCAAGCCCATGAAAGGTAGTAAAGACATCATTAAATCCCCAGCGCATGTTCACGAGAGCACCACGACGCATGCATGTGTTGATGTGAGAATAGACGTTGCATGAATGCGCGATGAAGATTAATTTTTGGTAAATAAAGTGGTAAATTACTGGAGTCACACAACCACTGGAGTCACATGGGCCACGTACACACTGCAACTTTTGTAATTTATGTGAAAACCACATTTTACAACCGAATTAGCTCCCGAAAATGCACGTAGTGACAACAGCCTTTACAAAAATTCTACGCAGTGTGTGCGGAACCAAACTGAACAACTAGTTATTAATGACATACAACGAGAGACATAAGAGATGACAGTTACAAGTTACACATCTCTGAAGCAATTTAAAGTACATATTTTAACATGCATTAGAGATGTAGCTAGCTCTCTTCTGTATGTGCGGTGCAAGAAATCACAGGGAAAGCAGCAAGAGCCTGACTCGCATTGCCAGATCTCGAAAGCAAATCAGCGAACAAGAACAAGCCCACAAAAAACTAAATAAATGGAAATGCTTTATGCCGAAAACAAGACCGAAACATTGCAACACGCACCTGCTCACTTTAATAACTCCATAAACTTGATCTGGACCCACTTTATATTAGGTGGCCTTAACTACTATGTACTAACATTTTAATTAATCAATTGATACAATGCACTTATTGTGTACATACATGTTTTTACATTGTACTTACATTTAAAAAAATACCTGCATGTAATTACGTCTGTAGTTACTTTCTGTAGTTACATTTGTAATTACACAGTTGACACTTCCCTTACACCTAACCCTACCCTTAAACGTACCCATACCACCACACCTGTCCCTAACACTACCCGTATCCCACCTCAATATCAGCAAAGGTGTTTTGTAATACAATTTGAACACAGCAAGTACATTGTACTTATTTATTGATGCAATTACTTAAGGCCACCTAATATAAAGTGGGGCCCTTGATCTCTTTATGAGCCAAGCTTAAACAGTAACCCCGAAAACGTTTATAATATGTTAACATGGCAACACTGCAAGCACGCTCTGTTAAGCAGCCTTAAGCTTAAACAAAACACAATGTATTTGTCGACTGTGCTTTAGTTAAAAAGTCTTTTGTCACTGTAATATTACTTTAGTTAGAATAGCAGATATTAACACACGAGAAGCCAGAACGTTTCAGGAGTGAGTTGTGTTTTGTACACACATAGAACGATAATTTAGGGGACTCGGTCTAAATTATAGTTTAGTATTTTAGTCATAATATAATATATATATACATACACACACACACACACACAAAATGATGGGGCCAAAATGTGCAGCCCTACAAACAATTTTTACCAGTATTTATCAGAATAACCCAAATTAGATTTATAGGTATGAAAAAGCTGCTCAAACAGTCTTTTCAAGCACACAGTATAATTATTTCTGTCTTACAATCATTAAAATGACCACAGAAGAACTGGAATAAAAGTTTATAGTTCGGATATAAACACTGACGTCTATAGCAGCGATTCGAATAGAGTAAATCACCTTTTGAAAATAACCTGACACTTCAAATATTATATCAATTGCATTGTTACGTGGCGACAAATGAAAACATTTATTTCTCATTGAATCATTCATTCAAAAGATTTGTTCAAAAACAATGATTCATCCAGTAATGAAACAATTGAAGACTTTTGAAGACCGTTTTTTAAAGGTGCAGTGTGTAATATTTATGAGGCTCTATTGACAGAAATGCAATATAATACACATAACTATGTTGCCAGTGGTGTATATAGACCTTACATAATGAACCGTTATGTTTTTATTACCTCAGAATGAGCCATTTCTATCTACATACACGTGGTTCCCCTTACAGGGGTCACCATTTTGCGCTGCCATGTTTCTCCAGTAGCCCTAAATGGACAAACTGCTCTACGGAGCACTAGCTACTCTTTGCTGTCTCAGACGACAACATCTTTGTCCTGGGTCGGCCACCGTAGCTTCTCTATGTGCTTCGAAAGGAAGGGGCGAGTGGTGGGCGGAAGCAAACATAAAATCATGATTCTGAATTTACCCAGAATTGTGCAGCTCTATTAGCCTAATTAACATTATAAAGAGTTTCATTACGTAATTAAGCCACCCTCAGTTCAGTGAAATGAAATCAGAAGAGAGAAGGAAGAGTTTTCCAACCTGCCGAGTTTCTGTCCTTCTCCAGTAAAGGCCCTGAAAGCAGGCTTGGGTTTGGAAAAGTCTTCATCCCGATGGTCCTCCATGTCTAGGTTTACCTGACCACCTCGGAAACGCTGTCTCAATTCCAGAGGAATCTCCCTGAGAGAGCCAGCAGGTGACAAAGAGGTTTAGTGTTTGACAACTAGTTAGCATTGAAAATCTTTATTAGATAGTCCCTAATCTATGTCAAGAAGGCCCAACATTTCATGAAAAATGTTGGATGCTTTTGAAAGTGACCTGAGGGGGAACAATAACTTCTGCCAATCAGCTAAACTTCTGCCAAACATCAGTGAATTAATTCAGAGCTCACCCTCTGCGGATAGACTCCAAGAAGAGAGCGTTTGCGGGATCACTGTAGTTCCTAAGCTCTCCATCATCAAGACTAAACCCAGACTTCCAGAGCTTCAGCACCACATGCACCTGCTGGCACAGCACAAATCACTGAAGCAGATCTCTCTCTACGTCTGAATGACTTCAGCAGGCACAGGCTAGGTGACTCACATCTTGTGTACTGCTGGGCTGTCTCCGAGCTCCTGCCACATAAGTTGACTCCTCCTCCGGTGCTGCACCCAATCGATAACCACCACCTATAAATGGCTGTAGAACGAGAAATGAAAAGTGAGCAAATCAAAATCACATGAGATATGAGTACACAAAAAGCATGCATATTATCTTTAATTTACAGAAAAGTTTATTCTGTGGAAGAACTACCTTAGACTTGCTGGATTCTCCAAGTCCTTTGCCTGCTTTGTCAACAGGAACCGCCCCATGCTCCTTAGCTCCTTTAAACAAGTCCTCAACCACCTCATTTGGGCTCTTCTTTTTGGGAGGGCCAACAATCTGCTGCCCACTGCGTTCTGAGCCACCGGCAAAGAACCTGCAGGAGGAGAAGTCTGATGTTACTCAAAAAAACCAGATCATTAAATATGTGTAAACATTACTTTAAAGGAACACTCCACTTTTTTTGAAAATAGGCTCATTTTACAAGTCCCCTAGAGTTAAATAGTTGAGTTTTACCGTTTTTGAATCCATTCAGCCGATCTTTGTATCTGGCGGTAGCACTTTTAGCATAGCTTAGCATACATCATTGATTCTAATCAGTCCATTAGCATCTCATTCAAAAAATGACCGAAGACACTTTCAATATTTTTCCTATTGAAAACTTGACTCTTCTACAGTTACATCGTGTGCTAAGACCAACTGAAAATTAAAAGTTGCGATTTTCTACACCTATATGGCTAGGAACTACCTTCTCATTCCTGCGTAATAGTCGCGGATCTTCGCGGCCGTACCAGGGACAGCAGTGTCTTGGAGGGTCACACTATTTTATTTAAAGGCTCACTTAAGTGCCTTCGATGAATTTATGTAATTTCCATTGAAACAGAAAGACAGGACAGGACATAGAGCAGCTCCTCCCCCCTTTTAAAATAGCCAATACCGGTTAGTTTATAATCAGAGCCAGAGCCGTTGACCTCAGCAATTGAGAGCCACAGTCTAATAGATTCCCCTTTTATGAAACTACTCAAGCAAAACAGTGAACACAATCATGCTGAGGATGTTTGAAAAGTTTGCAATATATGTTGGTGCATGGCACCGGTGTTCTCTCTTCTACGCCTCAGTGCTGTTTCTAACGGTCTGTCTAACCGTTTCTCCTCCATATCGCTTTAAAATATTGCATTTTGTGCAGAATTCAAATGGGGCCAATACGTTTTGTGGTCTGCGCCAACTCGATCATATCATCTGCTGTGTGCTATTGTGTCTCTAGACCGGAGCAGACTGTGCCGTGCATACTGCGCCGGTGTACGTTACACTTAACGCAAAACCAGACTTCATTCGTCCAAAAGGAAAGCATATTTACACTGTCTGAATCATTCCATTTCCCATTTATAGTGCATAATGTTCCATTCACCATGTAGAAAATAGGTATTGTGTGAAAAAGTGACTGATTTCAACCTCAGCTTCAGTGTCTATTTGGAGGCGCGTCTCGTCAGAGCATTTGAATGGACAGAAAATCTGATGAGAAGCTGAAGTGCAGAGTGATGTCATCAAAATCGTTGATCCATACAGGCAGAAATGACTAACGTCTGTTTCACACTGGACGCAGTGGAGAAGCTGTGCGTATGAGCGGGAGCAGCAGGCTCCCATTGTGTGTTCACACTGACAGCTGAACCGTTGCGTGTGTACTACAAATACAGATGAGTATTGTCCATCCTGTCACCTTATCCATGTGCTTTGATTTATGATGGGCACTTGGGCAGCATACTCTGCTGTGATGCGACTAGTGTTGTCAAAAATATAGATGTTTCGATACTGAAATATCTGAAACGATATGATACTCCTTTTCTACAGTGTCGATACCAGCTGCGCTCTCCTCTCCGACCGACAGTGAGTTGACACGCACCCGCCTCCTCTCATTCAGTCCAGTTAACCCTCTGAACATGAACCCTTTTCTAGTTAGTGTTGCTGTGACCGGTCTGAATTTCGCGTTGGATTGCACATAACGTTAATTCTACTCATTCCCACAGATTTTGCGCTCGCATCTGAAGCGCGTGCACACTCACACACACACATCGTAATAAAGCCGCCTCTAACATACAAGTGCAAAAATGAGCTCCTTTTTCCAGCTTATTAATGGTCGAATACACTCAAAAAATGTCTCAATGCCCATCTTGGTGAGTATTAACGTAAAAAGTCTTAACCAGTTCAGGAAGAATGTGTAACAGGATCAGTGTTTGGGATCCATGCGTGCGTCGGGTCTTAAAGGGACAGCAGTTATTTATTATTCAAACTACAAAAAGACAAACGATCACTTACTGCTCTTGACTCATTAATAGGGTTGGGAACCGAGAACCGGTTCTTATGCAGAACCGAAACTGATTTTTGAAAAATACCAGAACCGCGCGAAATTCCTAAGTTTCGGTTCCGAAAACGGTTCTGGTGCAATGTGTGTGCGAAGCGCTGGAAGCGTATCCTTTCATAGCGAGTGACAGCCAGTGTTGCCAACTCCGTGATTTTCCCGCTTTCCACTGTTGCCGCGGGCTGTGTTTCATGTCCGCGGGTTGAAACGATTGTGCAATTGTGCGGGTTTTGTTGTGAAAACCTGGCAACCCTGGCTCACCTCATCATGAATATTAATTACGTTGCCTGCCGCTTCCAGGAGTGCAGCAGTTCAGCCTGAAAGCCCTCGCGCTACACATTTACGGTTTTGCGTCAGATATTTTCTCGTTGACCACCAGCATAGCGAAGAGAAAGTCACAAGTATGGATTCATTTCCAAAGAATGAATGATAATGAAGCAAAATGTAACACGTGAAAAGTTAATAACATGCAAAGGAGGCTGCACTAGCAATTTGACAAAACATGTGCTACAGCACAGAGTGCCACAGGGCTTATACCAGATTTATAGTGAAAGGCCTATATATATATAGCCTATATATATATATATATATATTTGTCAACCATTGAGTCACCATGGTTTAGGTAAGCGTTTAGGCACAATTAGGCTACCTTTGTAATGCTGAATTGCAATTTATTATTTACAAGTTCACTGAATTACTATTAAATTAATATATAACTAATTAATAAATATAACTAATAAATATAATTTATAACTTGGTTTTATTCAGAGACAGAGAGATAAAATGTAATAAGACAATTTCAGAGGTGTTCATTTGAAAAAAAATGTGTTGCAAGAATGGCTTAATTAATACTGTAATATATGTACAGTACAGGACTTTTTTGACATTGCCAACCTGTAAATAAATTTTAGAGCAAGTAATAAACACAAAATGGATTGTTTGAGTTGCGTATTGTGCCTTTTTCCTTTACCACTATTTGTTTAATAATTTTAATGGAACCGGAATCGGAACCGGAATCGTTAGGCGGAACCGGAACCGGAACCGGAACCGGAAAATTTCTCACGATTCCCAACCCTACTCATTAACTTGTGTAACTTCAATGGATTAATCTGCATTTAATTTTTTACAAGGAAGATTATCCAGTGTTATTTTAAATTTGATTACTTAGTTTTTTTTTTCTTACCTGAATAGCTACTGTCTGAAAAAATAAAGCAGTCTATTTCATTTGTATCTTTATTCTATTGTATTTATTTGTGCTATTGTTTGTAATTTGTTTATTTGTTCTTATTTTATTACTGTTTACTCATCTTTTTAAATTCAATTTGAAATCAAGCTTCCTTGTGCTGTATGTAAGCTATTGCAACACAATTAGTTAGCAAATATTTGTGAGATAATTGTAATGGTAATTGATCAACGTTTATACATGACAAAAAGCTTAAAAGCTTTATCATATAAAGTGTACTCTTCAGAAGAATTTTTTAATTGCCTAGACTTTCAATAGACAGACAAAAAAAATTATTATATTAAAAATATCAATTTGACAGTATATGCAGTGTTTTTTCCCCGTGGTATCGAAAATGGTATCGAATATCGATATTTTTTTTAGGTATTGTATCAAAGTTAGAACTTCCAGTATCGTGATTTGACCATGTTCCCCCTCTGTCCCACAAACATATGCATATGACATGCAGTATATAGGTAGTTTACATGATAAAAGTAATCTTAATATTAAGATATACCTCTGGTTTAAAAAAATTTAAACAGGCCTTTTAAAGTTTGGGCAAGGATTTGTTTTCATGCATTTCATTTTTTTTCCTCACAGCGCTGATTATCATATGGTAATTGTGAAACACTTACATGATTTTATAGTGAAATTAGATTTTTTTTCATGAAAATCAGGTCAATTTTGATCAAGAACAATGGATGTGGCTTTAACACGTGGCATTTAACATGTGACTCTGCGGCGAAACGATCGGAGCTCTGCTGCTTCCGCAACGCACTACTGCGCCGCCTCTGCGTCCGTTGTGGATGCTCTAATCTGTTAACATGGGTGCCGGAAAAAATACATGCTGCTTACGCTCAGCTAACGCGTGCAGAGTGAAACCGGCCTATGGTTAGAATGCTTATCTTCTAAATGCACATTTTGTCATTGTTTTGAAGCACACTAGCTTATAGACAACCTTAAGACTAGCATATTCACACTAAAAGGCAACAAAAAAAATTTATTTCATGGGGACTTATATACATTATATTTTAATTCTAGTATAATTATCGTACATGCATTTATGATGATCACTTATTGAGATTTTACTTTTAATATATATTTGTCACCACAGGACCATTGGAATGAACAGCAAAAAGCTAAAACAGTGATTATATACAGATTATATACAATATAGTATACCCATGTATAACAGTTTCTCAAACAAGAAAAAATTATGTAGGGGTGAAATTTGAATGTCCACTGGAAATTGATTGGATCGCTGAATCAACACTGAACTGACTTCAGCTGAACAGCCGAAATGCATCATTTTCCTTTCATCACTGTAAAGCTGCTTTGAAACAATCTATATTGTATAAATCGCTATATAAATAAAGGTGATGACTTAATTTAAAAATAAATATTCCGTAAGTAATTATGATATTACTCCATAATGATATTAACTCCAATATTAAGAAGTGTAACGTTACATTTAAGCTGTTATTAACTGTACAAGATATTGATACCTCTGGCCTTCCTCCTCACCACTCTCATCGTCATCCTCATGCATCAGATCTCTAAAGGACGTCACTCTGTGCTCACTGAAATCAGAAGAGATTACATTAAAGATTACACATATACCAGCACAATTGTTATTATGACTTTAACCGTATAACTGATACTGTATAATTGAGAAGCCCAAACAGTTTGTGGGTTGATGACCTGTGTTACCTTGGCCCTGTGGATCGAGTGACAGAGCCAGTCTCTGGCTGAGGGAGGGTGGCAATATCATCATCTCCTCCATCTTCAAAGAAATTAGCTAGAGCAAGCTGAAGAGACAGAATAGAGAGAGCTGTCACTTCATTTCACAGACAGACAGTTGGTGAATTACACAAACAAAACAACAATTTTTGCTTTCAGTAATTAGATGCACCAGATTCATTATATTAACGACTCCAAAATTACACAATTTAATATAGTTCAGGATGAAGAAGAAGAAATAACCACGGATGTAAACATGAGCATCAATTGAACAAGCTAAAGCTGCTAGCTTATGGGTGACTTTCTATGTAAAATAGACCAGCACAATTTAAAAACATCTAACGTTATCTTCTTCAATACTGACTACCAAATCCTGACGTGTGAATAGCATCATTTATGATTGCCGAGCTAAACCAGTTTAAGATACTCCTGGTGATTTGAATGAAGAGTGACTTGCACATTTCGTTAGCCGGTTATAGATTTCCCTGTCTGCCAGTGGAGGCTTAAAAGTCTGTTGAATTATCAGCTGCAGTGCTTGTGCTTCACAGCACAATATTTCAGTAATAAAGTGATCAGTGTGGCGCCGACCTGTAGGTCCCAGCCGGCTGACTCGAGGAAGAAACGGGCCCTTTCTTCATCAACATCAGTTACAGCGATGAATCCCCTCACTGCTTCTTCCCGCTCCGCCATTTTGATGTGTGACGCTCAGGAAAGATTCGATGGGAAACGGGGGAAACGAAAGCTTAGTTCCGCTGTTTGGGAGCACAAGTTTAGATGGGATTTTTCTGTTTTTAATTCCCTCTCTTTTCATTTAATCGATATTAATGTTGGCAATGGTTTTATTATCACACACATTTATTATCACCCATTGTTTTATTATGACACACAAAAACGAGAAAATCTAACAAATATTGATTTTTACATATTTATTTATTAGGGTCTATATGTTGACATACTTATTATTGTATTATATTTTATTAAAAAAAATATATAGTGCAGATTTTACTAGTAGCACGTGGAGAACAGAATTCAGAGAAATTCAGAGATCCCTTCCCTAACACTTGTAACCAGCAGATGGCAATATAGTCCATTCTCACATATTTGTCACATTATTTCTAATCCCTAATACGCAGTAAATTTTCAGACCCACATCTAGTATGTTTTGTTATATAGGATCAAACGTTATGTTTACAATTTTAAAAGATGGTAATTATATTAGTTAGTTTTCGTTAATCACAATATCACAATTAAATGAACAATTGGTGGATGGTGCCACATTTGTCATGTTCCATGGCTTTGAATCTAACAACTAACATGGAAAACTGTCAATTTCTATGAAATATTCAAACCAAAATAAACATTTATGATATCAAAAAAGATAGCTACAACATAGCCTATATTTCAAGTTGACACTGACATGCAAGCTAAATTGAATCTTGTGTTCTTATAGAAATATGTATAATGTATCATAATAGGTTACTATTAATAACAGTAATAGAACAAATACAATGCATTCTGTGTTTCAAATGTTATGCATAATAGGAAACAGGTCTAACTTACAGTGTCTCCTTTTCCACGTACAATAATTTAGAAATAATATGTATGCAACAATTTTTCCAAAGTAAAAAATAAAATCTGGGTTGTAACAGTTCTCACATGCACGTGATTTCAAACCACAGAGCTTTTACACACCAGCAGACAATAACTTATTTATTGTGTGACCTGGATTTTGCAGGACTTTCTTCCTCTAATATTCATTCATTAGCAACTGCTGATTCAAAGGTCTCTAAACAGAAGCGAACTATGTGCTAAATTAGTTTGGGGGTATAATAATTTAGCACATTGTTTCTGGAGAGAAACTTGGCGATGCTTTGTTGTTTGTTTTCCAGTGCACTGGCTCGTTTGATCTTCACAGATAATCGGGTTCTGGTACATGACTAAACACCAGAGCATTGCTGTCATCATTCACCCCCAAGCTTTCCTTTCCTATCACACTCAATGCAGCTTTTGCAAGAGAGCAATATGCCCTCAAATTTTAATCATCTTGCCGGCCCTTAAGGGAATAAAACAAATTTTCTATTTTTATATGCATTATTGCAGCATGTTCTTATTGATTTAGAAAAGTGTGTCGTCTTTCTGCAGCTATTTGCAATCAGAGATTCGCTGCATTACAGACTTAAATATGTCCCATGTTCCTCAAAAAAAGGAATCAAAGAATAATCTGATTTTAAAGGTGCATTAATCAGATAAACCTGATTCTCTAAAAAAAAAAAAAAAAAAAAAAAAAAAAAAAAAAAAAAATCACTCTCAGGAGATTGAACAGATACCATGCATAAAGTATGCTAATATGTGTACATTTACATTTATTTATTTAGCAGACGCTTTTATCCAAAGCGACTTACAACTGAGGAATACAGGAAGCAATCCGTCATGAAGAGTGCCTGAAATACTAAGTTTTGAACATTACCCAGAGCAGCACAGGCTAGAATAGGGAGCAAATAGAGGAAAATACAAATATTATTATTTATTTTATTTTTTTAGATGAGGTTAAGTGCTCACGGAAGAGATTCATTTTCAGCTGTCTTTTGAATGTTGTCAGTGATTCTGCATTCCGGATGGAGGTGGGAAGATCATTCCACCAGCGAGGAACGGTGAATGAAAATGTTCTTGAAAGGGATTTCATGCCTCTCTGTGATGGTACCAGAAGTCGTCGCTCCTTAGCTGAGTGAATACTTCCGGTGGGGGTGTAGACTCGTAGGAGTGAGTCGAAGTATGCGGGTGCTGAGTTTGTGATGGATCTGTAAGCAAGCGTCAATGCCTTGAACTTGATGCGAGTGTCACCTTGTGACCAGCGTTACATAAAATAAATCAGGTCCCAGCCACAGAAACAAAACAGACAGTCAATGTGTGGATACAACAAATAGTATTTTTTGGGACAGCAAGCACTAAGAGATAGTGTTACGTAGGGGAAAGAGTTCACTAAAATGATGTCTCTGAAGCCGTTTGGAAAAAGGTTAAGGTTCGGTGGCTTCACGTCAGTTCGCTCCAGCTGTCCTCCCTCCAAAAAGTCAAGCGGACATGTCCAGAAGGTCACGTCAATCGTCCGACACACAGGAGAAAGTTACTGTACTCTCGGCAGCAAACAGCAAACGCTGAGGGGAATTCCGGTGTAACCAAGGCAGTCCTCACAGCAACACTGGGCCCAGGAGCCCAAGATGGATAATCCAGAGGCTAGAAGAGAGCACCAAGAATGACCACCAACATCATAGATAGCAGGTCACACTTACACTGTAGTACGATAAAATATAATTACGGCCCTTCAGGCAGCATTAGAGAGCGTTGAGGGAGGTTCGAGGATTAGAGAGCGTTGAGGGAGGTTCGAGGATTAGAGAGCGTTGAGGGAGGTTCGAGGGTTAGAGAGCGTTGAGGGAGGTTCGAGGATAGCCACAGTCTTCAGGACAATGCCAGCCACTGGAACCATACGATAGGTATTGCAGAGGCTAAAAGCAAACGACCACAATGAACACCAACACCACAGAAAAGGGACACACATTCACGATGTGTGGTAATAAAATATAATTACGGCCCTTTAGGCAACATTAGAGAGCGTTGAGAAAATCCAGCTGCGGTACACCAGTGGTCAAAAAGAGATGCCTGGGAACTTGGGCTTCATGTGCAGGGCAGGGAAGTGCATGGAACACAAAATGGCAGCAGACCAGCAGCCACCAAGCAAGACCCCTCTCTGTTCCAAAGAGCCAGTTTTTATCTCCTTCAAACTAGGCATGGCCAGCTGTTAAAGAATTAGTCACTAATTGCCATTATCAGCGGCAATGCAGAGGCAATAATAAAGTTACTCAAATCACAGGAAGTGTCGTCCAAATATGGGCAGAAAGGTGGAGCATGGTGACAAGTTCTAATGAATTAATTAAGTCACATTAGCAGGGAGGAAGCACAGTCCAAATATGGGCATAGCAATACAACAGGAAGCGGGTTGCCAGGTTTGTCCATGAATGGGTGTCTATAAAGAGTCAAACAGGGCAGATTAAGTAGTTACAAAAACCCACTACAAATTTGATGCACATGCACAGTAAATAACCACTACCATTCAGAGTGCCAATATATTAATGCACACAGTAAACACCATCACACATGACACTGCACACAGTAAGGCCCAAATGTCTCTGCTCAAAAACAAACAAAATACTGAGTCAACCTGTGACACGAGCAGCGAGTGGTAGCCAGTGCAGAGAGATGAAGAGAGGTGTGACTTGGGCCCTTTTGGACTCGTTGCAGACAAGACGCGCCACTGCGTACTGGATCATTTGAAGCTTTTTGATCACACACAATGGAAGTCCATCCAGAAGCGCATTGCAGTAGTCAAGCCTAGAAATGACCAGGGCCTGGACGAGGAGCTTTGTTGCATGCTCTGTTAGGAATGGTCTGATCTTCCTCATGTTGTGTTGCGCAAACCTTCATGACCGAGCTGTCTTTGAAATGTCTCTTTGAAGGACAGCTGGTCATCAAAGGTTTCTCCAAGATTTCTGACCGATCTTGAAGGGGAAATTAAGGATGAACTTAGCCGGATGGTGAAGTCGTGTTGTAGAGTCGGATTGGTAGGGAAGACAAGAAGCTCAGTCTTTTCCAGGTTGAGCTGCAGGTGATGTTTTTTCATCCATGCCGAGATGTCCGCCAGACAGCTCGAGATTCGTGAAACTACTGTG
Source organism: Gobio gobio (assembly GCF_949357685.1). Classification (NCBI taxonomy): domain Eukaryota; kingdom Metazoa; phylum Chordata; class Actinopteri; order Cypriniformes; family Gobionidae; genus Gobio; species Gobio gobio. Next base: position 28,347,320 of record NC_137117.1, on the reverse strand, counting down.
GGATCATCTGGTTGAAACGAAAGGTAGAGCTGTGAGTCATCAGCATAGCAGTGGTATGCGAAGCCATGTAACTGTATGAAGGGTCCCAGTGATGTAGAGTAAATGGAGAAGAGGAGAGGTCCAAGCACTGAGCCCTGAGGAACCCCCATGGTCAGATGATGTGCTTTGGATACCTCCCCTCTCCAGGCAACCTTGAAAGACCTACCTGTGAGATAGAATTCAAACCAGTGGAGTGGAATTCCTATGATGCCCAGTGATGAGAGGGTGGAAAGGAGAATCTGGTGATTCATAATGTCAAAGGCAGCTGATAGATCGAGGAGGATCAGGACTGATGATTTGGAAGCAGCTTTCGCAATCTGCAATGTGTCTAACGTTCACTGATGAAATCAGCATTACACAAATCGGGTAAGCATAAACTCTTTCTATAACAGTTGTTGACAATGATGTGTGGGTGTGTTCGAACAGTTAGAAAGAGGAGAAAGAGGAAGAACCAGCCTTATCATGGGGAAACGAACACCGTCAGCCTGGCTGTGAATGTGGGCCTGCAGTCACTGATGTGTTAAAGGGCAGGGAAGTAATTCACAACACACAATACAAAGAGCAAGGGCCTGCGACCCTTGACTGAAGTAGGAAGAGCAGTCAGACAGTATCTCAGGGCCAAAATGAGGAAGGACCGGCATATGCCAACATATCAAAATAACAGCAATTTCCTCACTGGGTGTGATGCTAGAGAAAACATACAACTGTAAATTAGCAAGATAGCTATTAGCAGTACTGTTCAGACAATAAATGTTACATTATCTACCACTTCCACAATAAAGATAAACATGAGTATTTCTAGCATATATATGATATGTGTGCTTGGATAAACACAGTCTTACTCACTGACAGATCAGGAAGAGCACCAGAGAGGAAGACAGAGGTGTGGAACAGGACGTTTAGGGTCAAAGGCTGCAATTGTAATGCTCAGAGTCTAAGTGGAAAAAGCACACATGGACACAGACTTTAGAGAAATATTAATAATCCTGTGTCGATACATGTTCAGTTGCATCACAAGTATTATTTTAATGTTTTGTTTTGTTTTTTTGCTGCGTTGAGCCTTGTAACAATCACATGTTTGTTGAGCACACGGCCAAACAGAGGTGTTTAAAGTTGCTGACACATAACTCAAGCTCACTGACGGTCATTTTCGTGGTTCTCATTATATCAATAAAGTGTACAAAACATGATGTTAACAAGAGATTTATTGTGCACTGCAGACAATTGATTAAAAAGTCAAAATGATGACATTAAAAGTTATAATTATAATATTAAAAAGTCAGAAAAATGAGATACTAAATCACAATTGTGAAATTGAGTTATAGTCTAAATTCTGTCATAATAATGAATTAATCTCATAATTTGGATTTTTTTAAATCATAATTATCAAAGCATTCTTTTGTGAAATGGGCTTCCATATGTTTTGGATGTGTAGCCTACATAAAGAACATTACACCATCCCCCCAAACTCCCCCACCCCATAATTTATGGAATATAACATGTCTGAAAGATTTTGATCACTGAATGGATTTGCATTTAATGGCTCACACAATGAAAGAATGTTTATAAGTTGTGAAGAGTTTGACAGTTTCACTGAGAATCAACGTATCAGTTTCGATCAACAAGCCATGTGCATTTAGTCATTGTGCAGATTGTAGACAATAATATTTTGCACACACGTGCCAAAACAAATGCCATTTGCTTAAATCAGTAAGAAATTAAAATCTGATGTGAACAAGAAACGAATTGTTCAGAGATCTGAACTTATTGTTTTCAGGGGGGAACAAAGTCTAATTCGAGAATTGGGCCAAAGCAATTGAGAAAAACTGTAAAAGAAAGTGAGAGCCAACGTTATGTGCACCAATTTCTGTGCTGATAATGACCATGATGCATCTCTCTTCTGGGTGGAGTCTTAATGGGCAAACTGATCTTGTGAATTAAGACTAATTTTCCACTTTCTAAAAGTCACTTGAGAAATAATTGCATTACTGTTGCGCCAACAGGATCTCTCTGTTCATGCCACCACCCCTCCACCTGAAACTGAACACCATGACCTTTGACTCATGAGCCTATCAGAGATTATGACTTCCAAAGAGAACTCAGTTTACTTCCTCTCTAACAATGGTCACCTTTACTAATCGATTCCCATGTGCACTACAGATGCATCTGGTCTATCCCATCCATGAATGATCCATGAGACTTGGAGGATACTCTCAGTTTGACACCGTAATATTTGGACACCAAAGACTAGGGAAATGGTTCCGTAATTACAAAGATGATAAAGTATACTGTTACACAGCTATACAAATTAGTTTAATCTTAATTTACATCTTTGAACACTGATGTTTACTCAGCAAGGCCGCTTTCCCGTGCTATCTGTTCCTCTCCTGGGATTAGTTCTGTTTATATGGAGCTCTATAGCTCTTCACAGGGATAGATATGGAGATAAAGTTTGGATCAACAGGAAGAGGCCTGCTCGTAGACCGGAGAGTCATGGGATTATCCTCCCATCCCTTGTCATCTTTCCCTTTATATGCATCTTTTCCATATTTTTGCCATTGTAATCATCAGTGGGGAACAATCACGTATATCTCTTTTTTCCCCTGTCTCTTTTTTATGGAAGCTTGTTTCCGACATTGAATAAAAATATAATTGCAACCTTTTTAAGTCATAATTCTGACGTTTTTCACAAAATTGCGAGTTTACATCTCACAATGCTGACGTTTTTTCTCACAGTTGCGAGTTTCTCACAGGTATTTCACAATTGCAAGCTCTAAACTCATAATTGTGAGCTTACATTGCGAGATGTAAACGGAGAAGTCGGAAAAAATAGTCAGAATATTGCAAGATGTAAACTTGAAATTCTGAGGAAAAAATCTGAGGAAATTCTGAGGAAAAAAATCTGAATTTGTGAGTTACACAACCCCCCCCCCCCCCCCCCCCCCCCCCCCCCCCCTCACCCATTGTGGGGACCAGCCAGCGGAAAAAAAGGCATTAATAAACATAGTAAATTATGTTTTTTTGAAAATGTAAAAATGCAGCAAGTTTTCTGTGATGGATGGTTAGGGTTAGTGTGAGGGGATAGAATATACCATTTCACCTATGGACCCCACAAAGATAGCAAAACCAAGTGTGTGTGTGTGTGTGTGTGCATGGTAGCATCCTAAATGTCCCTCACTTTGACCTGTCATTTTTCACTCTGACAGTTTAATCAGAGTTCAACTACACTACTGCAAGCTTCCCCCGTCCTGACCACCTCTCCTCCCTCCTGTCCCTCCCTTTTTCCATCTTTTCCACTTTTGTCCCTCCCATTTTCCATAAATCTGCCTCCATCTGTCTCTCTCTCTCTGTCAGCTGTCTATCCACTTGTATGTATGCAAGATAGACCCAAAGTGGTTTCACTCCACTATAAGTCCTGTGGAAGGAACATCAAACTGGGGAAATCAAAATCATATCTTCTCTGAAAATGAGAAAGCGACTCATTTGTGTGACCTAGCCTGATCTTACGAGAGCCCACAGTGTTCAAAGGCAGCGGAGAACAGAGGCACACAGGTTATAATACAGAGAGGGCAGATTGATCGCCCCCTTGACAGAGTGAGAGTAGTAAATCTACTGTGAGCGCACTAGCAGTGTAACTCTATCTATCTTTAGTGCACTCTAACCAGAGCCCTTTCTTCAGTCAACCTTTCCCAACCGCCGTAAAAACATTAATTAAACAATGCTCGGTGAGTTTGCTTTCATCTTCGATATTAAACCCAATCACTATGAATAGCTTTACTTATTAAACTATTTTCCTCATATGATTCTCTTAATTTCTCTTAAAATTGTATTTCCTTTTTTGTAAATCTTTATAAAATAAAAATAGACAAATGAGACAACTGCTGAGTATAGAGCTATAAAATAAATCTGCATAGTATCTTTTGTATCTGATGAAAAAGTTGAAAGTTTATGTATTATGTTTCATAAAAAACTGCTGGATTTTATTGATTCACTGAGAGAGTCTCGCTGTTTTTCTCTCATACAAAAAGCAGGAGACTTACGCAAAATCCTCCAATTGCTCGCCATTCAATCTCATTGTGTAAAACAAACAACCGAGACATTTCCTTCGTGATATTTCTATCCTTTTGGCACAGACAGAAGGGGAAAGGGAAACAGACATCACTGTTAGAATAGGTGTGACATTTCCACAGTTCAACCTGTAATTATTTAAGCAATCAACAATTAGTCAGAGTCTGTGAATGTTTTTATGACACTATTAGTGCAATGAACCTCTCGGGTAAGACAATGAAAGTCAGACAAAATGACAGACATTGACAAACCAATACCAAAATGTGTGTGCAGGTCTAGAGACCTTTACGGCCTGTTATCACAGCGTCATCAGATCTTCTCTCAGACACTAAGACTCCAAACATCAGGGTCTTCAGCTCAGCATTCCTCCTTCAGACGCCCAGGCAATGGTCTCTCTTGCTCAATAAAATAGTGCGAGGAGTCACCATGGCAACCAACGAGGACCTCATCTGGCTAAATAGACATCTAAATGCCTGGGATATCAGTGAACATTTGGCTGCTCTGTGACCCGTGTGCATGCATGTGTGTATATGTAGGTTGAATTATGTGTTTGAGAGGGAGGGGAGTGTATTTAATAGCACTGATGGGATTAATTTGAATTGTGGTTCTGTTGTTAGGTTTAATTAAAGCATTAATGAGACATGCATTCTTGGATGTCTTTTTTCACTGGCCTCATTGCAGTGCATATTGGGATATTGTCTTCTCTGCAAAAGATGCATTTGATGCTGCCATAGAATTTGGTTAAAACAATATATTTTAGAAGGCAACATAATTACGATGCCTACTTTCTGGTTTCTTCTAGTTGGGATCTCATCTATGATGCCTAAAAATGCTTCCTCAACTGGCAGATCACTAAGATAAAAAACAGAAAGAAAGACTTTTATTCAGCAAGGATGCATTAAAGGGACATTTCACCCAAAAACAAAATGTCTGTCAAATCTGTCATTAATTACTCACCCTGATGTCGTTCCAGACCTTCGTAATCAACGTAATCACCATTTTGAAGGCCCAGAAAGCTAGTAAAGACATCAAAATAGTCCATGTGATTCCAGTGGTTCAACCTTAAAGGTGCAGTATGTAATATTGATAGCTAATGGTTGAAATGGGCACTGCAATCCAAATTCAATATACTGGAGAGAGTTGTTTCCCCCACCCCTATCAATTTATCAATGTTTTAATATGCTCCCGTTCATAGAGATTTTTAGATGGATGTCTGGTAGAATCTGCCCTCTCTGACCCAGTTCGTTCTCTGGCTTCCGTGGCAGCAATACAATGTGTTTTCTGCCAACATGCAACCCGGGGTGTCAAAATACTATTGGGTAAACTGGCAGCGTGCGGTATCGCACAGACCGAAACAAAAACAGACATTCCGCCATGGAACGCACATTTCAATGCCGAATGACTGGCTGTAGCATTGTTTTTTAGTGTAACGAGTATGTGAACTTAGTAAAAGAACTCAATCAAAAATTTCCTAAATATCTGCCACCATATTAGGGTATTTTTATGCTTTAGTAAAGTCAAAAACTTACTTACAGCACCTTTCATGTTATGAAGCGACATTAATACTTTTTGTGTGCAACCCCGCCCAAAAATAACAACTTTATTCAACAATTTCTTCTCTTCATGTTGTAAACACAGTGCATCGCTTCTGGGTTCTACGTCAGAATGCTGGCTCGTTATTGGCCGGATCCTGCGTCAGCATCAAATGCATGTGTCGTGGTGCTCACATGAACAGTATCCGAGACTGACTCAGAAGAGAAGAAATTGTTGAATAAAGTCGTTATTTTTGTTTTTTTGTGCACAAAAAGTATTCTCGTCAATTCATTACATTAAGTTTGAACCACTGGTGTCACATGGACTAGTTTAATGATGTCTTAACTATCTTTCTGGACCTTGAAAATTGGCAATTACATTGCTGTCTATGGAGGGGTCAGAGAGCTCTTGGATTTCATCAAAAAGTCCTTAATTTGTGTTCCGAAGATGAACGAAGGTCTTACAGGTTTGGAATGACATGAGGGTGAGGGTTCATATTTTGATGAACTAACCCTTTAAATTGACAGTAAAGACATTTATAACATTACAAAATATTTCTTTTTCAAATAAATGCTGTTATTTTGAACTTTTTATTAATCAAAGAATCCTGAAAAACTTTCTCTGGTCTCCTGTCTCAACTGTTGTCAAAATGTATGTTTCTTGAGCACCAAATCAGAAATGATTTCTGAAGGATCATGTGACACTGAAGACTGGAGTAATGATGCTGATAATTCAGCTTTGACATCACAGGCATGTTTTAAAATATAATAGAAAATAATATTCAATTGGAAACATTTTCACAGTTTTACTGTATTTCTGATCCAATAAATGTAGCCTTAGTGAGCACAAGAGCATAAAAATCTTATCCACCCAATACCGAACATTTGAGCAGTGTATGTGTTCAGGAAAGATCATGTCTTCATGTAAGAACTTAGTTCAGACACAAGGAGAGAAAGAGAACTGAACACAGCTGCACTTCAACAGCTGTAATCAACACCATGACTTGGGAACATTGAGGGAGCAACAGGTGCACAGGATCTGGAAGAAATGTGAGAGCTACAATGCAGACTTGTGAATTTCTTAGAAAAAGATGGAAAAAAGTCAGTAGTGCACATTTTAAGATTACATTCATCTCTGTAACAAGGACACACGTGCAGCTGTGGTGCTGCTTTACAGCTGCTGTAATAAGAAACTCATTCACAGTCCAATTGACCGTTGGGAAAAGCAGGCCTGCATATTAAAATCAGATCAACTTCACCTCATAAATTTGAGCTTGATCATGTTGTTATGGAAGCTTGCAGGACCGACGGCCAGGATGGGGGCTTTACCACAGCGCCCAAGGATACCCTGCATGGAGATATAAACACACTGAGAGTATTAACCACAGGGTCTTTTACTCAAATATGAAATGGTCATGGGTATAATATAGCCTTAGACTGAGAGAATGTGATTGATGAGTGAACCCCTTCATAATACACACACTACCGCGCTACAGCAAGAATGCATTTGATCAAAAGTCACAGTAATTTCACTTAAATTTCCATTCCACAAAAATATTAATCAGCACAACAACTATACAACATTGCCAATAATAAGAAATATTTCTTGAGCAGCAAATCAACTTATTAGAATGATTTCTGAAGGATCATGAGAAACTAAAGACTGGAGTAACGATGACATACATGCACATAAAATACATTCAAATAGAATGCAGCTAAACGCTACTGAACCTGGAATATTCCTTTAATGGTTCTTGTTGTTCTAACAGTGTTCTGGCTACAGATTTCTGGACTGTGACATCAACAGTTGTGTGGTGCAGTATGTCCTTCCAGTTTATCTGCTGTGTGGGAACCTGAGGACAGAGCCAAACACAGACATATAAAGTCATGCACTGATGATGAAGTCATGCAAACCTCACATAATCGAGAAAGTTGCGAGGCAGCTGAAAGAAATTAGAAAGGAGAGAAAATGGGGCTAGGGAAGAAAAACATGCACATCATGAAACACAGTATTGAAGGCACAAAAACAACAACATCATCAAAACCTCTTCTTTCTGTGTATATTCTCCACTCACTTCCCTCTTCATTCACTCAGCAGTGGATTCTTACAGATAGTAAATCCCTCCTCTAATTAAAAATGCAAAATCTAGCCCACTTTCGCTTCCACTAATGTGCGTTTAGAGCTATGATGCGCCTGCCGCCGCAACTTTCCAATCCTCTTTCTCTCGCTTCTCTCTGTCTCGCTTTTAGATCTCAGTAATATAAGTCTCTCTCACACACAACACACTCCTGAGCCTGAGGTGTGGGTGAAGATTTTCCGACATCAAAAATACAAATGACTTTCAAGTTAGCAGGCAGTGATTCATGCAGAGAGATTCATACTCTGGCACATATATCTCACCATTTGCTCAATTGCAGCCTGGCATTTCATTAAAAACCTTATTTAGCCTACATATCATATTTTATTCATTTTTTTCAGCCTCTCTTTGGTCTATCTATCTATCTATCTATCTATCTATCTATCTATCTATCTATCTATCTATCTATCTATCTATCTATCTATCTATCTATCTATCTATCTATCTATCTATCTATCTATCTATCTATCTATCTATCTATCTATCTATCTATCTATCTATCTCTCAAGTCATCTATTCTCTAGTCTATATCTATTATTATGCACTGATTGGGTGAAACAAATAGCTATTGTCATGCCTGTAAAACACACTTTATTGCACTGGATTGCTAATATTTTTATTTTCTTTTTATTCCTATCCTACGCTCTCTCTAATGGGGATGTCATGCTGTGCAGCTCAAGCTGCCTTCAAAAAGAAACAGTAATGTCTCAAAGGCAATGTCTCCAAACTGGGTCGTCTGAGTAGGCATGGGTTCTTACAGACGGAGGAAAGCTGTGGTTGACGCTGAGAACAATGTGTGCACAGAAAGACTGTTTTGTGCTCTTACAGTTTTCATTTGTCTTGGGAACTGCAGGTACCTTACAATGCAGTCTGTAAGAGATTCAGTTACAGTTAAAACTGAAATGCAAATTATTTTCTACTGAGCATTATTTTAATTTAGAGCCATGGCAGCCATGGAGGAGTATATAAGGATGCACTGTATGTTCATAACATGAGTGTTTGTCTTTTGGCAAATTGGAAAGGATCTATTTGTGTCTTGACATACTTCCTACATGAGTGTGATATGTAAAAGCCGTCAGTGCAGGATTGGGCTAAGCTCTGAAAAGTCTCGCTCAAATATACTTTTTGAAAGGTTTTGCAATTCCCATGATAATTATTCCATCTCTCTGTTTGGAGTCATTCACAAGCAGTTCTCATGAAAAATGCACTTCTTCATCGGCAAGATTTAACACTATGAAGTGAGCTTGTGCAAGCAGAAAATACGAAGTACATTACTGAACCCGAAAATAGGTTTGCACACCAACACTCACACTTAGACACACGCATTCACTCCCTAAGGGAAGCATGTGAGCAAACTAAGGGCAAAAAGCAGGGTGAAGCTCTGGCAGACCAGTGATTAGAAATGAAACAGGAAATGCTTTTAGAATTAATCCAGTTTGACAGTTTGAGTATCTGATTTATAAGAGAGAATTTAGCTCAAAAATAGAAAGGATCATCTAAGGCAGGATCTACAAGCAACTTCACACAAATAGTAAGAGATTTGTCTCATTATTGAGTTTGCAATTTAGCATGTTGCTAAGCTAATGGTGCAATAATCTAATACGACACATCAATATTGGATACAATTTTACATTTTTAGTTAAACTGAACTATTATTATCTATATTTTTTAATATTTCTCTTGCCCTTGCATCATCTTTGAAACAGAGCATCTGATACTACAGAATGTTAATCAGATTGAATCATTATATTCTCTTTCACAAATATGTTCATATCTGGATAGATCGCAGAGACTATTTGGGGGAGATCAGACTAGCTTTGCCTGTCCTGTGGTTCAAAGCCTCTTTTCTTTACCTGAACAAGACCTAATTCGATGATCCCCTCCCACAGAGCCCAGGGGAACCTCCTGTTGGTGCTCCGAGACACAGATCAGCACAGTCTGGGGTGAAGGAGGCTCACAAACACAGTGCTACAAAAGTGTGGAGGAATATTTAAGGATTTACAAAAGCCTCTAATATGAGATCAAGGGGTCACTGTGATGTGTAAATCTTATGTGCAACTTTTAGACAGCTATTGGAATTAGCTGAATGGGTGGCTTTAAAACAAAAAACAAGACTGTTCTTAAACTGGGAAGTTATGTGGACTGTTCAGAGAATGTGTTTTTACATTCTGCTCTACTTTTACATTATTTTTATATTTAAACGCGATTTAGACGAATGTGGTTGCGCTCACGTCTTGTGTAGCATTTTGCATATAACAGAGAGTTCTAAAAGCATGGAGCACAAGTCAAAAAACACATCTAAAGACAGTGTCCTGTGTGAATGCTCTCTAAGGATGTTTTATAACTTCAAAAAACTTTTGCCACGGCAAATAATTGAGAGACTATACCAGCCATAATATTTCTTAGAATCCATTTTTTTTTCTTACTTTTTTTTACAGGTGGGGCAGAGTCCCACCAAAATATTCATCCAAACATAGACCTCTATACACTGAATTAATAATAAATTACAGTGAAGTGAGGTGACATGTGGCCAAGTATGGTGACCCAAACTTGGAATTTGTGCTCTGCATTTAACCCATCCAAGTGCACACACAGTAGTGAACACAGACCCAGAGCAGTGGGCAGCCATATTGCTGCGGCGCCCGGGGAGCAGTTGGGGGTTCGGTGCCTTGCTCAAGGGTCTCACCTCAGTCGTGGTATTGAGGGTGGAAGAGAGCACTGGTTATTCACTCCCCCCACTGACAATTCCTGCCAGCCATGATGAGATTCGAACCCACAACCTTCAGGTTACAAGTCCGACTCTCTAACCATTAGGCCACGACTGCCCCGTGTTATACATGTGTTCAGCATTCTGCAACAAATATTTTTCGGATTTTCTAGACTATTTTAAGTCGTAAATAGAGCAGGATATATAAGAATGTAGCGCATGGATTTGGCAGGCATGTATTCATGATACTAAGAGGGGCAGCCGGTCTCGGATCCCTCCCCAGCTCTACAGCGCCCCACACATTTCCAATGTAAAGCTGTGGTGAAAAATGGAACTGCAGCGTGCTCTCAGAGAGAGCCATTGTGGCAGATTTCTGGCTGCCCATCTTATTTTCATGTGACGTTACCTCACGTAAACCTCATTCCAGACCAATATGATATTAGTCCATCAGATTCAGCTTCAGCTAGGTCAGTAACTAGTTGGCATGTCTGTTCTTCCTATCTGGAGTAGTGTATCAAATTATTGAGATCATAAACCCTTTCATTTAAACATGCTCATATGAATAGACTTTATATACAGTGGGTCTGTAGTGTTTGTTCTGAGAATAGACATGACTTTATTTTCCTCACTGGAATTCCTACATAACTTGTAATATTCTAAAACAACATTCGGACGCAATAAATACTACATTAAAGGCAATTCTAAGATGGCATTCTATGCGTTTGTCTTGTGTAATAAATTCTGTCAATCATCTTTAGAGTGCCATCTTCAGGAATTCTGCCAAAAGTGTGTCTGAGGTGTTCAGCGATTAGAATATAAAGCTTACAAAATGGTTATCATAAACTAGCACTAAGATTATCCATTTCAATAGCGATAGTCGGCAAAACGAGCGAATGAGTGAAAGATTGCTGTAATTGAATTTAAGTAAAATATAATAAAATGTAATTTAAGTACTAAGAAGAAGAAGAAGAAACACAATAGAAGTAACAGTGTTATGCAAATGCATTATTATTACACTTTCATTTATGTAGGTTGTCATTAAGAATAGCCTAGATATCTAACTCCGCGCTGCATGTGTTATGTTTATGTTCACATTACTTTTACATGAAATAATTTGTGTACATTGGCAAAAGTCAATTACACGAATTTCGAAATATTACGAAATAATTGATTATTTACGTTTTACAGCTGGAAGTGCCGTAATTTTTCTCTGCTTCCGCGTGAGGTGCAGCGGTCACGTGCGTGGTACAAGAGAAGTTCATGAGAAATCTTGTCCTCCTGTGAAATCGTGTCCGCTTAGGACCCCAGAACGATTCTATTGGCTGAAATAACTTTTAATGGGTAATCTGTTCAGAGCCTGATTACAATTCAAAATCACGTTTTGATTTTTTGTCATTTAAATGATGTTAAAATAGTCTTTAACATCTTGCAAATCATATGTTTCATATACTAGTATATAACCGAAGCTATGAGTTGTGAAATCAAGCATATCTTGTTTTTTTAGTTAGCGTATGTTCTAGCATAGCATACAGCTACTCCATTATCTTATACACTACGTTTGCACTTACCCTACATTTTAAAAGCCATAGCCCGCTTTAATGTTTATACAATTAAAAAAAACTAAACCTGTTGTATTTATTTTGTGCACCTGTTCTGAATATTATAGTTTTTTTATTCTTTATTACATTACTATGTTATGATTTTGTATTGGTATTATTACTTAGTTTATAAATTGAAATAATTTACAATGTTAGGCATGTTATTGCTCCCATTTTGATCAGGCATTACCACGTTGGGTTCTAAGTGGACACTATTTCACAGGAGGACACGATTTCTCATGACACCTGTCACTCTCAGAAAACTCCCAGTTTACAAGCTGTAATTACGAGCTCTACGAGGACGTGAACACTTTTTACAAGCTAGAATCTCGTAATTACGGGAATTACGAGGTGGCTGAACGCACCTTTAAAGGTCCCGTTTTTCGTGTTTTTTTGAAGCTTTGATTGTGTTTACAGTGTGCAATATAACATGTGTTCATGTTTCGCGTGTAAAAAAACACATTATTTTTCACACAATTTACTTATCTGTATACTGCTGCTTTCACTGTCCTCAAAACAGCTTGAAAGATTTCCCTGTTCTATGAAGTCCCTCCTTCAGAAATACGTAACGAGTTCTGATTGTGCCAGCGGTTCCCGTGTTGTGATTCGACAGCAGCTTAGGGCACGCAGAGCGCACGTTACCGGAAAGGTCACGCCTCTCACCATAACAGGGATGCATGCGCTCAATGATCTCGAAGTACAGCGTCCCTGGGAAAGCCAAACAAAGGTGACTTGACTCCGGGATGAAAATAACAGCGTCTCGACGACATGGCGACAAACAAACTATACAAACGCAACCGAACGCAACACTTCCTATTCTCCACGCGGGAGCAACAAGACCACGCCCCCTTTTTCGCGCGTTCTTGTGGGCGGAGGTTAGTCAACATACTGCTCTACTGACGTAATTAAAGCAGGAAATACCAGGATGTAGTCCTAACCAGCCGTTCGCTGTAGGCTTTGAAAGGGAACTTCTGTTAAATAAAATATCTCGCTTGGCATTGAACTTTGAGCTTTATAATTTTACAGGTATTATAAATGCTCTAACAGCAACATTACACACTAACTAAAGTTTGAAAAATGGGATCACGAAGAACAGGACCTTTAATTCTGCCATATTGCGCGTTGCGGTTGCAGTAATATGAGTGCACCAATTTGAATATCTAAGGTCTTTGGCTGCATTTACAAATGTGAGACACTGGATTGCACGTGTTAAACTTTTTTTCATTTGCGCCGCTCACGTATGAGCACTATAAAAACAGGGAGACAGGTTTTGGGAAAAGGGTCAAAGATGTCCGCAGAAATTATTATAAATGAGTTAAAGCCATATTCACGTTGCATTTCCTAATACAGTTGGCCAGTATTGACAAAGACCATTTTTACATGCTTCAGAAACCACTCACTCTTTTGACATTGCAGGTGTTTCATCATAATGGCCAAAATGTGCGTCATTTGGGGGAAAGAGACAGGAAGGGTCTGAAATAATATGAGGCGTTTATTGTGGTTCAGGCACTATCTATCAGCTCTGCTTGTAACTAATTGTGTGTGGGGGGGTTAAGGTCTACATTTATCTGTCGTCAGCTTTACTGCCTCGGTCGCTGACGTATGACCACACAACATGTTGAGTCTGCAGTCTGTGGCTTAAGGTCAGCTGTAGCTCCACAGAGATGTTTTTCAGGACTGTTTTTAGTGGAGGAGTCTCACAGAACTCAGAAGGTCCTTTGTTTGGGTTGTTCTTTGTTTTTGTAATGCAGTTCTTGAGAACAGCCCGGTCTGAGATAGCGTATCTGTTAATTGTGGCATTGAATTTGCGGGGAAGTTTCAAACTTTTTGATGACTTAGATCACCAACTATGATGATGTCCTTAGGATGGATACCTTCCTAAAATTACAGTTAAATATTTTCACATATAAAAACCCATTTATTCAGAGAAAATATAAATATATGTAAACTATTAGGTGGAAAATATTTACTTCATTTTTGTTTAATCTTTTTTTTCTACCAACAATTAAGAGTAGATGTATATCTAGATCTGAAGAAAAACATAAAACTATGGCTGTCAGTAGAATAAAATAATAGGCTACTGATTATTTAACTTTAAGTTAACTTTCCTTATTAAATGTACTAATAAGTTTATTCATAATAATAATAATTATTATTAGGTTATAGTATTATTATTTTATAATATAATATTATATTGGTATTAAAATTATTCTCATTAAATTATTATTATTAATCAATTTTATTTTGTTACTTTTTTTCTTCACACTTTTTTTCTCCCGGTGACATTTAAAATTCTACTGTCTATTTAAAAAATGGGTCCTTTGTTGTGTCTCACCCAAAAGAAAACATGTTCTAGTTAACCAATTTCATGATATATTTATCATAGCCTATTTAAATATTCAAAATAATATATTCAGTATAATACTGTTTACAAGAGTTTTCATAAGACCTGTTGAACATGCAAAGAAAGCAAGTGAGAGAGAAGCAGATATTAGCAGTGTAACCGGAGGCAGAGACAGAGGAGAGGTGTGGAATTTCACCGGATTGAACCGCTTGTTGTTGTCTAATGCGCCCTTGCTTGTCGCATTACTCATCTCGTGCGTGTAGTGTTGGATAATATCATGCAGGTTCTTTTCATCTCTTGTTTTTATGCTACATCATTTTTACTACTCGCCCCAGGCCCACACTGGCACATTCTGCCCAGTCTTGTCAAAGATGACCTGACCTGTCCTCTGACTCACCTGAATCCCTTCAGAGCTGTGACGCAGATTGCTCCAGTAAAGGTGATCTAATCTCCGGATCAACTGACATCAGACCTCGGCTCTCTCCACCCCAGCCACCTGCATGCTGCGTCTCCCTGTTGAAAAAAACAGCGTTAGGTATGTTTTGAAACACGGCAGCTGGTTTGAGCTGGTTTAAATTGGTCCTTAGCTGGTCATGAGCTGGTCCTAAGAAACTAGCTTCAGCCCAGGACCAGTTTAAACAAGCTCATGACCAACTAGGACCAGCATAAACCAGCTGCCATGCTTCAAAACATACCTAACCAGCACATGCTGTTTATTTCAACAGGGCTGCCCTATTGTGGGTGCTGAGTTTCTGGGGCTCTGATAATGAAGCTCCCCTTCCGACTCCTCACCTCTCCTCTCACACCCGTCCTCCATGCTGTGAGTTTATGAGCAAGTGTAGAAATTCAACTGTGTTATTGTTAAGTCAGCTCATTTTTGTTCTGAATCATTGTGGTTCAGGATGAAACCATGTTACATTGGCTTGTATATGGTTTATAATTTGTTTGTGTGTCTGAATATGCAAAAGTGTAAGCCAAAATTTACCACACATACTGTTTTTGTGTCAAAACATAAAGGATTAGCTACTAGCGGCAGACTAGCGAATCTTCTCTGTCTCCTGCTGGTTTCAGTTGAATTGTTTTGATGTAGTTTGTGGCCAGTCACAGCTGCATATCTGTCATGCCGGTTACTGTCCCATTCAGACAGACATGTTTTGGAGGGGAGAATGTGGCGATTTGGGGAATGTAAATTACATGTTGCAAGTTCCCTCACATAAAGTAGCGGAGCTACAGCGCAGCAGTATATAATGCCGCTTCATTTAGTGGGACTAAAATGATATGCATGCCGTCTGTTTGTCCATCTTTCTATGCACACACTGAAAGAAGAAATCCTATCTGCACAAAAGTGTGCATACCTCCATGACAACAGGCACATTATTCCTTATGAAAAATTGAAGGTGCATTCGGGTGAGCGAGTGTCTTTTGAATATTTCATTAAAAGTTGTCTCTTTCTTGCTCTTGACGTCATTATCCTTCGGCATAGAACTGGGACAGGATGCCACTGCAACTTCCTGTCTGATAACAAAGACCAGTGAGTGCTTTACAAATAATTTTATTGAATATTTTTGTAGGATTTCAAATAAACATAAAAATTTACATTAATAGTAAGTGGTTAAAAGATACATGTTACTAAAAGTAAATATTTTCTAAAGCTTTAGTACAGTGACAATATTTCTTAATCTTGCTCACCAAGGCTGTATTTATTTAAACAAAAAATACAGTATAAGCTTCACATTTCTGCATTAAAATCATCCAGAAGTCTGTACATCATATCAAGTACACTAAATTCTGCCCACACTCAAAGGACAGAGCGAGGAATGACTTTTAATCAATGCTTTGTTAAAGCTTTCCAATTGTCTGAAGCAGTTTCTCTTCAATAATGTATGCCCACAACATAAATAACAGACATGTAGAGACAAGCAAAACCAGAGTGATAAAGGGAAGGATTTTGGGTGCACACACAAACAGACTCCGAGATTCAAACAGGAACCAGACAAACAGTCTAGCTCTTATCTACAAAAACACCTGCCTTCAGTTGGGACATGGTGCAATTTCAAAGAATGATGCAAAGACGACTGAGAGTTAGACACAACTGCATATCTGTTCTTGAGTGAGGGAATGTGAAATAAAGTTTATAAGGTGCAGACGCCTGGTAATGAATATCTAGAGACAACAGGAAAGAGGAATTGAGCTAGAAATAAAGAAGTAGAAGAAGAAAAAAGCAGAAACGTTACATAAAGAGTCTGAAGACAGTTGGTAACATTTTTCTAATGTAATTGTTTTAAATTATAATTCAATTTATTTAATAATACTACATAATTTTACCTTCGCCAATACATTTATACAATTGTGTCATGCCAATACAGCAGAGTTAATTAAAAATAATTTTTTGAACTGAACTGATAATTGAAAAGAGAAATACAAAACAAACAGCGAAATACTAAATATTAAATACAAATATTTAAAGAATTGGTGTTGCCTGCATTCAAACATCATAAAATGGTAGTATACGCTGTATATAAATAAATCTGTGGATGCCTGTACAACAAAAAGCACAGTAAAAATGTAAACAACTTTACAGAACAACCTGTACATTTTACTGTTTAAAACTGATGTATTATAAAAAAAGAATTAGCATCACAAAATTACATGACGTTTTTTTGTGTACATTGAATGCACTGCCTGGAAAAAAACTGAACAACCAGTCTGAAGGGAGGGTGGAAGTGACATCACATGACCTGGTTTACTAGTCAGAGTTCAAATCAAGCGCCACTCATCTATCAGGGCCATGAGCCATTGATCTGTTGAGTCTGTTTGTTGACGAGAAGGATGAAGGACCCACTGACACACATCTGATATTCTATGGCAGCTCAGTTTGGAATTTTAAAACACTTGTCTAAAAAAGGTTTAGTGTTCGAAGTGTTCAAATTATTTACAGCCCTGGATTTTGATTTTTTCTCTCTCAGTTGTGTGTTGCTTAAAACATTGGCTTGATTCTAGAATACACATCAAGACATTGCACATGATGCACAAATATGAAGGGCTGTTGGTTTATCTCACGAGGACCACCTGTTAGTCTGAAATAATAAATAACCATATGGTCAAGGTCTTTACATGGAGCTGTATATTTTAAGGCACATTTTTACAACTTACAGCAAGAATAGCAAAGCAATAGGTCAAAGTCCAGATAAACACGGCCTTCATCCCATTGGCTAACCCTCCTTTATCTCATGAGTTTAAACCCAGAGCAGACAGACATAGGAATGCTCTACATTTCCTGAAGAACTTTCCCAAGCCAGGATCCATGGCTCTCTCCCACCATATATATTGCTTCTCACAAATAATAAAGCCAAAGAAGCAACTTTTACTGCCAGGGAATTGTCAAGATACTTACATCCAAGAGGGATGCAATTTTAGTTTTCTACGGGTCTTTAAAATCAGCTGTCATATAATATTATGCATGACTCTTGACTGAGAAAGTCTAATCAAATGTCCATAGGGTGCCGTTCATGCCTGTTGAATAGTAACCCTCTTCTGCGTAGTGTTTCTCTCTCGGATCTTTGAAGGTGATGAAATATTGAGTAGGCCTCAGTGTTTGCATCCACTCCATTAGTGTTCCTTTCAGAATTCGGCCATTCATACGTTGTATCTTTCCACCCTTTTTTTTTTTTTTTTTTAAATCAATGAGGTCTTAAAGGATTAGTTCACTTCAAAATGAACATTTCCTGATAATTTACTCACCCCCATCTCATCCAAGATGTTCATGTCTTTCTTTCTTCAGTCGAAAAGAATTTACGTTTTTGGAGGAAAACATTCCAGGATTTTTCTTCACGTAATGCATTTCAATTGCAACCAACGGGTTGAAGGTCCAAATCAATGCAGTTTCAAAGGGCTTCAGAGGGCTCTGCACGATCCCAGACGAGGAATAGGGTCTTATCTAGCGAAACCATCAGTCATTTTCTAAAACAAATAAACATTTATATACTTTTTAACCTCAAATGCGCGACTTCTGTTTTGTTCTTCTTCACGGCGTATGAAGTCATCACTTTGGAAATGTCACGTCCGTGGCGTAGGTGGAAGTACCGACCCAGTGCCGAAAAACTCCATCTCGTGTTCTCCTCCAACTTTAAAATTGTTTGGCAATAGCTATGTTTCCATCCACCTATTTTTATGCGCATTTTGGGATACCGCATCAAAAAATGCTATATGGAAACGCCACAATGTGCATAAATTCTAAAAATGCGCATTAAAAACGTATGCGCTTGTTTGAGTAGGATACATTTTCTATCCGAAACGAAAACATGCGCATAAACTACGATGGAAACGCATTTACCGAATAAATTCCTTGATGCGCATAAAGAAAATCATGTGACTTTCGCGATGTAACAGCATAACTGTACTAACCAGCGGAAAAATCTTGTTTGCACAGCATCTAAAATGCTGTTTTGGTGTTTAAGAAGTCTGTTGTCAAAGATGCTCGGGATATTTCCCTCCTAGAACTGTCTTACATTACTGCATTCCCAAACAGCACATCTGCCTCTGAAAGCATGACAACAAGTTTCTCTGAGACGCAAATCATTTATTATATACGAAAATGATTATATATGGTGGCTTCTCCTATGTTTCTTAGAGATTTTTTAGCGGCAGTTTATCGGGAAGTGGCGATTATGTTCTCTTCGACTCACTGGATGAAAACGGTGCTTTATTCGCAAATGTTTTATGCGATATTGCATTTTTGCGCATAAATTATATTTGCAACTTTGGATGGAAACATAGCTATTGTTTTACCTTTTTTTTGTATAGGGAATTTGATTTAGTCTTTGCACGTTCGTTTAAACACTGGGACAGCACTTCCATGCATGAGAGGCATACGCAGTGAAGAACAACAACACGAAGTTGTGCATTTGAGGTTAAAAAATATATAAATGTTTTTTTTTTTAAATCACCAATGGTTTAGCTAGATAAGACCCTATTCCTCGGCTGGGATTCCCTTTAGTGCCTTCTGAAGCCCTTTGAAAGTGCATTGATTTGGACCTTCAAACCGTTGGTTGCAATTGAAAACCATTATGTGAAGAAAAATCCTGGTATGTTTTCCTCAAAAAACATAATTTCTTTTCGACTGAAGAAAGAAAGACATGAACATCTTGGATGAGATGGGGGTGAGTAAATTGTCAGGAAATTTTCATTTTGTAGTGAACTAATCCTTCAAATTTATATACTGTGTAAATAATTTTTTTTTTTATAAAATAATTTTGTTCTTGAACATGTTTTTCCCTTTGATAAGAGTAAAGTTTTTTTTTTATGATCCATAGAGACCAATCAGATCCGATCAGGACTTTTTAAAGGGATAGTTCACAAAAAAAAGTAAAAAAAAAAAAAAAACCTTTTACACTTATTTGCGGAACACAAAAGGACATATTTTGAAGAATGCTGGAAACCATACAACATTGGAGCCCATTGACTTCCATGGTGGACAATATATAAGTGTGAGTAAAAGTTTCTCATTTAAGTAGATAGGAGTTGGTCATGGAAGCCCAAAATAACTACCCGGACCAGAGGCGATAGATACTAAACTCCATACAGTCTCTGCTAAAGCATATGCTTAATACGTCAAAGTTCATTCCCACCAGTAATAGATTCTGACGCTTAGAACAAGCCATAGCTGACATAGATCTGTACAGCTTATCTCCTTAAATTCAGCCGCTGACAGTCTGGTCTCTAAGCAGATGAGTAGTGAGGGTTAAGTGGCTTCAGCTCATTGCAATTGAGGCTGGTGAGAGCAGACTCACCAATTCTCAACGCACATCACAGTCAGTTTGGTACACACTTGCAGACCCATCTGCCTTGTGCATCTAATCAGCTTATGACCACATAAAATGCTGTTTTGGTGTTTAAGAAGTCCTGCTGAAGTCACGCAATACTTCCTTCAGATCAGGAGATGCACAAGCCTACAGTACATCCAGAGCTAACCTGAAGAGGGGGATCAAAAAGGCCAAGCACTGCTACAAGCTAAAGATAGAGGGTCACTTCTATAGCGTGAGGGTCACGCTATTGTTGGGAGTCATTGTTCAGCTAACCTGGAGTTTCTCATGGTTAAATGTAGACCGTTTTATCTACCCCGGGAGTTCACCTCCACTATTCAAAAAATGCTATATGGAAACGCCACAATGTGCATAAATTCTAAAAATGCGCATTAAAAACGTATGCGCTTGTTTGAGTAGGATACATTTTCTATCCGAAACGAAAACATGCGCATAAACTACGATGGAAACGCATTTACCGAATAAATTCCTTGATGCGCATAAAGAAAATCATGTGACTTTCGCGATGTAACAGCATAACTGTACTAACCAGCGGAAAAATCTTGTTTGCACAGCATCTAAAATGCTGTTTTGGTGTTTAAGAAGTCTGTTGTCAAAGATGCTCGGGATATTTCCCTCCTAGAACTGTCTTACATTACTGCATTCCCAAACAGCACATCTGCCTCTGAAAGCATGACAACAAGTTTCTCTGAGACGCAAATCATTTATTATATACGAAAATGATTATATATGGTGGCTTCTCCTATGTTTCTTAGAGATTTTTTAGCGGCAGTTTATCGGGAAGTGGCGATTATGTTCTCTTCGACTCACTGGATGAAAACGGTGCTTTATTCGCAAATGTTTTATGCGATATTGCATTTTTGCGCATAAATTATATTTGCAACTTTGGATGGAAACATAGCTATTGTTTTACCTTTTTTTTGTATAGGGAATTTGATTTAGTCTTTGCACGTTCGTTTAAACACTGGGACAGCACTTCCATGCATGAGAGGCATACGCAGTGAAGAACAACAACACGAAGTTGTGCATTTGAGGTTAAAAAATATATAAATGTTTTTTTTTTTAAATCACCAATGGTTTAGCTAGATAAGACCCTATTCCTCGGCTGGGATTCCCTTTAGTGCCTTCTGAAGCCCTTTGAAAGTGCATTGATTTGGACCTTCAAACCGTTGGTTGCAATTGAAAACCATTATGTGAAGAAAAATCCTGGTATGTTTTCCTCAAAAAACATAATTTCTTTTCGACTGAAGAAAGAAAGACATGAACATCTTGGATGAGATGGGGGTGAGTAAATTGTCAGGAAATTTTCATTTTGTAGTGAACTAATCCTTCAAATTTATATACTGTGTAAATAATTTTTTTTTTTATAAAATAATTTTGTTCTTGAACATGTTTTTCCCTTTGATAAGAGTAAAGTTTTTTTTTTATGATCCATAGAGACCAATCAGATCCGATCAGGACTTTTTAAAGGGATAGTTCACAAAAAAAAGTAAAAAAAAAAAAAAAACCTTTTACACTTATTTGCGGAACACAAAAGGACATATTTTGAAGAATGCTGGAAACCATACAACATTGGAGCCCATTGACTTCCATGGTGGACAATATATAAGTGTGAGTAAATGAAAGCTATTTTATATATTTAAAAAATATATATTTTTGAAGTCTTCAAATGGCATTGTGAGTTTCTCATTTAAGTAGATAGGAGTTGGTCATGGAAGCCCAAAATAACTACCCGGACCAGAGGCGATAGATACTAAACTCCATACAGTCTCTGCTAAAGCATATGCTTAATACGTCAAAGTTCATTCCCACCAGTAATAGATTCTGACGCTTAGAACAAGCCATAGCTGACATAGATCTGTACAGCTTATCTCCTTAAATTCAGCCGCTGACAGTCTGGTCTCTAAGCAGATGAGTAGTGAGGGTTAAGTGGCTTCAGCTCATTGCAATTGAGGCTGGTGAGAGCAGACTCACCAATTCTCAACGCACATCACAGTCAGTTTGGTACACACTTGCAGACCCATCTGCCTTGTGCATCTAATCAGCTTATGACCACATAAAATGCTGTTTTGGTGTTTAAGAAGTCCTGCTGAAGTCACGCAATACTTCCTTCAGATCAGGAGATGCACAAGCCTACAGTACATCCAGAGCTAACCTGAAGAGGGGGATCAAAAAGGCCAAGCACTGCTACAAGCTAAAGATAGAGGGTCACTTCTATAGCGTGAGGGTCACGCTATTGTTGGGAGTCATTGTTCAGCTAACCTGGAGTTTCTCATGGTTAAATGTAGACCGTTTTATCTACCCCGGGAGTTCACCTCCACTATTATCACTGCAGCCTATATTCCCCCGGATGCTGATGCCAAGCTTGCTATGAAAGAACTTCACGCAGCCATCAGTAAACAACAGACTGATCACCCGGAAGCTGCGTTTATTGTTGCAGGTGACTTTAATCATTCAAACCTAAAGTCAGTGCTACCCAAGTTTCACCAGCATGTCTCCTGCCACACCAGAGGAAACAAAACCTTAGACCATGTATATACAAACATGGCGGGAGCTTACGTTGCGACACCCCTCCCCCACCTGGGACAGTCAGACCACCTCTCTTTGTTTCTATCACCCAAATATTCACCCCTCATCAACCGTGTGAAGCCATCAGTAAAGACCATCAAGGTGTGGCCTGCGGGGGCAGACTCCACACTCCAGGAAAGGTTTCTAAACACAGACTGGAGTATGTTTGCTTCTCAAGCCACCAGTGGCGCTCACACGGACATTGACTCATTCACTTCCTCTGTATTGGATCATATCAATACCACCATCGACAGTGTTACAACCCAGAAACAGATCACCACATACCCTAATCAGAAGCCTTGGATGAACAGGGAAGTTCGACTCCTGCTGAAGTCACGCAATACTTCCTTCAGATCAGGAGATGCACAAGCCTACAGTACATCCAGAGCTAACCTGAAGAGGGGGATCAAAAAGGCCAAGCACTGCTACAAGCTAAAGATAGAGGGTCACTTTTCCAACTCTGACCCTCGACGCATGTGGCAGGGCATCCAGGCCATCAGTGATTATAAACCCACCCACTCCACCCCCGCAGCCACTGATGTCAACTTCCTGAACGAGCTAAATTACTTTTATGCTCGTTTTGAAAGAGACAACAGAGAAACTGCCACCAAGCTCAAACCCTCAGCTGACCACCCACCAATCACACTCTCCTCCACAGATGTCTGCAAGGCACTGAGCCGGATCAGCGCACACAAGGCTGCTGGACCAGACAACATCCCTGGACGTGTGCTCAGGGCATGTGCGGAGCAGCTCGCTGGGGTTTTTACAGACATTTTCAACCTGTCTCTTGCCCAAGCAGCTGTACCGACATGCTTTAAACGCACTTCCATTGTGCCAGTGCCAAAACACTCTAACCCGAGGTGCCCTAATGACTACCGCCCTGTAGCACTCACACCCATCGTTATGAAGTGCTTTGAGCGGCTGGTCCTGGAACACCTAAAAGACTCTCTACCATCCACATTGGACTCACACCAGTTTGCCTACCGCAGCAATAGGAGCACAGAGGATGCCGTTTCCATGGCACTGCACTCTGTGCTCACCCATCTGGACCATAAGAACACGTATGCACGCATGCTGTTTGTTGACTTCAGCTCCGCATTCAACACTGTAATCCCATCCAAGTTAATAGCTAAACTTGGAGACCTGGGCATCAACACTTCAATGTGTAACTGGATTTTGGACTTCCTAACTGACAGACCCCAGAATGTTCGTTCAGGATTCACCTGCTCCACATCCATCACACTCAACACTGGCGTACCACAGGGCTGTGTGCTAAGCCCGTTTCTCTACTCCCTCTTCACCGCCGACTGCAAGCCTGTGTATGGATCTAATTCTATCGTCAAGTTTGCGGACGACACTACGGTGATCGGGCTCATCAGCAACAACGATGAGACTGCCTACAGGGAAGAGATCCAGCACCTGGCCACATGGTGCGCTGATAATAACCTGCTCCTCAACACCACCAAAACTAAGGAGCTCATCGTGGACTTCAGGAAAGAGTCAAGAGGCACACACGACACCATCCACATCAATGGAATGGCTGTTGAACGTGTCTCCAGTTTCAAGTTCCTGGGGATCCACATCTCGGCGGACATGTCGTGGACGACCAACACCTCCAGCCTGGTCAAGAAGGCTCACCAGCGCCTCTTCTTCCTGAGGACACTGAGGAAGAATCAGCTCTCCTCTGCTATCCTGGTGAACTTCTACCGCTGCGCAATAGAAAGCATCCTGACCAACTGTGTGGCAGTATGGTATGGGAGCTGCTCTGTTGCGGAGCGCAAGGCACTGCAGCGGGTGGTGAAAACTGCCCAGCGCATCACAGGGACTCCACTGCCTGCCATCGAGCACATCCAGAGGAAACGCTGCCTGCATCGAGCTCGCAGCATCCTCAAGGACTCCTCTCACCCAGCCCACAGACTGTTTTCTCTCCTGCCCTCCGGCAGGCGTTTCAGGATCCACCGGACCAGGACCAGCAGACTTAAGAACAGTTTTTTCCCCAGAGCTGTCTCTTTATTGAACTCAAACCCCCGTTGATCCACTTCCCTCATAAACTGATAACTCTCCTACCTCACATCTTCCTTCACTTTGTTATTTGCACTACCGACTGTTTATCACAGTAACAACTGTTTACATATGCATCTTACACTGCCATATCTTAACTGGATTATGCTCATTTGCACTGCCGACTGTATTTATAGTACCAATGTTTACATTTGCATTTTTGCACTGTACTTCTAAATGTAATATGCAACCACTTTCCACTGCACTTTACACTTTTTTTTCCAGATAGCTCTGTCCATAATTTATTGCACTACCCTAATCCACTGCTATTCCTCATATTAGCCTAACATATTATTGTATACCTCTATCTGTAAAATTCTGTTTATAGTAATAGCCATCTGTATATTGTATTCATAGTACATATTCACCTGTAAATTCTGTTTATAGTAATAGCCATCTGTATATTTATTCACTGTACATATTCACCTGTAAATTCAGTTCTGTTTATAGTAATAACGTCTCTCTATTTATACATATTTATACATATTCAGTACATATCCATGTCCTGCACTTACGCATCCATTGTATATCCTGCACTTGCTGCTATTGCACTTCTGGTTAGACCTAAACTGCATTTCGTTGCCTTGTACTTGTACTTGTGTAATGACAATAAAGTTGAATCTAATCTAATCTAATATCCCCGCCTGTTAGTGAGCCCATGGCTGCTGTGCTTTGTGGTTTACAACAACACAACACCACATGACCACTGAAAATAAAACAAAAAAACAATAATAACAGTAGAAACAACACATAAACTTCAACAACGGTGACAATCAATAAACTACAAAGTACTTTATAAGCTCTTTAAACCACCACCACCACCACAAACAACATCAGCATAAGAAAAGCCAGTCAATATAATAAAAAACTGCATAACTTATTCATGCTGCCATGAATGCATGCATCGACATGACATTGTTCAAAGTGAAACTGTTACATGGGGGACTATTGTTTGTCTAATGTGTTTTATATAGATTCAAAGTAATTCACATTTCTCATCTGCAATTTAAAAAGCCCCTGGATATAACGTAATTCCTTTATTTACAGCTTCACTGGTGCGTCCCCCCCCCCCCCCCCCCCCCCCAAAAAAAAAAACACTGCACACACCAGTCTCATTGCTGTAATGTGTTTAGTATGTGATCTCACTGTAATATCTAATGAAAGCAGGGGACTATTCTGAACACTAGATCTGATTACTAGTGCATTATACACTCAGTTACACCAAGAAATGCTTATGAAACAATTGTTTCCATTATTATCCAGAAATGAAAATTAAAATAAATTGCCGGAGGCTTGCAGGTGCAGAAATGTTTACTGTACTTTGTGTGCTCTTGAATGAAGCAGCTGGTGTGACTGTAAATACTGTTTGAGTGCACTCCTCCCTCAGCATCTATAGTTCACTCGCACTCTCATCTGTTTACATGAGTTTACCTCACAGAGATAAATACACCTTACCGCAAACCACCTCACTAGGGAAGAGTCCATTACCATAAATCTTATTCGTTCCTTCCACCGGTTTCATTTTCTTGGATTAAAATGGGAGGTTCTTCAATAAAAACTAATTGGCCTGCAGAAGATGCTGTTAATCACACCTCTGCCCTCTTCATCTTCTTACATGGTCACATCCCCCGCTCTCCCTGGCCGTAATTCTTTGCTTGTCTTCTCAAGGTTGGACATAATTCACATGTGACTGGGGCAACAGGCTGCTTCTGTGACCGAGCCACAGACTCGACCTCAGGGCACAGTATTTTACAATATATAATACATTTGAAAGCAGAGACAGAGACAAAGAGATAGTTCACCCAAAAATCAAGAGCCTGTCATTTACACACCCTCATGTTGCCTCTTTCTTTCGTGGAACACAAAAGGTTTTTTTTTTTTTTGGACTTTTTTTTACTTTTATTGTTTCAGGCTTTCATAAAACCCACATTCACAGCTGTGTCAAGATGTTTGAATAGGAACATCTGGTTACTTTGGATCCTGCCTCATGTTGGGTTTTATATGCCAGCTTTATATTCAGCACTACATACTCAGAATGACGTCTTCCAACTTCGGTCCTTCGCGTAAAGTGGCTTTCAACAGTGCTGCACCCTGGATTATTCTCCAGTAGATCAAGATTAAGTTAAACTACTCAAATGAATCATACAGGAAATAACGAAAAATCACAACTTGTTTTCAAAAACATCATTTTATTGACATTTTCAAAAGACCGATTTTGCATTCGACTCTTTCCGAGTCAACGGTAAACTTCAGAGAATGAGCAGATCCACCATGTTCTTCCTTCAATAAGTACTGCGCTGAACCGTTAGAGTGTTTGTACCTTTGTGTGTTATTCTTTCTGAATGTGCTGCAGAGCAATGCATTTCAATGTATTCAAATGTTTTGCGTTTACCTTTTCATGCATTTATGGCTATATTTAGATTGCACAGTCAAGTAAAAAACAATCTTGATTATTGTGCTTTTAATAAAGCAAAACTTTCTCTTAAAAACTCCCAAACAAAAGTGAATGTCTTGCCTATGTGCACATATTCAACCAACTTCCATCAAAATAACTTTTTTTCTCTCTTTGTAAGGCATTTCCTTTTCACTACACGTGCGAAAACTCTGCAGTGAACAGATATAAAAGCTTTGATTCCCCTGAGAGTATCGAGCCAAACACTCTCTCTCAGTTCTGTCAGCTCTCACACCTCACCGGTCTATAACATAACCTCTCCAAAACAGGCAGAAGGAACGGTCACAAACAAAACCCAAACAAATCCTATATAAACTGAATGGAATGTGTTTTGGAATGCATGTTTGAGGAGTGCACATCGTGCAACTGTGCTTTGCCACATAATACAGCTGTACATCCACATGTGCATGCTGACAAGAGGCTCTCACATGCTTATATTTTGAACGTCCAAACGTATATTTAGCAATAACAGTCTAAAAGCCATGTTTGCAGAGGAGCAGAGCCTCTGTGAAAGCTCTGAATTCTTCACAGTATCATAGTCTTGCCTTCAAAAACATCTACACCAAACATCTGACGCATTTGTGAATTTGACACCTATGGAGCAAAAGGGTGTGAACAGTGAGCAGGGGTTTGTGTGTGCATCTCAGTTTCTATATGCGTGTACTGGTGCGGTGTCTGTTCTAGGTGTGGCTTATTAAACATGTCCCTGAGGTCTTACTACAACCGACACCAAATGACGACCTCATAAACACAAGCATCCTAAACAGCTTCAATCATTCTTCAATTCAATACAAAGATCTCTAAAACTAGAAAGTACCTGCTTCATTTCCAATACTATAAACACAATGGTTCCTAGAGTAATTAGCTTAGGCCATGGGTCCCACAGCATTGCTGTTTAATAGAGACTTTGTACCTGAACAGCACCAGCACAGCAGATCGACTGCTGCCTTCATCATCATCCATTCAATCACTTTTAGTGCCTTTAGCATTAGTCTTATTGCTTGAATCAAAATGTATCAAAGTCACAGTGTTGAGAGTCTGTAGTATTCCACATCTGGAGGAACGTAATTTTTGCAGAACATCAGACGCTCGAAAAACAACAGGATGTCCATGTAAATTCTGTGTGACGAACATCATTAACATTATCCTTTTAGTAAGGCAAATACAAACATGACAAACATTTGTCAGAGCCTTCAAACAAGACCGCAATAAATATTAGGTGTGTGACAGACATCAACTGAATGCTACAGCAAGTTCCACTTATATTGTCTATGTCTGGACAGCCAGAGAGAAGCTTCTAGACATTGGAGATGTTTTGTGAGGCATCCCGTGCTTGTCGGATACCGTAGAGCCACTTAATGACGCGTGCATTCCTCTCAATGACCGAGATGCCGTAAGGAACCCGATCACCGGGCTTGATGGGCCCATCGTCGTCCTCATCTTCCGCTTCCCCTCGCCGTCCATCCCCGCGCTCTGAGCTAGACGTACTGACGCTATGGAGCTTGGAGACTGAAACAATGTCCGAATTGGCCCGGGCGAAACGCTCCACGCCACCCATTCCTTCCACCTCATCTGGGTCCAGCCCACAGTAGTTGAAGAAACGCTCCAGGTCAGCTGTGGCCCGGGAGTAGCGGTCGCTCAAGTCTGATTTTGACCGATGGAGGGAGGGGTGCTTCCGGCTTGAACCGGGACGTGACCCCCGAGAGCTGGCTGAAGAAAGGCGAGTGAAAGCAGGGGAAGCTGGGGGTAGGATGCCCGGGCGCAGAAACAGCGGGCTGGAGGGTATGCAGGGGGATGGATGTTGTGCTGCTGAAGGTTGCTGCTGAGCAAGAGGTGTGGGAGGCGCCTGTGGCTGGGCTTTCTGTGGTTGAGCAACTTGGGTTTGTCTAGGTTTGGGTTGTAGAGGCAATCTCTGAGGTTTTCTGCTCTCTGCCTGCGGTCGCACATCTACCCGGCGCACAGTTACAGAGTTGGGTGGTCCGTAACTTCCCTGTGGTACCAATCTGGGAGCTCTGGCTGGGACCGGAGGTGGCCTTCGGCTGGGCTCCGCAGGTGAGGATTGATTGTTTAGAGGAGAGGAGGTGCGAGAGGAGTTGGGCGTTGAGGCAAGGTGTGCTTTGAAGTTGACACAGTGCTGAGGTTCTGCAGATTGTCCACTACCAACACTGTGAACCCCAGAAGAGGGAGATGAGCCTGAGGGAGAAGGAGAGGAAGGGGTAGGGGAGGATGCAAGCGGCCCATCGCAGACATTGATTAGATTATTCAGTACTTCCAGGTTGAGTTGTGGTCCTCTGCTTATGCCATGGTCCGGTCCATTCTCTGCCTCAAGTAGCCGCCGGGTAATCTTCCTCGCGGGTGGAGTGTTTATTCTGCATTGCATCATCATGCTTGGTGATAACAGCGGTTTGCGGATGATTGGAGGCTTCACAGGTTCTTGCTTAGTGAGTGCCACTTGCTGACTCTTTACGTACTTGGCCTTGTCCGCTTCCAGGCGCTCGACTGCACTCAGCTTCCGTGTTCCTGTCTCAGGCGCTCTGCGGAAGTAGCCGGGGCCTTTATTGAGGATGCGGAAAGGCATGGCAGAGGTGAAGGGACCCCCATTAAGACGGCCATCTGTAGGACGGAGGGTCTCCACTGGCATGATGGGTAGCAGTGGGATTAAATTTAGAGGTGAAATAAAGACTAAGGGTCAAGTTTTCTTTGCGATCAAAAATGTCTCAAGAAAGACTTTTGTAGTCACAGGTCTCTTTATTCCTCCTCCTTTGTATTTGAAGCTCTTTTTTCCCCACCTTAAAGGCCCCCTTTAACTTTCTTACCAGTCTGAACACTCCTGCTGCTGTTACTTCACTCTTTTTTGTGTGCCGGTCTCTTGCCTCTATTATCTGCTCTCTCTCTCGAGTCCGGCTCATTGAATAGAGGCCCGTGGGATGGGGTCATAAAGGGTCACATTCCACATCAGTCCGGCTGAGTGACCCACCAGGACGGGGCAGATCCTGAAGTGAGCTCTCCGCAGCTGAAAGGTTAGCAGAATATTTCTGCTGAAACACGGTGGCTGGGTCCTTTCCTTTCAATCTCCAGATGTCTCAGACTTGTAAAACGCTCCTTGAAAACCAGAAACTCTTTTTCTTGTAATCCTGCACTCTTTTTCCTGGAGGAAGGAGAGAGAGAGAAAAAGATGCTGTCAGACATGAGTAGGCAAAGAGAGGACCTCCTTTCACTCCCTCTGCTCCACACATAACAGATACTGGAGTACTCTAGTGCGAACGGGGGCAGACGTTGGGTTTTAATGCACTGTCTGGCCCCTCCCACTACACTCTTAAAGCCTCCAGATGCTGCATGTGTGAGCAGCCAATCAGGAAAGAGAAAAGTGTTGTAAGCACAAGAGGAGGAGAAAGGAGTAAGCCAGCAGATGCTCTCTGATTGGCCGAGGGTTGAAACTCTGACCAATTGCACCCTTCCCCCCACTCACAACAAACACTCCTACTGAATTCTCATTCAAATGTGATTCTTTGAAAAGAAAAAAAAGAAAAGAGCAGAGCTAAAGAACAGCTGCAATCTTTTACATTTAATTACATCAAACAGTGGCGTTTTATGAAAATATTTAAATGTCCTCTTGTTCAGTGTTCATGAGTGCACAAAGGCACTTTGTGTAGTGTCTTTAGAGTTCATTATAGGCAGATTATCATGTTTTATACTCGGGTCTCAGACCAGATCTAAGCCAAGGCTCATTAAAATCTGTCTGAAACACTCATGAGCATCCACACAGCTTTACAGTAAAACCCTCTTACCTTCAGAGCTGCTCTCAAATCTGTTCTGGCTCAAATTTAGACTCTTCTATCACTCTCTCTGTCTTCACAATTTATGATGCTTTCATATTCTCTTGATCCTTAGTGTCAGGGGAGTGAAGGCAATTTTTCCCTTCCCTATTCTCCTTTTTGTTACTGCATTAAAGGTTTGGATTACATCATCAAGAGCGCTGAGAGGCTTGTTCCTTGCCATTTCTCGCCATCATCATCATTATATTCAAATACACATTTTTAATTAATCTTTTTATAGCATGACTTTGTGTCTGGGCCCTCATCTTCGTTACGCTCCCCCTCCCTTTCTTCCACTAATAAGATAGAAAAGACTCGGTACAATAGAAAGATAGACAAATTCTCTTACCAAGCAACAGTTCACTTGGAAACCTAAATATAGTCTTATACTCTAATTACAGAACAGAGTGAATTGCCTTTAGAGAAAACTTTTAATAACCTTACTGACATTTGCCCAAAAGACTGAACAATAAATAGCTCAATTGCTTAAATGAGCTCCTCGGCTTGCACTGCCATTATTTCCGCCATGAAATCAAAGTTGACCCCATTTACTTTCTTAATGCATGTTCCTTAGTGCATGCTTGTCCTGATATTAAAATTGTGTGGCTTTGTAAATTGTCAAAATGTAGTAGCTTGCTCTTCCTCTGGAACGACTTTCCTTTTCTGCTGCCATCACTTAGGCTACACCGGCTAATGGATAATCACATATAACTAGTTTTAACAATTTCACAATCGTTTTGACTCGATTTTGGTCTGGAACGCCCTCTTTTCACAATCCAATCCATTCCCCATGGATGAAACCGAACCACGTTATGCAAGTAAAACAGGTTTCAAGAGGTAATTCATTTTAACTTAATGTTATGCTAATTATTAGGGATGGGTTAAAAATATTGATTTCAGTTTTTTCTCATTTTGATGAACCATATTTTGATTCTTAAATCCCAATAATCGATCTTTTAGTCTATGCTGTTTTCAGTTAATGCATAAACTAAACATTAATTTCAGCGTGCCTCCCATTCATTAATTCGCAATAATCTTTGTGCTCTTACTTTTCATAAGAAACAAAGTCTTGCCAATTTTTGTGTGTCATGTGTCATGACAGATCAGGGTTGCTGCCACAGTTCAAGTGAAGCGGTTCAATGACCATAACTTGTTAGTTTAAAAACTAACTAAAAATGTATTTATTTATTTATGATTTAATGCCATATCAGCAACAATAAAAACTAACTAGAGAGGTGAATTTTGATAAATATATGCACTATATTATATATTCATTAAAAGGATGAGAAACAGGTTATGTAAAAATATAATCTATGTTTGAATAAATCCATTATGAAAACAAGTTATGACAGCCACCGTTTAAATGTTTATTCTCCGAAAACGATTGAAGTAGAAACAATGTCATAATGCCATAAAGTTATAATTATAACATTATTATAATAAAAGGTTTTGCCTTAATTGCAATTTTAATGTTTGTATCCATCTTATTTTTAATAGTGTAAAATATTAAAGGCACGGCCATTTATAAATGTAATAGGTGTGTTTGACTTGAACACTGATAGGTGTTTCACATCAAAGTACCGCGAGAGCGATTAGAGAATAGATGGCTCTGTATGCTTTCCAATTGCTCTTGCTGCACTTTGATGTACACCGATCGGTCTGCGCAGTACCGCTTCAAAACGAACACACCCAATGGTTCTGTCGGTCTTTCGGTGTCATTCGCTTCCATTTATTTTTTTGTTGTATATTGTAAACTGGTATTTCCTACCAAATTACACACAGGTTTGTAGCACAAGTAGTTTTACCGTTTACAGCACTTTGTTATTCTTCTAGTTATTTACCTATAGCCAGTGCCTACACTTCTGGAGGCCCTAAGCTAAATTTTGTGAAGGGGTCCACGTCGAAATGACCCTGCAGGGTGATTTGCTTTGGATACAAGATTAAAAACTATTACTGTTGCCACTAATGATTCCATTCTGGTTTTTGAAGCATTCAGATGTGTGACTCATACGTGACTACGAGACTGAAACAGAGTGACAGGTAAGTTAAAAGTAGGTTAGCACTGGATTGAGAAATGTCTTGTGTAGTGGTGTTTCTATTACTATGGAAATGCTTGGCATGCCTCTATCTATTATTGTGTCTTATAAGAGGCTTATGGACAGAGTAATGGAATAAATGCTTATCCAGGTCAAATTCTGTGGTGCATTTAGATGATGATCCACATACACACACACACACAAACACACACAGCTGTCTCTCAATGGCCAGGCTTTTAATAGAAAGCACAGTTGCTCAGGACCCTGCCATGCTGCTAGGGGTGAGGCAGCTCTAGTGTCCAAAAGCCAAAATGATTCATCATTCCTTCCCCTTCACATCTCTGTATTCCCCAGTGCTACACTGGCCTTTACCAGGCACCAACATGGAGTAAAGCTCTTCCACAGACAGGGACCATAGACCACTAGGGATACACCAAAATTTCACCCGCCAAAAAAGGCTTTTTTTTTGGCCAAAAGAGAAAAACAGCCGAAAATATATGCCACCCCTCAGTGTTCATCACTCAGTTTTAGACACGCTCTAACCGTTATCATTGCGCGGTGTGACGCATCGCTCAATATTCCACTCTATACATGTGATCTCCGCTCAGTTGCTCACGGCCCATGTGAATGCTCCACTCATGTACCACTCGTGCTCCTTGGAAAAACAAAGTCCGCCAAATAACAAGTCGACAGGAAATTTCTATGTAGTATACTTGTTTCTATTTGCAATAGCCCTAATGTGCTGTAACATGGTATGGTATAGCCCTGCTGGGCAACACTGGTAAAATAACGCTACCCTCTCGTTCACTGAATTGAATAAAGAATAATATATTGATATTTAATACATTTTCTGTCCAATTCTAGTATGTTACTTTCAATAAAAGTATGGTTATTTTATTGGCTTGTATTTTTTAAATTCAGGATTGTTAAAATGATTGAATTTCATTAAAAGTTTAATATTATTACAATAATTTATAGCTAATTTAAAAAAAAGAGGAAATAAATCATTTAAAAAAAACATTTTCAGTTTTCGACCAAGGCCAAAGTCAAAATTCACAAATCCTGAATTTTTGGTTTCAGCCCACAATTTTCATTTTAGTGTATCCCTATAGACCACAAGCATGAGGGCTTAGAGGGACAAATATGGATACAATGAGAGCTAACAGAAATTCTAGGCTTGTTAAGTCATCAGAGCCCTCTCTCCAAAATATTTAACTGCCTCAGGCATCAGTGAGACACAAACAGCAAACTATTTAATAATAAAAAATATTATTATCATAGATACCAGTATTTTCTTTGTATGGCTGATAACATAATTGGCTGATTTTAAAAGTCTATACTATTTTGTTAAAACAAATACGCTAAAAGTCTTTTTAAATGCTGCAAATTTCAAAATTCAGGCATCATATATGAACTTTATATGAAAAATGGGTCTTTATATTTTGAGATTTGCTAAAGATTATATTTAGCAGTGTTATTAAATCAAGAGGGCTTGCCTAAGTAAACAGGGGACATTAACATGCAATTAAATATCCAAAATGAACAAATACAAACCATTTTACTATCTCTAATATGGGCAGATAATATCATTGAATGAGTAAAAAATACAGTTCTCCTGTGCAGACGGTAATAAGCGGAGTTTGGTTCCTAATTTTGGGTTGCAGCCCACCAGCTGAGAACCAATGTTTACAGCAATGACATACTCGGTCCAACAGGAGTGGAAATAACGCTCATCTTACAGGACACAGTGATCCCAAAAACCATTAAAGTGTTTACTTCTACTACTTCTACTACTTCATGTAAAATAATATCCTCAAACAGAAGCAGACACACGGTGGAATGTGAGGACCACAGGGGCGAGTGTGGCACGAACAGCCCACAGCTTTGTGCACAAGCGTGGTGTGAACTGATTGAGATAACAGAAGCATTTCAGCGCTGAGCCAACTGGACCCGGAACACCGAAGAAGACGTGGGGAGAACCAGGAATACACACACTTAGAGCCACACACACCCACGGCAGACTGCCACAACCACAGAAACACACAGGCATCTCCAAAGCAAACCTTTCTGAGCACAAAATAAAGATCTGGTCTTGATTTCTGAGAGCTGATGTAATGTTCCCCACAGCGTTTAGTGGTATACTGGCCTGTTGGTTGGGCCGCAAAAAACGTGACTGGAAAATGTTTGCTAATGGCTTGAGCATGGCATCTAACAGCGATGTTTTTGTGGGTGTTTTTAAAACCGAATGGATGTATAATTTCCAATGTTCATTTTATTAGTGTTTAATGATTTAATGATAGTACACTACATGGAGGAAAATGTGATGCAAATAAGCTAATCCTAAAAACCATTGGCGAACTGGGTGAGGGCCGGTCGAGCGCGGCGGTCTACAGCTGCAGGGACAAAGTAAAAAATGACTGTACTAATTTTGGCTGAAAGAAACTCTGCAATGTAATTAGAGGGGAATTCTGCGCGACTGAAAGGGATCTGCTACTTTAAGAATATCTATCAATTACTGCTGCGACAAGAGGCCTGACATGAGAGATACACGTGAGGGGGAAAAAAGAGCAAGGAAGAGAAAATGAAAGGGAGAAAGTGAGGGAGAGAAAGAGAGATGTGGGTCAGGATAGATATCTGAAAAAGATAAAAAGAGTGAGATAGTTGATAAACAGTTTTCAGTTGAAAAACAGATCGAATACAAAAAGACAAAAGAAATTAAGTTTCCTTAAGATAACGCGAGTGTTGCTTACCAAAGAAAATCTCATCACCACAATGTCAAGGTGTTGCTACGGTGTTCAAAGTTTTTTTTTGTCTGTTGCTAGGGTGTTCTGGGTGGCTAGGTAGCTTACTGGCTCAAATCAAAAAACCCAGTCTCTATGATTCTGGTCCTTAGATATACTTTGGCTAGAAACATGACATCACATCTTTTCTCAACAAACTATACAATTTGTGGCATCATTCATGTCTATAGCACATGTGTTATGTGCCAAAATGTAACTTGTATTTAAGCATTTTGAAACGGCCCCTAACTGTAATTATGAGTATTACTGCACTAAAGCAATCTGGTTCTCAACCAGGAGGCCAGGGCCCACAATAATGAGTCCTCAAACTTTTAACCAGGCCACTTGATGACTTAAAGGGTAACTCAACCCCAGGTCAGCCTAATTCCACCCACTGGCAATATTTGAAAAATGCTGGAAAAGTGGGCAGAGCCCAGCGGAGACAGAGGGGACGAACCTAGGGCAGGGCTGAGCGGGGGGCGTGCACCTGAGACCCGCAGTGACGGATTGATTGACAGCTGTCAGACTCGCAAAGATAGCTTTGCAACAGAGTGGTCATTCGAAGTAGAGGTCTTTTCCATTTTTAATGAAGAACACACAAAATGAATTGCCTTTCCAAGCTCTTGGATGTCAGATTGTCTATGTGAGGCCTTTGTGACTGGAGACTGACAGCTCTAACCAGATCAAAACCAACATTTCCCGCTTCAAGCAGCCTGGAGGGATTCACTCTGAGGCTGAGTCATCTGTGCAAAGTTACAGTTACATTCCTGTTCTGCAGACTACATGCTTTTCATCATTTAACGTGTCAGGAAGTTCCTGTGAATCTTCTCAGGTATTCCGAAAGGATTGAACGCAGAAGATCTGACGTCATAATGAGTCATGACAGAATTCAGGAATCCCTCTAAACTGGGAACATGAGCCATCCTGCAGACATGAGCGGAAGTTGTGTAAGGAAAAAAAAAGACAGGAATGTGTAAATACAACCCAGGTAGAGACCATCACAACACTGTGTAGTAAAGAGCATATTACCTCTGCAGAGTCATTTTCTGCATGCCACCAAATGAGGAATCGGACAAGGAGAGTCAGATAAGATGAATTGTGGACGCGCCCCCCATATTCGGCAAACAGTAGTTATATATTTCTAGCGCTTTTATGTGACAGTTCTCAATTGATTTATTGAAAACGGCTTGTTTCAGATGTAACAGCTTTGTTTGGATGTGTCCGACAGATGAACCTCGTTTGTGGGCCCGCTCACTTAAAGATTTGACCTCTTGCACCACACTGTAAGTGTTAGGTGTAAGTACAAGTTAACTAGCATCATTCCCAAGGGTTTTCTCAGTCGGCTTTTACTGCATTGACAGAGTCACACCTCTCACTCAACTCACCTCAGCGACCGCGATAAAGACGCCCCAGAGGATTCAAGCCTTTAGCTTGATAACCTTTCACACTGCCTCCATCCATAACCACCACAAAGCTCTATCGGCGAGGGACAGCCGGTTATAAAGGGTTTTAAACAGCCTTCTCTTCTCAATGTGTGGCACCCCACAGCACAGCTGTTTCCCCTCCGTCCACAGCAGGCCAGGATGACCTCTCAACACAACATCATTAGACAGAGCCTGGTATTGTACTAAACGTCCCACAGCTAAACCAGGATACAACTAACATTGAACGTCTGA
The DNA here is from genome assembly GCF_949357685.1 of Gobio gobio. Lineage (NCBI taxonomy): Eukaryota > Metazoa > Chordata > Actinopteri > Cypriniformes > Gobionidae > Gobio > Gobio gobio. The sequence continues at coordinate 28,309,684 of NC_137117.1, read as the reverse complement.
ATGAGCCCTCAGGATAATATCATCATTCATCTCACATTTATTATTACAGCCAATATGTGGATCCCTAAAGAGATGCAACAGTTGCCCTTAGTGCCACACAGTTTACCCAACTAAACCGATGCATAACAATTCTGTTGTTTTCAAATAATGATTATAGCATTTTTAGAATTATTTATAATTAATATAAAAATTGAAATACCTAACAATTATTTTGGTAATCAATAAATTGGTCAAGTATTTCTTTGGTTAATCAGATAAAACATTTATTTTATTTTACAAAAACATACTATTCAAGTATTGTCCTCTAGAAAAATGTGAAGGTTATGAAAACAAATATAGTGAAAGTATCCATGTAGGCTGTTATACATTATGTGAAAGTTTTTTTTTTTTTGTCAGCAGCTATGAAGCAGAACGGCAGTTTAAAAATCACCATATTAAAAATTATATTAAAAGAAAAACAAGCACATTATTTTATTATCAATTCATTGTTGCAGCCCTAATAATCTTTCATTTATAAATGATTTTAATTATGATGATGAATAATTGTATTTATTAATCAAATATTTTATACATCTTATATAATTTTTCTATAATATTTATATAATTTTGGGATAAAGATTTTATGCCTAAAAGGGTATAAAAAATATAAAAATAAAAATTGGAGAGACATTCTGAAATCCAGTATGGATAATCTTATAACAGCCGAACATAAGGTTATTAAAGGGGATAGTTCTCCAAAAAAATTAAACATTTGTCATCACTTACTCACCCTCATGTTGTCCCAAACCTGTATTCTTCTGTTGAACACAAAATAAGATATTTTGAAGAATGTTGGTAACCAGACAGTTGAGGTAACCATTGACTTGCATAGTATTTTTTCCCCTACTATGTAAATCAATGGCTACCATAAACTGTCTGTTCAAAAGAAGAAAAAAGGTTCGGAACAACATGAGGGTGAATAAGTGAAGACAAAAATGTATCATTACATTAGTAGAAAAACTTACAAAAGTAGTGTCACATAATAATGGTTATTTGTCACATGTTAGAGAGGAAACAAGCAGAGAATGTGATCGGTCTATTCCTCCATGAACTATAATAAGATAATCAGATGAGAGCAAAAAGTCCATCTGTCCGTCATGGCCATCCTCACTGTTGCCATAAATTCTCCACATTTCCCTTCGTCCATCACTTTAAAACTTCAAATCGAAGAAAACCAGATTAGATCAAATCAGATCCCTGGAGTTTTCAGATCATGGTTAAACGTCACAGCAGATCTAGACACTCAGCAGATCAGCACAGATGTATCTGACCCCAGAGGCATGGGTGATCTGTCACTTACAAGATTATTAGTGATTTACCGTTTCCACCGGATGAAGCTCTGCAGTACCAGCTGCACATTTGAGGAAGAACACTGTGGTATCGAGGTCACATTAAACTCTCAAACCAGTCCTGCTGATCAATCGCCTTGGCAACATCCTCACAGCGCTGTCAGCGGTGAAAAGAGAGATGCAACTTGCTGTCATATTGATCAAGCAAAATGGCCTGATCATCCCCTAATTACAACCATGGCAACCTTGTCCATGTCAGACTCATCTCAGGAATCCATGACCCCCAGGTCCTTTAAATGGACCCTGACCCTTTGGCCTGCCACAGGCCTGACAAAGAAATGTCACTCACACATTTAAATGCCAAATACACATACACACTCATAACTGCAGAGAAATACAGCCTGCTAGGTGTCTGCCAAAGACAAGCATGCAAACAGACACACAAAAGCATATACGTGTGGACAGAGTGTGTAATCACAAAGATTAGATGGTTTAAGCCTCAGTCCAGAGTGTTGTTTTTACCTTCTTCCATCGCAGCTACCAAATCCGCTTTCTCACAGTCACACACACACACACACACACACACACACACACACACACACACACACACACACGAACAAAAGAACAACAAACAACTAGTAAAAACTAGAGCACAACACAAACACAGCCTCTAAACATACATAAGCAGAGGTCACCTATTAACCCAACAACTAAGCTAGGAATGTTAATGGATCTCAGAGAGGGAGAAATAGATATTTTCCTACATGAATATACAACACACAATATAGCACAGAAATACCTCATAGTTGTTGTTGTTATTACATGTACTGACTCAGTTCCTCATTTCACAGTCACTATTGTTTTGACACCATCCATCTCAGGGATGCACAATATATCTATACACGTTTATTATTCATCAGTATTGTTCAATGTTGGATTTTTAATTAATTTTTAGATTACAATTTGGTGTCAATCAAGCTCACTTAAAGTTCATCTTTAAAAGCACTAATATTTTAATAACTCTGGTTATTGTAATCTTGAGCAAACGAATGTCCATTTTTTTATACATTATAGTGTGATGCCTAAATTCACTTGTAGCATTTAAAACTATTCATATTTAGTGACTTTTAATATCAGCCATTTAATGGTTATTAGCAATAACATGAAAATAATAACGTTGTGCTTCCTAAATTCACTTTTAGTATTTAAAATGCATTTAATTTTGTATTTATTTAGACAAAATGGTATAAAGTATAAATAAATAGTAAAATAGTTAAAAATCTAACTTTTAGTATTATCCAATAATCAGCCAGAACATTTAAATAATTATCAGCTTAATAAATAAATATCCGCCAGAATTTTAATATAGGTGCAGTCTTAACAATGGCACAAAACAAAATGTAGCACCCACAAAAACCAAAGTAATCTAGCAACTGAGCTCATAAATGCAAAGCAACAGTTTCCACTGTTTTACAAATATAATAAAAGCCCTAATGAGATGGACAAATACCTGGAGTTTATCTGTATTTTATTTGCCTAAAACCTGAACTCAATCACCCTACACTCACACGATTCTTACTGATCCCATATAAACAACCATTACGTCCTACTAGGTAATCAGTCCAGTCCCGACACGCTTAAATTAGACTCATTAGAGACTCACATCCTTCATAAATGAATGATGAAATGAGAGGACATGACACGAGTTTCACTGTTATTGCAAATACAATTGATGATAAAAAAGCAAACAAACAACTGATACAAAGCCAGAGTTCAACAGATATCTCACATAGTCAACAACACAAACTTCAGTAAGAATTTGACAAATCCACTAGTATATAAATGATTGGACCATCTCTGTTACGGGTTGTTAAACTTACCAGGACAAGTGTTCTCCGAGAGCAGGATGAAGCTCTCAAGCTGTAGAGCCTTTTGAAGTACGGAGCTCTGCAGAGAGTCAGCGCTCCAGTGCATGCGTGTGCGAGTCTGTGTGTGTGTGTGTGTGAGCGCGACTGAGATGGCAACTCAAATACTTCTCCTCCTCCCTCTTCCCTATAGCGCCTCCCAGCCAACTCTTTTAGGAAGAGCAAGGCTGAAGAAATACAAGCAGGAAGAACAACAATTTCCTACGGACACATGACCAAATGAATTCATTCATGCACCACAGTGTTTCCACCATATTACCACCACAAATCCTTTGCCTATTCTTGGTCTCGAGTGGTTTCCGATTAGAGCTTTTGCTTCCGATTGGAGTTCACCTCCTGGATATTTGAGGCAGTCATTTCCCAAAACACCTCTCAATAATCTTTTCCCACATTCCACCTAGACTACGAGAGGAAGTGATATAAGAGTGTCCGTCGGCTTCTTCAAAGTAAACAGTGCGCTGAAGAAGACAGAAAGACAAGCAGTGGTTGCCATAAGGATATCCCGTCATTCAGTTGGACAATTTCGGGAAGGTCTCAAAAGGAATTACCTGAGAAAGACTGGAGGCAATCATCTATTATGACTATTTCTGTTCTTGGAAGCAGAACGCTAAGAAGAATTTGTGGTTTCTCGGCTGTCAAAATATGAGTCTGGGTTGAGCATCGCCCTCAAAAAAACAAGTTCATCCCATAAAATCCTATAAGAGCAGGGAGTGGACTGTATCCAACTCAGAGGGACAGGAAAGAAAGAAAGTTGTGAAACAACACTTTATTTTCACTGACACGTCAGTGTGCACCTCAAACTCACTTTGGAGACTCCACCTCTCCATTTTAAGTATGATTAACCGGATTATTTAAGGAGTGGTTGAATGAAGTCAGGTTTGGCAGACCACCATTGTGTGAAAGTGAATGTTCTCCTGATAACATCTGCCATCCAGATGCACAACAAATAACAAGTCTGACCATAATAGCTCCTCTTTGGGTCTATTCATTCAGTCAAGTCCAGGTGTGTATTCTTACCCAATTCCTCTCCATTTGGCTGCCTTTGAAACCCACACCCTCATGCCAAGGGGGCATACCTGAGTCCCACCATAAACACAATACCCACAGAATGTGTGCCTGTGGCTATGGTAACAGATCTCTATGGGAATGGCTGTCGCTCGGTCTGTTTTGAGGGAAGTGAATCGAGCAGATGCTACCAAAAGTGTTAATGAAAGAATGACGATTAATTATTGTGTATAATTTATTAGATCAAATATTTTAAAATGATTAATAGGCAGTGTGTGAAAACACCGTCTATATAGGTATCTGAAGCGTATCTGCACATTGAGTGGCGTCACATTTGCGACTGGCATATGAAAATAAAGTAGGCTAAATAAAGATGTTACAACATTTTACTGTCTATAAACAATGACTACATTTACTGAAAACACAGTGATAGTGTGATAGAGACAATGATAAGCAACAAAAAAAAATTCTGCTTGCCCAATCGGGGCAACACTTGCCCTGCCATTATTTTCACTACATACATTATACAATTTATAATAAATTTAAATTGCAATACATACACATAGTACCGGTCAATAGTTTGGAAACTTTTTTTTAAAAGTAGTTTCTTAATCTCACCGTGGCTGCATTTATTTGATAAAAATAAAGTAAAAACAGCAATATTTTGAAATATATTACAATTTAAATAACTGGTTTCTGTTGTAATATATTATCAAAGTGTAATTCATGCATGTGATGGCAAAACTGAAGTTTTAGCAGCCATTACTTTAGTCTTTAGTAGGGCTTCATACTACAGTAACGTTAATAATCACATCCATCAACATGATTTCTATCACGAGTCCTATCCCGATTCTTTTCCACCGGCTGTGAGGTGAAGACCACATGTCCCAAGATTCTGCGCTCAAACATGGCGCCATCAAACTACACCTTTGTTTTGAACAGGCGATCTCTAGTGGAAAAGTTACATAGTGCAGCTTTAACCGTTAGTTAACTAAAAGAGGCTTGGTCGACCAAAATGTTATTAGTCGTTAGGTCGCAGAAAAAAAAACTCCACAGGAAGTGGAAAAATCACGCAGCCTGTGATGGACAGATCGTTAACGGTAGGAAATCCAAACATTAACCCATCATTCATTGACCTCAAATATGGCTTATCACTTGAAACATGCAGGTAGTAGCAACTACTTGTGTAGTGTGTGTGTAGAAAGCGCGCTTACTGCATGACATACAGAAGCCGGCACGATCACTTGCATTCATTGGTCATACAGGAGTAATGCAAACTGTAAAAGGCCTACTTTAATTTCTGTGTTTTTGTAAAATAATGGGGGGGAAAATCAGGATGCACTTGATCTGCCGTCTCAGTGAACTTGAGCAAGAAACAAAATTAAACCAAAACTCAGCATATATATTTGCCTCACAGACATGAGAAATATAGCCTATCTTTAGAAAGATTGAAATGTCTACTTTTAAATTAACCAATTTATGTAATCCTGAAATGAGATTATGTAATACTGCAGAGATGAGAGTCAGCAACGTCGACAATCTCTGCTGAAAACGTCACATTCATAATTATTATCTTTGCCGGTGCGCTACCTGTGGCGAGCTTTATGCATGCGTTTGAGCGCGGATTAGGCTATGTATTTTATATATAGGCAATTAAAGGCTCATTATTATGATTTATGGCTTATTAATATAAATGTGCGATTAGTCAACTAATGGCTAAAATGGTCGACAAGAAAAATCTTTAAGCAAGGGCAGCCCTAGTCTTTAGTGTCACATGATCCTTCAGAAATAATTCTAATATGCAGATTTGGTGCTAAAGAAACATTTATTATTGTTAAAAATAAATGTTAAATAATGTTGTGCTGCTTAATATTTGTGTGTATATTTTCAGGATTCTTTGAATAGAAATTTCAAAGAACAGCATTTATTATAAATAAATTATTATAAAACTTTTTTGTAATACTGATTCATTTCATAAACGTCTTTACGATCTTTTTTTATCATTTTAATGTGCCTTTTGCTAAATAAAAGTATTAATTTTTTTTTTTTTTATAAATCTTACTCGCCTCAAACTTTTGAATGCCAGTGTATCATGATTTCCAAAAAATGTATTAAAATAAAATAAAAAATTAAGCAGCTAAAACAATGAATTTCAACATTGATAATAATAACATATGATCTTATGATTTATGAAAGATCTACTAAGGCTGTTATAATTTATTTTACATCATCTTACCTGAGCATTCCAATGTGCAAATATTTTCATAACAACATGAACCGTCTGGAATGAAGAAAGTGATCAGCATGATTGATATTCAAAATGGTAAGCAAGCGCTGTTTTGTTTACAGTTTGTCTATCTGCAGTCCTAGTTTCGGTCTCTGTTATCATCAATGGAAAATACATAAAACTAGACAACATTTTTTATTAAAATGGATAAAGAACCCAAATGCACTAAAACACATCGAACCATTTTAATTAACCAATACTTTGATTTATTTTGAGTCCTCCACATTAACATGAATTAAAACACCTCTGGTCTCAAAATCCTTTTGAATTTTTTACATAAGCTACACTAGTTGATCATGTTATCATGTAATTATAGTTTGAATGCAGCACTTTCATAACCATCATCAAGTGTAACTGACCATTGAGTTCATATGCCTTTCATCAAATTTATAAACATCTTCAAACTCTTTGCAAATATGAAGACCTCTGATCTTTCACCTTATGTCGTAACTTCATCCCTGCCCAAGTTCCTGAAGTGTTTACATTGATGCTGCAGGATCAACGCTAATGTTTAAGAGCCTGGCTGCCCTGTGTGCCACATTGGTAATGCTGTCAACACTGATCTGTTTGGGTGAAGAATGCCAGTGTCTTTGAAAGAGAGGATTATGAAGCAGTGCAGGATTACTACTGCTGCCCATCTTTCATTCTGAAGATCATAGACCATGCTGTAGGCTCTGAGCGAGACACACACACACACACACACACACACACTCAAAGGGTCAAATACGAACATCTCCTTTTACAACTCCTATTACACGCAGACATGTCCAAACGGGCTTTCACACCACTAAATCGTCACAAATACACACACACCCCTCTGTGAACACGCACATGTGCACATAAACATGCCTGATCAACTTATTAATCAAAAACAGTGATGAAAATGGCTCAAAACCAAAGTGAGGTCACCTACCATAACAAGCTGTTTACATACTTAGCTGCATTTGAATAAGCGGTTCAAATTTGCATGTGGGTTACATTCTTTATCAGAGGCTAGAATAGAAACAGATACCAGTCCAATTCCCTCTGAATTCAAAAGCGGCATTTAAAAAAGCAGGTCTTGATGGAATATGTGTCATTTTATGCATGAAATTCTGCAGAACTGAAGGGTGATGCATCTATAGTTTCCAATTATGCAGAAATATGGAGAGTTTTCTGCTGAATTTCGTGTAGGCCTGGTTATAAGTGGGCGGCACTGAAAGGCCTGTCTAAAATAGCACCTGCTTCAACACAAGCACACATTGAGAAAAGCTTCAACTGTTTGCTATACAGGCCATCCAAGTCAATACCGTAGATTTGGAGGTTACGCAAAAACAAGAGCACCTGAGCCAATCAATGGATAGAGAGAGGGAGACCAGGGGTTAGTGAACTCTCAGTTGCAGTGCCATACAGGGGAGGAGGCCAGATCCACTCTCTCACGTGCTGCAGGGAAACACAGCCCTCTGGGAAGGGCGGAGGGCTGGCTGGACTAGCACTGTTTATCTTGGGAGGGCAGTTTTTAGGGAGAGGCTGGAAAGAGCCAACTCGCATTCCTAAGAGAAAAAAACTGGAGATTTAGAAGAGTGTGCGAGGAAAAGGGAAAAGCTTGGTCAAGTTCTGAAGTCCAAACTTGAGGAAGCAGTAAACGCATGCGGGCAGTTGATGTGTCAAACTTCTTATGGGTCAAAAGCATCATCCAGAGATAAAAATAAAAATAGACTGTTTTTTAAACTATTTGTATGGTTGATCATATTTGTGGAGCATTACAGAATTTCATACTTCTGTAATTTCAATGCTGTCAGGATGTTTTTCTCTAAATAAAATATTTATTAATTTAGTGTATGCTTTTATTCAAACTGATTTACAAATGAGAAAGCACAAGCAATTTATTATAAAAGTCAACAAGAATAGACAATATGGATTTATGTTGGATTCTCATGCTAAACATGGCCAAAGATTCAACAAACGAGTTTGACGTATGATGGAGTATTTCTGTTCCAAATACACTCCTTCAGGATTCATATAAGTTTCTGGAATTTTTTTGAGTATGGCCCTGTATGACATCACAAAGGGCAGAAATCCTTGTATGGGCACTTCTCCCGGATGAGACTAGAGCGAGTGCAAGAGCACGTCCATCAACAAGCTTTGTTCAGGTTACAAAAGCCGTCATCAGCGCTGTCATTTTGTTTTTAGACCTCGAAATCAACAATGTCACTAAAGAAGTGTGTTTTTGGTTGTGAGGGAAAGATAACCTTGTTCAGCTTCCCAAATAACGCAGCGTTAAAGGGTTAGTTCACCCAAAAATGAAAATTCTGTCATTAATTACTTACCCTCATGTTGTTCGACACCCGTAAGACCTCCGTTCATCTTCGGAACACAAATGAAGATATTTTAGTTGAAATCCGATCCCTCAGAAAGGCCTCCATTGGCACAATGCACGGTTCACTCTCAAGACCCTTAAAAGGTACTAAAGACGGTGTTAAAAAGTCCATCTCACTACAGTGGTTCTACATTAACTTTATAAAGCGACGAGAATAGTTTTTTTGCGCAAAAAAAACCTAAATAACGACTTATAAAGTGATGACCGATTTCAAAATAATGCATCATGAAGCTTCAAAGCGTTATGAATCAGTGAGTCGAATCATGATTCGGATCGTGTGTCAAACCGCCAAACTGCTGAAATCAGTTGACTTTGGCGATTCAAACCGCTGAATCGACTCACTGATTCATAACGCTTCGAAGCTTCATGATGCCTTGTTTTGAAATCGGTCATCATGATACAAGTCGTTATTTAGGGTTTTTTTGCACACAAAAACTATTCTCGTCACTTTATAATGTTAATGTAGAACCACTGTAGTGAGATGGACTTTGTAACGACGTCTTTAGTACCTTTTATGGGTCTTGAGAGTGAACCGTGCATTGTGCCAATGGAGGCCTTTCTGAGCGATCGGATTTCAACTAAAATATCTTCATTTATGTTCCGAAGATGTCTTACGGGTGTCGAACGACATGAGGGTAAGTCATTAATGACAGAATTTTCATTTTTGGGAGAACTAACCCTTTAACTTTTTTTTTCGGAGCAGCAACGGAGTTGTGCAAGTGTGTTTGTTTGTGCATTTCAGTGACGAATGTTTTATAAACAAGGCCCAGTGCGACGCTGGATTTGCAAATCTTTTAAAACTGAAAGATGGAGCGATCCCAGCGATAAAAGACCCCATGAGTCGAAACCGCAGGCGGTAAGTGAAACTGCATCAAATGTCTCTGTTTTGTTGGCAATCAATATATGTAAGTGCATATAATGTAAACAACACAAACGTGTAGTGAACAGAAAGTGTTCCAGGGATAATGCTATGATGTAGTGTGTGTGTGTGTGTGCGCTCGTGTCTCTTTAGCTCCGCCCACTGCACGCCTCCATGAGCTCGGCTTTTTCCGGAAAGAACCGGCACAGTGTATCTGTCTTTTATAAATATGATAAAACTAAAACTAGACTCTTTGGAGATATGAAGGATGCAATACTAATCTATAGTACTCAAGATTAACATGAGACTGGCAGAAACTGTGTGTTATACCCTTTAAAATATACAAACATTTGTTGATTAGCAACCATTTCTGAAGTCCATAATAAACTTAATACAGGTCTGTGGTCAAAAAGACTCGGAAAGCAATGAATCACAGGCATAAGTTTCAAAAATCATTTTTGCTTATTGGAGAGGAAAGAAAATATAGGGACATGGAACATGGTTCAAGATATTCTATGGAAAGCCTATAAAATGAGTACAAAACCATTCTAGCTCAATTAGGCTACAGATTGAGCAAAGCACATGAAACATTATGTGGGTCAAAGGGAACAGTGTCACAGTCAACATCATATTCTGCACTGCAGTGGCTATTGTGTGTTTATATCCTGGTAACAACCCATCAGCTATTGAGAAATCAACTCAACCTCTTGTTTATACATTGACACAAAAATATTCTGCAATTTAAACAGAATATCGCCAAGAGTTGTTCATTCTTTGAAACATTTTAGGGTTTTAGGAAATTTAATGAGATCACTAAGAAAACCCAAAATCTCTCAGATGCTCTCTCTAATCCTCTCAACTCTACTGAGCATATGATCATATTTTTTATTCGCAGGAGCCTTGAGGCAGTCAGACTGTCAACTATCACTGAGGAAGAGACTGTGGTGCTTCACATGGTTTGCAAACTAACTGGCTTAGGACCTAGTGGCTAGTCTGGGGTTGAGGATGTGTGTGTGTGTGTGTGTGTGTGTGTGTGTGTGTGTGTGTGTGTGTGTGTGTGTGGTTTGAAAAAAACAGACTTTGCTCTGCCAGAGACGGAGAATACACAAACTACATACATACTTATCTTTACTTAACAGTGCCCCCCGCTCTCTATCTCTGCTGATAGACCTCTACTACTCACCGCTGACTAAACTCCTAAGCAGCAGTCATCCTGGAAACTCACAAAGCACAACCAGAAGAGATAGAGGAGACTATTAAGTCATGGACTTCTCCTGTTTTATGACATTCAGACAGATCCCACATTTCCCAACACTACTGAGGATGGTTTCAGAACTGACATCAGCACTAATACTTAACTAATGAGTGGACAATTTGCCACATAAGGGGAGCTCATATACTTCCTTTTGCATTCCGCTGCGTCTAGCGCACAATTGACCTATCGGTAAGCCCCGCCCCCCTTAGTTACTGTTGCTAACTCGGACAAACAAACGGAGTTGCTAACAGTCTTACAATGACAGCTGTCAGTAGGTGCGTTTACATGGAGCACTGTAATCGGTTTAAAAGTCCAATCCGAATAAAAATACTCCATATAAACACCTCAATCGGAATAAAAATGGCCAAACCAAATTAAATTGTAATCGGTTAGAGAGGGGTGGGATAAACCTTTTCATGAACCGATCAAGCGAAAAATTCCTCCATGTAAACGATCTGATCCGATTACTTTGAATGCACGTCTTTCTGTGAGGTGATATACAGCGCGCGCCTCCTCAACTGAAGAGCGCGCGCCGCGCTCACACCAGGCTAATGTTGACAAGAGAGGAAAGTTCATTTTTCTAAGGTATTAAACTTTTTATTTCGTAACATGTTATGAACATGATGTTGGAATAATGACACAGACATAGCCTGGCTACACCATCTCATCTTGACAGCGTTTGTCCGAGGCTTCAACTGCGCCTGACAGAATAATTTATTTTTCTGAGGTGATTCTTACACTTTACGACAAATAATAAATAGCTTTTATAAAACTGTACAAGTCCTGGTGGCCTGGTGGCCGCAGCTCTCAACGGGGAACATTCAAGCTGCTCTCTGTTTCTCGTTAGTTAAGTTAGCTATAAAAAAAAAAATTCAACAACTGCTTCAAATTGGTTAAGTAACATTACCCATAGTCTACTTTAATTACTTTTGTTAATATTTATACCTTTGTGAAAAAATATTTTGAATGAAGGAGTCATGTCTCATTCATCAAGACTTGTTTCATTATTTGATGAATCAGCATTTGTGAATCTCTTGAATGAATGATTCAATGACGACAAACTTTTTTACACAGTCTCTTGTCACCACTTAGTGGCGTAATAAGCAATGACTTGTTTGTATTCAAAAAAAACATTTTTTTAACACTTTTGAAAGTGTCAAAACACTTTCAAAAAGGTGATTTGCTCTATTTTGATCGCTAGATATCAAACCAAAACTATAAACTTTTATCCTGTTACACATTTTTTCCTTTCATATAATGTTTATAGCCCATAACACACAAAAGAAGATATTTTGAAGAATGTTTGAAACAAAGCAGGTAGAGCAACCTTTGACTACCATAGTAGGGAACAATATACTAAGGTAGTCAATGGTTATTCTCTCTGCTTGGTTACAAACATTCTTCAAAATATCTTCTTTTGTGTTCAGCAGAACAAAGAAACTCATACAGGTTTTGAACAACTTCAGGGTGAGTAAATGATGACAGAATTTTCATTATTGGGTAAACTATCCCTTTGAGGCCTGTACGAATAGTGCGCGCTTATCAATATGTTTTTTTTTTTAAAAAGCAGTGTGTGCTCGGCAAGACCAGTTTTGAGCTTGAGCACCACCAAGTCGTGTTTTATTATAAAATTTTAGCAGCTCCAGGCACGTGAACAAAAGCGCCGTTCTCATTGGTCGGCCAGTTTAAACGGCTGCCGTTTTGCGCGTCGGTGTGCACACTCACATTGGTGCTCTTTGTTTAGTCATGAGGCGTTAAACGTTGGCGATAAAAGCGCGCGAAAATCGTCCCGGTGTGAACAGGCATCACCAAATGCAATGCAAAGTGTCAGATGCAGTGGTGTAAAGCACACCGCCACTGGACTCTAGAGCAGTGGAGACGTGCTCTCTCCAGTGACGTATCACACTTTTCTGTGATACTCGATGGACGAGTCTGGGTACTTGCCTGACTGCATTGTGCCAAGTGTAAAGTTTGGTGGGATTATGGTGTGGGGTTGTTTTTCAGGGGTAGGGCTTCATAACACCACAAAGAAAAGGGGCACTACTAGTGAAAGAATACATAGACATGATGACAGAATAGCAATTCATGTTTGTTTATATGCTTTAGGGCTTATCGTGTACAAAAAGGTCAACATGATTCAATTCACTATTTAGACAGACACAAAATGATAATGCCCAGGCTATCAACTAACAGGAAATAATAAAAACATACTCTGTCTGAGCGTAAACTAATCCCTTTTCAATTTCCTTTGCAGTGGAATCAGGTCAGAACAACATGAAGAATAGTAGCCTATTTGTGTACATTACAATGCCAAAACAATGCCAGTCTGTCTTCTTATATAATATGATCTGTTTAATTTGGCTTGGTGACTAAATATATGCAGACGTGCGTACAAGCACATTCTTCCAAACAAGGCCTTATCATAATACACAATCTAGTACCGAACCACACAAAAGTCAGCAGTTGTGCAGAAGAATGTCAAGGAAGCAGTCAGGAGGACCAACTTATCCATATAAACAAAAAATCATCACACTGATGTGTATAGGCCTGTATATTAAAAAAATATTATAGTACATATATTTGTATAATAAAAGAGGAGAAATAACTTTACTTTTCCTGGATCATCCAAAAAAAAAACCCTCTCAATGAGTCTGAAATTCAATAACAAGGGAAACTTCCTGAAACGTAGATGAACGGTTCAAGTTCCTGTGGCCTCTGGGTCAAGTTTCCTTATTAACAAAATATGCTCTATCCACCCACAGCCGTCACTTAAATACAAAAATAGTGCTACAACAACACACAAAAACAGTAACGTGAAAAAGATAGGAAGCACCTGTCACTTACTTGTGTGCAGCTATTTTGTTACTTCAGTCAGTGCTGCAGTCAAAGTTAAATCACTCACGAGAATGTGTGTGGTAAACCTTCACTCTTCACTCCAGAACTCGCCCTGGGCTCCACTTTTAACAAGACTGAACATTCATTTTCAACGCCTTGTTCGGATGCAACACTGACATCCTGCAGTAAAAGTGCTCATCACCCATAGTTAATTAGGGATAGAGAGGACTGACTCCTTGCCATGAATCGGTTCTTTCGACAGTTCATTTCAAAGGAAAAGAAACGGGGCTTCTTTTATTAACGTCATCACGCGGTCACAAACTGCCATAACGATCTCATAAATTGTACTCATATATCTCAGTTCATATCTTCAAGAACACAAATATCACCTGCATTTACGTTAAACAATATTAAAATTCATTCATATCACTTCGCTGAAAAAGACTTTACGCCAATCACTGAACGAATCATTCATTCAAATTGTGAACCGGTTCAAACGAACCGCTAGAACAACATGATCATACGCCGATATAAAAACACATACTGAATGTGCTCAAAATAATTTTAAACGACAAACTGTGAGCGATGACTGTTTGCGAGCGTCACGTTTACTTTAGCACTTTGTCAACATTGTGTGAATAATCCATTAAAGACCGTTAGAATGTGTTTTCAGCGTTACAATTGCTTCTGAAGCTGTCGATCGGATATCCCATACGCAATAATCTTTTGACTAGCATAAGTTGTCATTCAGTCTTGTGTATAATTCATTCATTCGTTCGTTTAAAGTTAGCACTCACCTCAGAAGCGACACTGCAGCGTTTCCGAAGTAGACCTCAAACAGGTCAAATTCACACCAGATTTTAGTTAATAGCTGAAATGTCTTTGAGACAAAAAGTGAGAGTAGCTACATTTTCATGAACACTGATAGCGAATTGAATTTCTGCGGGGAATATACCATTATCAAACCATAAAATATGAGGGTGCAACGTCATTGTTTTTTAAGATAGAACAAAAAAGTCGTCAGCGATAACATGTGAATTGTACGAATAACACAAATATATGCTTATTTTTTATAAATATGTTATTTCCAAAAAATTAACAAAATAAAATAAAATCAGGACAAGAACGCGGGTTTGAGTGTCTGCACACCGTGTGAACACCCCCAATACTGCAAATAATAGTATGAGCCGAATCCCGCCATTGGTCGCTTCCCAGTTTGGAAAACGCAGGATAGTTTCCAAGGTAACCGCCCCTCAATGTGTTACTTATTACGTAATTGTTTGCCTCCGTTCAAAACTCACAGTAACTGATAATAAATATGGGTAAAAAAAAATAAAAAATAAAAAAAATATTATATATATCTGAAATAATTTGGTTTTATTCTGGTATATACTTTGTTCACATTAATTCTTTCATTCTGTCAAGGCCTGAATCAGGTAACGTTAACTCAGCTATTTTCCAATGTGATTTGTGGGCGATGTTATATGTCAGCAATGCTAACAACACTTTATAAATAGGAGGCTTTACAAGCTGAATACATAAACCCTGACCTTATAAATGTGTTTATTTAAATTCTGGCCTAGACTCTTTTTTTGTTGTTGTTGCTGATCAGTAAGGCAAGAGCAAACTTATACAGAATGATGGATAGTTTACAACTCCAGTAATATTCATCAATCAGCAGATGAACCTACATTTGTGACTTTATCTAAATCATGTGTTGAGGGCCCAGCCAGCCAGACAGGGGTGTTATGGGGGGGGTGGTGTTAATTCATTAACTGGCACAGATTCACTAGACTAGTGTGTTTGTTCTCGTCTGCGTATACAATGAAGCTACTGATAAAGTAAAGTAGCAGAAGGTGAATTCAAAGTGATTTAATTAACTTGCAAAGCAGCCTTTCACTTTTTGTCATCTTTAGGTGATATTGAGTTGCAAAAGACAAATGCAATAGCTTAACGAAATTGAATTTACAGACTGTAATTGTAATTTAATTTATTTAATGATGTATTTGATGATTGATATATATATATATATATATATATATATATATATATATATATATATATATATATATATATATATATATATATAAAACATTATTAGATTATTTTATTGATTCAACAATGAAATCAAATAAATATAAAAACTCGAACAAAGCAATGCAGGCATTGTAGAGAACCATATTGCATCAAAAATAATATTGCTGCTAATTGAAGATGAGGTCTGTGCAGACTAGATGAGACGAGACCTAATTAATAAAGAGAGGCAGAGAATAAGAAAGCTGTTTTGTATAAAAAAAAGCTGCAGCCTGATCTTTAAACCCCCATTCTTCACTCCCACTCTGGACTCTGAGAGGCCAAATGGCGTATGCATCTATTGTTCAATGCTCGGTTTAACTGTTAGCCATGACAGAGGAAAACAGAGAACGCTGAGACACAAAGACACAGTCCCCTGGGCCATGAACCTCAACCGTCAATCCTCTCCCATTACAAACATGTCTCATTAAATGCCAGGCTACTGCTGATCTGTCTCTCTACTGAAAATAAACGGTTGAAATAGTGAAGTATATCAGTTTCACTTCCATATCAATTGCAATAACAGAGGTTCGGTTTTTATATGCTGACATGTAAACAAAACAAAAGAGCAAACAGGAGGACCTAAGGAATACCAAGTTTATTGCTTATCATTTAAAGAAATTATTAGTGTACTTGATTTAAATACTACTTAACATGAGTAAATACTGCCATCTGTTTATCTCCTTTACTTCCATTTTGCTTTCTCTTTACTCTGAAATTTGATCCATTTTATTCATAACTACTGGATGCGAAACAATGCCATTTATGTCACAGTCAGCTGTAGTTGCTTCTGAGAAAACCTGTCTGATGAAGACCTTGTGGAGAGCCAAGTTATTGTCTGTTTTCAATGACTTCCATTTAACTGAAGCCGGCCATAAAAAGCACACCTTGACACACTCTCAAAGCTTCTTTTGTTGTTTTTATGTAGTCTCTTCACACTGAGGACTGATGAGGTGTTAAGAGTTCTCTCATGCAGATCTTGTCTTGTGTTCTGGCTGACTTTCTGAACATCTACTATAATTTGGTATGTAACAACACTTGCTTATCTGAAATTCTGTCATCTTTTACTCACCCTCATGTCATTCTCATGTCAATCTGTGTGCATTTTTCTTCTTCTGCAGAACACAGAAGATATTTTGTAAAATGCTGGTAACCAAAGAGTTTTGGTGCCCAATGGAATCCATTGCATGTAAGAAAAAAAAAATCAAAATATGTTATTTTATGTTCCACAGAAGAAAGAAAATCATACAGGTATGGAATGACATGAGGGTGAGTAATTGGTGACAGTTTTTTTTCTTTTGCACAAATTATCCCTTTAATAATATATGAGCATCTTACCAACCCTCTAATCATAGATTGATAGACAATAAACTGCACATACTTTCATATTCTCAAACTACATCTAAAAACTGCATCTTTTTCCTTGCACTGAGGCAGAGATTGGCAGAAAGCCAGTCCAAGATGCTACTATTCAATCACCAATGACAGTCTCTCTTTCTCTCTCTCTCTCACACACACACACACACACACACACACACACACACACACACACACACACACACACACACACACACACACACACACACACACACACACACACACACACACACACACACACACACACACACACACACACACACACACACACACACACACACACACACACACACACACACACACACACACACACACACATTTTCATTCTCATAAACAAATACTATTTTCCCCTTTCCCTGTCTATTCATAGCACCCTGACTCTCTCCCATTGGATGATGGACTCATGGGAAAGGACCCATGCTGTTGGGGATGGGAAAGGTTCTCTTATCTCTTACCTTTCATTATCTCACCGGTTAAAACAGAGAGAGAGTGGCAAGATGAAACAGGAAAGATAAGGCCATCATCTTTGGATAACAGAAAACTACTAGAGAGACAAATAATGAGAAAGCACCAGATGACAACAGCGATTAGTGTGCGAGTCTGTGAGATGTTTCATAGATGATAAAACGCTCCATATGGCCACAAACACACTTATAGTTTCACAGATTTAAAAGAATGAAAAGTGCCTTGCACAAAAGACATTTGAGATACGAAAAATGTTTTGACTAAGCATAAGGTCACAGTCTAGTGACTTTCCATAAAGCTTACAAGAGAAAGAGCAGTGCATTGTCTTATCAGTCCACAAACACAATCACTATACTTGAAGCAATAGCTCAAAAATGAACATGCTGTTATTATTTACTCACTAATCTTCGAAATTGCAATGTTAATATATCAATTGACTTGAAAATCAGCTTTTTCCTTTAAATGTACTGATAACCACCATCACATAGATGTTAAAATAGAAAACCACATGATGATTCAGAGCTTTTGTATTTTAACTGTTTGTTTTTTTCACAATAGCTAATATGTAATTAATCATTTTTACTATTTGACAATTTGACTATTTTACAGTAAAATAAAACAATGCAACGTTTAACCATTTCAAGTTTTTTAATTGTACTGTATATGGTAAGGTAACTTACTGCTATATCATTCAACATGTTTTACTGTAGCATTTTATAGTCATTCTTTTCCACATTTAAATAAATGGTATGGCTTCAGTCAGTGTGTTCAGATAATGTGAAATTATCTTTTATGGTGTTTTCCACATTTTGGAGCTTGACAGTCCAACTTTCATTGTATGGAAACGAATATTGTGAACATTCTTCAGTTGTGGTCAGAATTATTGGCACCCCTGGTAAATATGATCACAGGTGGATGTAAAAATGAATCTGCATTGTTTTCTTTTTGATCTTTCATTAAAAAAATTGCAAAAATCTAACCTTTCATTGAAGTAAATGAATTGAAACACATAATGAAATAAATGTTTTTCTCTAAAACACGTTGGCCACAATTATTGGCAACCCTAGAATTTTTTTGTGAGTAAAATATCTAGTTAGAAGTTTCCATTAATATTGGGGCGACTAGGAACATGGAATTGTATAAATATGAGGAAACACAAAGGCCAAATTCCCTTAATCATTCATCACAATGAGTAAAACCAAAGAATATAGTTCTGATGAAACTATAAAAAGAGCTTTTTGGCAGCAAACCCACCAGATGGGTTTGGTCCAAACAGGGATAAAAAGTATCCCATGGTTTAAATATACTGCTGGATCTTTAATATTGTGGGCCTATTTTTTTTCCTGGAGGTCCTGGACATCTTGTTCAGATGGTATCATGGATTCTAGCAAATACCAACCGATCAAAACCTGATGGCCTCTGGTAGAAATCTTATAACGGGACGTAGTTGGATCTTCCATCAGCACAACGATCCAAAAAAAAAAAAACACATCAAAATCAACACACAAATGTGTCACTGAGCACAAAATGAAGCTTCTGCCATGGCCATCCCAATCTCCTGACCTGAACCCTATAGAAAATGAGTGGGGTGAAATGAAGAGAAGAAGCTCTAACAAGGACCTGGGAATCTGAAGGATCTGGAGAGATTCTGTATGAGGAATGGTCTCTGATCTCTTGGCATTAGGAGAAAACTCAGAGCTGTTATCTTGGCAAAAGGAGGTTGCAAAAAGTAATTACAGTTTTTCTCAGTCGTTTTGGTACATTTCTCAGATCAGAATTGAAATTCTCAAAGCTACCTGTTCAATCTTCACATCATTGTGTCACTTGTGCACATCAAAAAAGCAGTTTCTCATTTCTTTGAACAAGTTGCAAATGCTTGTGTACATCCATGCAAATGATTATGTACAATTCTCTGCTGTTTCCTACATTATCAGTTGCTTATGTCATGTTGATCAAAATGTATTATAATGGGTCTCTGTTGAATAGTCTCACCCCCACAACATTTAGGCATTAGTTCATAGCATAAGTCTTTACATGCAAAATGAATGAACAAGTTGTCATAAAATGTCAAGCATTTTCTATACATTTCCGTTAGACGTTCACATTTCTACTTTTGTTTTTCTGGGGGGGGGGTTTTCTTTGTGCTATGCAGTGCTGTCTTTTCCTTTCTGTATCGCAATGACATGGTCTGTCAACAAATTACAGTTCAAACAGTAAAAGCATAAATGTGAATCTTGTCCAGTCTCTTGCATTCAAACTCCCATATACACTAAGATGTAACCTACAATTTACAATAATTGTCATCAAAATTTTAGCCATATTTACATCAGAACATCCCTCCAGAGTGCAGTTATATTGACAATATGACTAAGCAATTTGTCTTATTCATACACAATGACACAAGGACTTGTCATTCTGATGGCACTGACATGTTCATTGACACAGATATTTACTTTTGAGAGATGAACTAAGGATTTTGAGCAAGAGACTGGCTTTTGCAGGTAATCCATGGTGTTTTGCTATTTGTACGAATTGTTTTGAGAAATGCACTTGCTGTTTTGCAAATGTCGAGGATGATTCGAGAAATGTACCAAGCGACTGAGAAAAACCACAGAAGAAAAGTCATACGTGGAACAATGTGAGTTTGACCATCTCTTTAAAGGGGCTATATGCGTTTTTCTGAAATTTAAACTCGCAACTGACACCTGTGGCCAAAAAACAGAACTGCTCTCATTTTCTGCTCGCTCTCGCAGCGGTGGTGACGTCACATCCGCAGACAGCGCGGGAAAAGACGACCCGCCAGAAAATAGGAAAAATAGGATACAGGCTTATAGGTGCACCCACTGTGAGCGGACAAGGTGTCAGTATGCTCATCAGGAGATGTTTGAGTCATAAATGGTAAAATAAAAAGGCTATTGTTACGTTTATTATGGGGAAAAAGTTGCATATAGCCCCTTTAACTAATGTATCTGACTTCTGTTCTCTCTCAATACACCTCATTTCCACCATCTCTGGTGTTCTCCTGTTCCCAGTGGAGTTAGTGAGGGAGTCCGCCCAGCAGGACCATGACAGAGGGATCAGCAGATGCCAGGCAGCAGAGAATCAAACTGAATTAAACAGGTTTGGCCACCCCCACCCCCTAACATGCATAAAAAGATTCACTCTCGCACACATGCACCATCTACTCTCCATCAGCCTTTATCAGGAAATATAGAGACAATGTAAACAATAGTTCTTTCAAAGTCAAGGCTGCGTCATGCTTGCACATGTGTATACAAATCCAAACCACTATTGTGCCGGACACGTTGTTTAGGGAGTACTTGAATTACATGTGTCTCGGAATGTGGCTACTTGAGAGTGTATTAAACTCCACTGCCTCTTTAGAATTGTTCATGTTAACTAATCACATTAAGAGCATGTAGAAGAAGAAAGAGGAAGAGTGGCACGTGGAAGGTCCATGTTTTGATGGTGTCACTTGGAGGGTCAAAGATGTAGCATCTGTCCATACAGGTTTAAATTTGGGATGAAGAAGAAAATGGTGATGATGATGATGATGATGACAACAATAGGCCTTCACAAACAAAAACAAACCTTATAGAATGTAAAGACGTGTATTTTATTGTAAAGACAAATAGTTAGTCGACAGGAGGACTGTGTTACAAGATACAGTAACCATTTTACTTGATTCCTTCCTTTCATCTTTTCCCAAATACCCCGTCCACATCCAAATCCTCTTTTCTTTTCTTCATCTAGACAAGCAGCTGCTGTCCTTCTCGCTCTGAATGGAGAGCCCCAGGAGAGAAGGAGGATGAGTGTGACTAGACGCTACAGGTCAAAGGTCAATACTGCATTTCTATATGGCACATCAGTTAGGCAAGTGCACACACCTACTAATCATCATATATATGCACAAAGCACCAAAAAATCTTTAAAAAGGGGTCAATTTAGACAAGTAATGTGTTGCATTGTTCCATCTCAAGCTAAATTGAGCGATTCTAATGTCGGGATTTATTTATGACTTCAGAAAGACGAAAAACATGAGACAAAGAGACTTACTTCATTGCCTGAAAGCATTATGTCATTAAAAATTAGTTTTTATCAAATAGTTTTATAGTTCATTATTTTAAAAGAGAAACACTATATTGACACACAACCTGAGAACACAATAGTTTTTTCGAATAATTCAAATAATACGTCATCTAAAAACCAAACAATATAAGAAGGAATAAAGACAAAATATATTTCCATATATTTTTCATCAAAATTCAGTAATATAACAAGGAAAAGTTGGGAACGCAGGGGTGGAACAGAATTATTTTAGCGTTTATTAATAGTTTTAAACGTTCATTGTTTCAGTTTTCATTTCAATTTTAGTTTATGTTGTTGTTAAGTGCTTTTGTCATTAACTTAAAGCTTGAATTTATTTTTATTTCAGTTTTATTTTTAGTAATTTTATTACTTAAACTTTTATTTCAGTTTGTTGCCAGGGCAGTTTTTTAAACAACATCAGCACTGGGGTGGAGATAAGCCAAACAAGGCACCCTCGTGACAAAATGAAAATAAATTAATTAATTAAAATGACTGGATTTTATCCAATGACTGTGTTTATATGAGACTATAATATAAAGATAAGATTCGCTGCTTTCTTATGTCAATGTTAAGGCAAATTGACTGTGAAATCAGCCATTAAACCTTCAGACACAATTGTTCATATTACGCTACTGCGCATTACACAATGAGGATACGGAATCCAAATCAGCTTTTTCTTTCCCTAAAACACACCCACACACACATTACTCGCTCGTTGCTGTGTCAAAGATCAAAGCCCAGGGGAGCTGACCTCATCACCAAAGCCATGAGACTCTGAGGAGGAGGTGTTATCCCTTCCATCCCAGATACACTTCCTTCCCTCACTCCCTTCTCACTCTTTCCATCCTTCCAAACTTCACTGATCCTTCAGCTATTAAGCAACAAAATGACACGAGGCACATGTTCATGCTCAGAGACCGCATCCCTGCACGCAGAGGCACTCAGTTGAATTATGAATATGAATATCATTATGAATAATGAATGCAGGATAATGTTTTTGTCCTGAAGCTGTGCAAAAAGGGACGAGACTTGCAGATGTAGGACAAGGGTTTTGCTTCTACAATGGTTTGTGGTAAAGGCTGGCTTGTTTCTTTATGATAATCTTTTATCATAAAGCAGCAGTAATGCAGCCCTCTGTTTTACATGCTTTCTATATTAGTACCGTTTAGGTCGATTAGAAACTGTAACTAATTCATCACAAATTTTTCTGTAATAGAAATAAATGTATACAGGCCTATAGTTATTTGAGATAAAATCTACTTTTTATAGCATTTGTTTACCAAGTATTGCCAATAGTAATACATTTTTAAATTTTGAGGATAAAGTGACTAATAGCATTCAAAAAATATTTGGTGTACCGTTTTTGAGAAATAAATATTTCTGTTTCATCACTCTATCAACTTGAATTGATTACAGTCTGTTCAAAGCTTATTTCAAAGCATTTAATAATAATATTAATAATAATAATTAAAGGTAGCACTATTTTAAGATGACGTACATGTACTTACTATACACTGTAAACCCGAATAAGTTGCCAAAACTCAAAAAAATTAAGGTAATCAGTTAGGCCTACATCTAATTTTTTAAGTTAAGAAATTTAAAGTTTAAGTAAGCATTAAGTAAGTATTTTGCACTCGCACATTTTAATTGCTCTTAACTTGAAATAACTTTAAACGAGTAAGCTAATTCATACATTTAACTATCATGTAATCTCAACTTAAATATTTTTAGTAGTGGAAACTTGGCTAGCTTCAACTAGCTAATTCAATAAATACTACCTTGCTAATTGGTTACAATTGGTGATTTGGTGGCATTAGCATAGCATAGCACTTGCTGAAAGAGTACAGCAATATAAAATGTTTCCACAATTTAGACTGATAACATGTAGTGCTAAACATTGATACAAGGGGCACCAAGTAAAATCTTGCCTATAGGGCAGCAAATTGGTAAGGGCCATTGGTAATGCTCCACTCATTACCATGATGTTAACCCTACAAAAAAACAACATAACAGAAACTCTTCTAAACGGGCATAAAAAAAATCTCCACCTTAACATTAATCTCCCACCAAAAACATAATATAACACTTAATTTTGGCATTTACTGTCCCTTTTGAGTGTCATTGCAAAGCATGCTGGGAAATATAAATATAAAATATAAATAAAAAATAAATTTAAGTTTGTCAAAATTTAAAGAAAAAAACTTCATAAAACTCAAAACAATGAAACAATTTAGATGACTTAAAAAGTATCAGTTTTGTGGAAAAAAAGAAAAAAAAGAAAGTTCTAAATACTCATAAAAGTTATTTTGATTGAATTATTTTGAGTTGGGTCTTCTCAAACCAATTGAGTGTCAGGGTTTACAGTGTAAAAATTATACATAATTACAAGTAATTAACCTTAAACCAAACAATAACCCTAGACATAACTCTATAGAACATGTAGTTAATTAATACTCAGTAGTCAGTACGTCACCTAAAAATAAAGTGTAACCTACTTTAATATTCACTATCAGTATTTTGTGTGTGGATTAATCATCTCTATTGGAAGTATTCTATCCACACTTACAAAGTACAAGAACTTTCTTTGAGCACAGCAAGCTAAATAAATATTACATGTAATATTAATACATATTACAAATAAATAGTTAAACATTTACAGAAATGTTATTCAGTTTAAGGTTTTAAAGTGTAGACCTGCTTAACAGAAATGCTTTGAAACAAGTTAGCACCAGAAGTTACGCAGAACAGAATGAAATGTTATCATTTTCAATGAAGTATATGACCCAACTGTGTTAAACAAATTAATATGAAAACATAATCTCAATTAGTACTATATATCAAACGATTAATTCCATGAATTCTGTAGATAAATAAGGATTTGTAAACATGTGCTTCTATGAATGCTCATACGTAAATAATTTACATTTTAGATGCTGTCAGTATTGTATGTTTTTGTTGTCTATGCAAATGTAAGTAAATGTTAAAAGTACATAGAAAACATAAGAATACTCATGAGATCATGTTTCTAATACTGCTAATCTGTATGTCATAACTTCGGCAATACTGCAGTACTGTGAAACTGCAGGAGTACTTACAAATCCTTAAAGGGAAATATTTTACCCTGTTTTTGGTTTTATTATTTTTTCCTGATATCCGCTTAAATGTAAGTAAAATAGTTAATACTTTACAGGTACACATAACGTTGGTAATACCTAACAATAAATCATCTACTCCTACTCTTTCATACTCAGTTCGGAGGAAAAGCCACGGGTTTCCCTCTTGTAGAGCTTTTACATGTACATACACTTGAAAAGGGGGGGAAAAAAAATATTTCCTTCTCCACCCACAAATAACGGTAAGAAAACACTTACACACTGAGCAGTACTTTCCAGGATATCCATTACACTAAAGCTTCTCATAAAACTACACACGAAAACAAAAAGCTGACTCAAGAGGACCAACATCTCTTTCTTCCTTAGAACTCAGACAATGACATTTAATTCAATGTTCACAAATAACACATCATATCTTAGCATTTATATTTCCTGTAGCTCAAATAGTAGCGCAAAGTGCTAGCAACAACAAAATCATAGTATTTGATTATTCGAAAATTATGCTTTGGATAAAAGCTTAAGCCAAATTCGTAAATGTAGGTACATGTAGGTACAATTTTTATAATGTTTTGCTTTTGCAGATATGGTGAAATGATGTGATCATGTTGGACCATGATTCGTGATGCCTGGTAACGAAAGCTGCTTTGAAACAATCTACATTGTTAAAAGCGCTATATAAATAAAGTTGACTTGACTTGACTTGACTGGTGATATAGCACACATCAACAAATTTGGAAATAGCAACTTTTAGTGACATTAAATATAATTAATGTAATTTAACGCCATCTCTCATATCGTGATGCTTTCCAGACTCTGCTGTGTGTGTTCATGTGTTTTGAAGGAGGCGTGGCTTTGGAAACGCTCTGAAGAGAGGGTGGGATCTTATACTTTCAAAGCTAGCTTGATATTGCTAGCCTCTCCGAAATTGCCTACCCTACCTTTAATTTCTGCAATCACTGGATCAGTTGAATTTACAGGACAAAAACTATTTTACGAGGTGGATGTATGAATGTGAATCGTATGAAAATTTATGATTTTAGGGAAAAACCGCTTGAAGGTCCACACCTAAATATAACCATCACTGTGGCATGAGCAGATACGAAAACGTTAAAAATTCACCAAAACGAATCAGTGAGAACTGTGAACCGGTTCAACTGGTTTATAGAAAAAAGTCGACTCAAATTCACTCAAAAATCAGACATTTTGATTTCTGTACAAAAATATCTGAAATGTGGAGGAAAAACATCAGATATGCTTCAAAAAGTTATCTCATCTTGCCTTTAATGAATGTTTTAGTGCACAGCACATAAGGATTTTTTAAGATGATGTGGAAATGATTTGAATATGCATGAATGAAATCTCTTTGGTATGATGTTGAACTTGTTGCTTATGTTCACAGTGTCTCTTTAGGGGGAAGGGCGCTAATGTTACACCCTGAAGCAAAATGCTTAACCTCATTTGCCTCATTACATCTCCTGCCAACAGATAATATGGAAAACTCTAAGCAAGGTAGCTCAGCCTAATAATCCTGTCACGATAATAAAACTGAACGCCATTATTATCACCAAACGTTTGGCAGTGCCAGTTTGAATAGAGAAAATAAACAGTGAGAAGCTCTAATTGGTGTGTAATGCAGGTCATTGTCCCATCATCCATCAGGGCCATCATGGAGTGCATCATCTGACATCATGTGCACTATTCAGAAGCATAACATCATTGAACAAGAGCCAGAGGACAAGAGGGTCCAGATCAAACACAAAGCTGTAACCACATGAAATGAGCGGCGAAAAGAGCAGCCACACTTCTAACGAAAGGCGGTGGGAGAATGACCCATTTACCCAGCATGCCCTGGGGGTCTGAAAGGAAAAGGCTGTCTTATGGTGCCAGTATGCAAAGTAGGTTGGATGTGAATGGAAGAAGGAAAGGAACAGTGAGAGAGGTGGCTCAGTAAACCAGGACACTGGCAGAAGAAGGTCTAGGTCAAAGATGGCATTTTATGTATGGCATCCGCCCTTGGGCATATTTTGATGGCAGGGTTTGTCAGGTTCACCCTCATATTTATGGCCTCCCAGGCGTTGGAGTCAAGAGAGTGAATTATATATTATCACTAAAGTAGTGCTCTTGCAGATTTTGGCATGAGAAGGCATTTCCCTACAAGGCTGAATGAACCAAACACAGAAAGTAATGAAGCATCTCTTTAAATTTCACTTCAGTGACAGAAATATCTCATTGCTAGGTCCATCTTTCTGCATGGTGAAGTCTGTGGTCATTTTGCAGTTAAAATAAGGGAGAAGAGAGACTCATTTTTTGGCTTTAATGTATGTAACTCAGTGTTTATTTACACACACACACACACACACACACACACACACACACACACACACACACACACACACACACACACACACACACACACACACACACACACACACACACACACACACACACACACACACACACACACACACACACACACACACACACACAAATATAAACACTGAGTTACATACATTATATAATTTCCCCAAAAGTATCTGCTACAAATTTGAATAAAGTTGTTTTAAAATATATAAAAACATGTAAATTAATGTCAAATACAAGCACTGTAGTTAAACCTCATTTTATATTTTGTACATGCGTTTATTTATTTTTTGTTAATTAAATGACTTGTTCAGAATTATTTGTGTGTGTGTGTGTTTCCTGATTTAGGAAATAACTGACATGCATTTTTTTCAGATAAACTGTTAGCGAGTTTCATCTGTTTGGATGTGGACATAGACAAATGGCATTGACCAGACTGACTTCACGTTAACGGTCAAGAGGGTAATTTCTCCTTCAATCTTCATCTTTGGCTTTTTGTTGTGAAGGGACAAGACAATGCAAGAAGCTTGGGATGGGTAAGACAAATGGCATACGAGTTTCCTCTAGAGAGCAAAAAATGCTAAATCTGAGCATATAATAGGACTGAGCTGGAGGAAGGGGACTAGGAGATAACAGTGGGTTTAACGACAATAGCAGGGGGGATGTGTTCTCTCGTTTTAAGCTATGTTTAGGTGGGGGTGGGCAAGGACACGTGCCACTCTTGGTAGGAGGGGACCGGGTGGAATTGAGGGAGCACAGCCAGTGGTGCCCGATCCGGCCCTCTGCTTTGTTCTGCCAGCTGTTGATGTCACGGTCAACACCCGAGAATCAATGGACCCTAAAAATACAGTCACCACCTTAATACTCATTAACACACAGATAACACTAGGGAGGGGTGAATTGATCTTGAAATAGTGAGGCTTCCAATTGAAAAAATCAAACACTCAAACATAAATGTTTTACTTAAAGTGCTCTAGAAGATATATTATTGAATGTTCAAATAATTATTTTTCAAACACAGATGGCGATGAGGCAAAAGATCCGTAGTGCAGCACTGAATAATGATTATTTATCTATCATGATCATAGATTTATATTATAAACTTAAAAAGTATGTAGGCATACTTTTGCAAATAGTTGTGAAAGACAAGAACTATTTCCCTCCACTCTCTCCAGCATTCAAACAGGTAGATATTTCAGTGTAATGACAAAAAAGCTGGAGTGTATCAATTCACAAGAAATAACCTGAATATGGCATTTACTGTAGGCTTATAGGTTTGCATGCTGTTTGATATAAGTTTAAACTTTAGAAGTTGTTAAATGATTGACAGTGTTTTATAATTGTTGATAAATGGAAAGAGGAGTAAGAGGAGAAGTGTTTAGGGCTTTTTAATGGTAGGCTAAATGGCTATTTTATTCACAAAATGTTTTCATTTTCCAGCCATAGATTCTCTCAGGAATTTAATATGGGTTTTTAGAGCAGTAGTTTTTATTTGCGAATGAAATCAGGTCTGTGTGGTTAACATTAGGCTACCACATAAAGCAGACAGTAATACCTCAAGCTTGAATAGGTCCAGGTTGGCCAACAAATTGATGTCATGACAGGAGTACAATTTGTGATGTTGTCCTTTTTTCCAGTCTTCAAAGCAAACAAGCTTTTGTATTCACATTACAACAAACAAAAAGCCTATCTCAGATAAAAG
Organism: Gobio gobio; assembly: GCF_949357685.1. NCBI lineage: Eukaryota > Metazoa > Chordata > Actinopteri > Cypriniformes > Gobionidae > Gobio > Gobio gobio. Next base: position 28,280,651 of record NC_137117.1, on the reverse strand, counting down.
ATACTCCTTATTTGTTACTCCTTATTTGTGTGTCACGCTTGAAGACATGTTCAGTCAGACTCGCTGTTGCCTCCTGTCCTCGTCCTGTATAAACTGCAAGACCTGCAGTTGGCATCATGTGAGGCTTACTGCTGCCATCTAGAGGCTTCTGAAGGTTTTCTCCATCACACAAATGAGCAGAGCTCTTATTATTTCTCTCAAAAAGACCTTAATGACCTGTTCTCTTTAATTTCATCACTGGAACACAACCAGTGAAATGCCTTGTTTACAGTCTGGAACTGGTGTGGCAGCTTTAGTTTGAGTTTCATCCAAAGAGAACTGTCCCAACTTGTCCTGCATTTTTTGTCGTTGGTTTGATCTAAAAAGTGACAGTGACAGCCCATATTCAAGATGTTGTCATCTACACATGGTAGCTCTGTTTCAGCATGCTTGAATGGCCAATGAAAACAGGTCAAATTCAGTTATATACACAAATGCTTAAAAGATAAGCACTGAGCAGGTCATTTCAGGTCAAGAGTTCAAGCGTAAATATAGGTTGCGCTTCAGGTTTTTTTTTTTATTAACACATGGTTATGAAGAGTAGATTAGTGTGTCTACAAGCACTGTTAAATAAATATTCCAGTTTAAATATAACTTAAGCTCTATCAATATCATCGGTGACATTCTGCTGATATTACGTTGGGATATTCTTATCGTGGTCAACAAAGTGATTAAAAAATAAAAAATAAATGTACAAAGTAGTTTACATATTACATATTTTAGCTCAATTTGTATTTTTAGAATTAAATTTGAACTTAGCTCAAATTTTAAATGATTCCAACAGCTTATAAATCATACTAAATTATGTTTTTTGAAAATGTAAACATCATTATGGAAAGTCCCCATAAAACATGTAACAACGCGTGTGTGTGTGTGTGTGTGTGTGTGTGTGTGTGTGTGTGTGTGTGTGTGTGTGTGTGTGTGTGTGTGTACAAGTATATGTGGTTTATGATAACACAAATGTGTATAATGACATGGGTATTACAATGTAAAAAATGGTTTATGAGGACACTTCCTGTGCCCTCGTAAACCAAATGGCTTAAAAAACATTTCGACATTCAAAAAACTGTGATGAGTAGGTTTCGGGTAGGGTTAAGGGTATAGAATATACAGTTTGTACAGTATAAAAACCATTATGTCTATGGAGAGTCCCCACAAATATAGCAAACCAGACATGTGTGTGTGTGTGTGTGTGTGGGCATGTTTTTGTGAAATATCAGGACACAAAAGTGTATAATGACATAGGTATGACATAGGTATTACAAAAAGAGGGTGAAATATGAGGACGTTCTCCATGTCCTCACTTTTCAAAATGCTTATAAATCACACAGAACAAGGTTTTTTTTCACAGAAAGTGAACTGCACAGTCTCCTGTGATGGGTAGGTTTAGGGGAGTGTAAGGGGATAGAAAATACGGTTTGTACGGTATAAAAACCATTACGCCTATGGAATGTCCCCACATTTCACAAAAAACCCCCTGTGTGTGTGTGTGTGTGTGTGTGTGTGTGTGTGTGTGTGTGTGTGTGTGTGTGTGTGTGTGTGTGTGTGTGTGTGTGTGTGTGTGTGTGTGTGTGTGAAATATGATGTTGATAGAGATTAAATTGTATTTAACATTCCTTCAAAGCAATGAGCTGTTGCATAAAGCAGAAGAGCAGGACATCTGCAGTTATTGTCGACAAATTCTCACTTTTCTAAAACACTTAAATTACAGTAAAGCAGAGGAGAGAACTGAACTGATAATAGAACATTTGAAGAAAGTACATTTAAGGACACCATTTTACCATATTTGATTGTCTGAATAACATCTTTCTCTAGATATATCTTTATTTGTGCTGAGGGATGGAAGGCATGTGTTGGAGCAGATGGATATTTCCCAGAAGGTTTGTACTTATTTGACCCTATGTACTCCTCAATATTTCTCTGATATCTTTCTCCATCTTTCACTGCTTGAGCGGTGAAATATATCCCACTCGCAAGCTCACTACCAGACTTCTGAGGCAGACTTTAGTTCAGGTTGCATTGGGCTAAACCCATATCAGGACTGGACATGAGCCAGATAAACTCCCCGCCTCTCTCCCCTCACCCCTGACCCCCCCACCCCTTCTGGTGTTTTCTTCAGAAAATCTTCCATTTCACAAGCAGGGGAAAAACGCATAAAACGAAGTGTGCACATTTTCTTTCTTTTTCTTTTTCTTTTTGCAATATTTTCTTATTTGTGATTTTGTCATCGTCTAGTCTCTCAGGAAAACTGTGAGTACAATGAGGGAATTTTCTAGAAGCAGCAGGGGGAAAAGGGTAGTAACCATGGACTGCAAAACAGGGAACAAACTGCATTTGTGCAAAAAGCACATTTAACTGTGAAAAACAACCTTTTTCAACGATGCAATGTTTACAAATTCTGCAGTAAGACTGAGTAATCTTTTTGCTTTTATAAAAATGGATGGATAGGCCAGTTTTCAACAGCATTACAAAGCATACAGATGAGTTTAATGCATTTACATAATGACTGTCTGTATTTTTACAATATAAATTTATTGTAAAATAAAGTAAATTCAAGACATGAAAATAAGTTTTAGAGCAAAATACAGCAGATACCTGACTTTTATAAAGCATTTGTTTATTTGTGTGAGAGTTAAGAGTGTATAGGGGTCATTATGAACTCTTGGCTTGAGATTTTGAGTTTCGTCCATTTTAGCATATTTGCCTCTCTCCCGCTGCGCTGCACATGGAGAGTGCATAAAGTTTCAGCTCTGCACAGATTAATAAAGGATGTTATATAATTATAGCATGATCATTGCATTCTAAATGAAATAGAAAAAAAAAACATTAAATTAATAAAAAAAATATGGTAACATCTTACAATAAGGTCCTATTTACTAACATCAACAAATGTATACTGTAACATTGTTACAGTACTTATTAATCTTTGGTAATGTTAGATAAAAATCCAACTGTTCATTGTTCATGTTAGCTCAGGTCCATTAAATAAACAGATTTAATAATGTATTAGTAAATGTTGAAATGAAAATTAACTTTTTCCAAAAAAGTGTTTTTATTGTTATCTCTCTTCTCAACTATTGTAGTTAATAATGGAACTTTAACGTAAAGCGTTACCAGTAATTATTATAACGATTTTTCCCACCCAGAACTGTGTACCAAGACACAGACTGTTTATCATGAATGTTTATCGTGTGCATGGTTGAGTCTTACTGTAATTAACAGCAAAAGATGATTATGTGACCAGACTGAACAAGCTGGGATTTGGATTTGATCCAGAGCAGGAGGAACTAAAGCATCATGAAGTTTATAGCCATACCTTTATCGACAGTATACATGCAAAATAAAATAAATGGCCAAAAAGTCCTAAACTCAAGACTGTTCCCTTTACTTTGACGGCTACTAAAACTACTGTAGACTGTAGAATTGTCACGAGTTAGTCCAGATGAAGATGAGAGTATAGTCGTACATCAAATAGTCTTTACACAAGAAACTTTAATAAAATAACAGAAGGTTCAATATCTACATAAGCAACACCTGTGGCCAGTTGCATAAACTACTTAGACTAGTCTTACTAGTTAGTCTATCATTTTTTTCTTAAAAGACTGATCATAACTTTTTTTTAAAATAAAAAAATAAATAAAAAAGGCAGATTGGTCTAATTTGAATTCGAAAGGTAAGTTTTTAACAAATTGAAGCATTTAAACTGATATAATATACTATAAATACTTCCATTAGTTTTTATATTATAGACTATTATAATTGTATTATAGTGTAAGCCTAATAAAGAATTGATCTCACAAGGGGATTGTTTAGGGATCCTTGCCATTAAAACGTTTGAAAAGCCCTGATATAGAAAATCATAAGCAACAAACAAACATTTAATATAGATGGTTTAATGCTGCCATGTCACCAATAAATGTACAAAAACACATTAAGAACCATCTCAGTGTAACTGCTTAATTATTTTCATACCATATTATATTATAAAGAACTGAACTGTCCTGGGGGAGATTTTAATTTCTTGGTAAAGAAGACTACAATTAACAGCACTGTAAAATGCGCTTAATTTAGTGACTTCTGAATGAACTGTTTTTTATTTTTTATTTAATATATCAAGTTACATCAATGCTTAAATAAAATAGAAATGGCACATTAAAGTTAAAAGTTATAACTGCATGATGAAACCACTTTTTGTGTGTGTTTACATACGCTGTACAGGTAAAGAATATTTTTGCTCATGTGACCAAAATGTCCACCCAGTAGAGAAAAGTTGATAACACTTTACAATAAGGTTGTATTAGTTAACATTAGTTAATGCATTAGTTAACATGAACTAACCATGAACAACACCTCTGTTCAGCATTAGTTAATCTTTGTTAACATTAGTTCATAAAAATCCAGCTGCTCATGGTTTGTTCATGTTAGTTCACAGTGCATTAACTAATGTTAACAAGATTTTAATAATGCATTAGTAAATGTTGAAATTAACATTAACAAAGATAAATACATGCTTTATAAGTGCAGTTCATTATTAGTTCATGTTAACTAATGTTGTTTCCTAATGTTAATGAACCTTATTGTAAAGTGTTACCGAAAAGTTTTGCTCAGCGAGAAAAGAAATTAGAGGGAACATTGGTTGTAACCCTTTTTGTTTGAGCATCAGTAACTCAGTGGTTGTGTGTGCAAGAAGTCTCAAATTGTGATACATTGTAGCCACATTTGTCTGCTACAAATATAACTCACTTGGACATGTACTACACGATCACAGATTATGTGAGTAAATGTCAAATACAAAGAGTTCTGTTGTTACAATATGGGGTGAGTTGTAACACTAGCTGGGGATAGATGTAACACTACAGAGGTAATTTGCTGAAATAACATCCACACTATCAATTTTTTGCATAAACATCTTTGAAGAACAAAGAAAAAACAGTGACAAAAAACAGAACATTATATTGTAGTTTTTTTTTTAGAACATTAAATTGTTTGTGTGAGTGTGCATGTAGCCTACTCATGTCACACAAGGGTTCAGTCACTAGCTATTTTTACAAGATTTTTTTTTGAGATATTGCATGAAAAATGCTGGATGAAAAGATCAAAATGCGCATAAATTATAATAATGTTCACAAAAAACTCAGTTGCATTCAACTGAGGCAGATCTTTGTTAGCACCTAAGAAGACATGTGCATAAACTATGAGGGAAACACATTTACTGAATAAATTCCTTGATGCAACAAAAACAAAAACCCACATGATTTTGCCTCAACAGAGGATGTGATTGATAACTGGACTCATTGGAATCTTCATAGGGGTTGGTTGTAACATTATTAAAAATAAACTGTTAAAACTATCCCCACCCAAACAGCCATAACAAGGTTAACTGTTTTAGCATGTGGGTTTGAAGTTAGCATAAACACACAGCATCAAATTAAACTAGAGAAATAGCTACTTCAGGTCATGCAAGTGAAGTTATTCATTGATTGCAGGCAAAAAATAATCCTGGTGAAAAATGTTACTGTCTTACCTGAAAAAGGTCCGTTTTTGCTCAGTCACGTGCAATTTCTCCTGTGAGCTAAAAAGGAAGAAATGAGTGTATGATATTGACAGTGTTACATCTAACCCTGTTACAACACTCCTCGGTCTCCCCTACCTCGATTAAGAGGATGACATTCAATGTGGCTGAGGATTCAGGTTTCTGAATAGCCCTGAATAATACTGTAGATCACAGATTTAACCTCTGTTATCTTTCTGAGGGATTTTGGGTGCTTTTTCTTTTGTGGATCAGATGCTGCACTTGACAGCCGGACGTGTAGGGGGGCTTTTGTCCAGACGGGGAGTGGCTGCATTCAGCTCCAGCAGTGTCAAGATGGCCAGCCATGGGCATGGTAATGTTCAATGTCCTTTTAAAGCCAAAAATATAGTAAAAAACAAACAAACAAGGAAATTAAAATAAAATCTAAACAACTTTGACTATGTAAACTTGTGTGATTAATGAGTGGCCGCTGCATCAGTATTATACCAGTATGATTTTATACACAAGATTTCTACTTTACATCTGAGATGCCTGCATTTTTCTCTCAATTGATGAGTTCTTTCTGTTTTCTCAGGTGAAGTGACAGAACAGGCGGACATGTCTGTCCCCATGTACTGGGGCCGTCTGGACACTCCTCTACCAGACAGACCATACAAAGACACCCTCAGTGCTGCAGACAAGAGCCTGAAGCAGAAGGAGAAAGGCCCCTGGAACAACCTCTCCAAAGAAGAGAAACTTGCCTGTTGGTACTTCTTCCTGTCCATTCTCTTTCTGGTCCGGTGTCTTTTATTCAGTACTTATTTGTATTCGAAAGGACACTTAAAGAGAGAACAAATGTTTATATTTTATCTGACTTTCCATCTAAGTTTTCTGTAAGAGTCCATCTAAATTCTTAAAATGTATAATTAAATTTTAGCAGATTTAAAATCATAACTTTCTCTTACGAGAAAATGAACCAAAAATACTGATCGCATTTGTGAGTGTATCCAAATTAATATCAAATGCTCTCTGTAATTACGTCCTTTCATATCATCTACCTCTGACTAGCAATAGAAAGTACAAATCATGATACCCTGGTTCATGGTGTGTGATTTAAACTAAAGGCTATTGGCGAATTTAAAGATACAAAAAAATACAAAAGCAAGCCCTTTGATACACCCTGCCAACTTTTTATGGGGTTTTTAAGGACAGAAACTTTCCTGAGAGGGCAAAGCACAATCATGGAGAACGGGTAAAATATGTTGTAATCTTTATTTGTGATCCTCGATGGCAGTGTACAGGATGATGTTTAAAGAGTCATTCGCGGAGATGAAGAAACCAACGGGTGAGTGGAAGACGGTGGTGGGTGGCATGTTTTTCTTCATTGGCTTCACTGGCCTGGTTGTTCTGTGGCAAAGGTACTATGGTAAGCGATCATCTTCACTTTTGTTTATTTTTAATTCAATGAATATGCCTGGATTGAAATAGGTCTGGGTTCAACAGACGGTTTTGCTTTCCCAGTGTATCCTCCTCATCCTCATACCCTCGATGACGAATGGCAGGCCATGCAGGTGAAGAGGATGCTGGACATGCGGGTGAACCCCGTGGAGGGCTTCTCTGCCAAATGGGACTATGAGAAGGGCCAGTGGAAATAAATGAAGGGAATGCAGCTGTGAGCATCATGTCAACACCTTGCCAATGTATCTGCCATTCTTTATACATTAGTATGCCATCCTTTATGCAAACACTTGAATATTATCCGACGGGCAACAAAGAGAAATCTGAACAAGTAGATGAGTGAGACAATGCCCACAACACTGAATGAATCCCAAGTGTTTCCTCTTGAATGACAGAAGTAAAACCTGAAAGAATAACGTCTTGTGTATCTTTGTATTCATTAAACAAGAGAAACAAACACATAATAACCATGAGAGGTCTTGTGAATTCAAATGAGTCTTTATTTAATTTAAATGATATCAGACACTTAAAAAAAGTCTCAAGACATAAAACAATTCAGGGGTGAAGCTGTTTAAATAAACCCAAAACCTTAAAAAAATAGTTTTCATTTTTGTCCCCTTATGTTGAAGGTTAAGTTGGCTAAATACAAACACAATGAACAGATACACTTCAAAAGAAATTATGGAGTTTAAGGCCATAGGAAGGAACAATATGCGTTTACACCAAATATCATAAATAATTTCAAATCAACAAACGCCTTAAATATTTTACTAATCTATGATGAGCTAGTCTAATTGTTATTTAAGTTAACTAGTTTACATAGTGTCGTGCCAATGCTGGTACATTTCACTCTTAAGCATACATTACTCTCAAACTCAGTAACCACACACACGAACACGCACACGCGCGCACGCACACACACACACACACACACACACACACACACACGCAACACGACAGACAAACACGGACTAAGCATGCAAGCAGCAAATTTCATAACACGGAATGTATTCTGTGAAATCAGTGTCTATAGAGCAGCAAAAAGTGTAATGTCGGCAATTTCAATCTGCTGAGACTCACCAACTATAAATGTTCAGGCTACATCGCTATTTAAACAGTTCACTCACAATTTAGGAGTTTAAAAGAGACTTCTGGATCTAATGTGGTCACATAAAGCCTCTTTAAATTTCAAACTTAATTTTAAAAATCAACATAATCGTATTCGCAACCCATTTTACGTTTGATTTGTGACGTATTTCTGAACGAAACATGGAATCGCTGCAGTGAGAGCGTAACAAGCGGATCCCAGCGACTCCAGATTGTAACGATGTTCAAATGTAGCCTATGTTATTGTACATGATCGGCATTCAATTATTGTAAACAATAAAACTAAAGGGCAATTTCAGAAAAGCTGTATATTAAAAGAGAAGGATTGAATCACGAGCAAAAGACAATATGGTTCCCTCTTTGGATTATGGCTAATCGTTCATAAAACAACAACAACAACAAAAACCGTGTATTACGATTCAAGAAAAGGGTATTTTTTATTTTATGTTGACTTTAAAACAAAACACTCGAACTCTGGGAAATTTAATTTAATAATAGGCTAGTTCTTCTGAGTGAATCGGGGAGAATGAAATCTTTTCTCATACCTGCTAAGTTAAATGTTAACTTCCCGCGGAGACCTGCGGCAGGCGTCTCTTTTCTAGACTGGGTCTCAAAAGGACGTTTAGGATTGGTATCTTTGACTTTGACTGACACATCAAACGATCTCAGCATCTCCGTGAGATCTCCAAACCGGGGTTGAAGGCTGGAAACACACCTGTACCACCATTGCTTTCATCACTTCTGTGTGAATTAACCCGCTCGTCAATCATTACTAGTCGGAACAGGCGAGGAATATTCAACTTGACGTCCTATTTGAATTAATAATGGGTTGAGGCCTAAAGATCATTTCTCCACATCTCCGAGCGTTTTAACGAGTTTGACACACACTCAAAAGCAGCAGGCGCGCGTGCGGATTGACACGCGCGCTTAACCGCTCCGACAGGAAAGCGTTTAAAATGAGATTCGGCGGGAAACAGGAGCTCCGAGGAGACCGAGAAGATCGGAGAGATTTATCCTTGCTATTCTAAGGTTAGCTTTCGAAAACTTGGATTAGAAAAAAACGACGAAGCATTAATTCCTACTCTTTAAGAGTTAAAAACAATGATTTAGTCAAATACTATTTTTTTTGTTTGTTTATTTGTTTGTTTTTCCAGGACAGCACCATGATGTTATTTGACCCAATATTATATGTCTGTCAGTTCAAAACATTGTGGACCATTACACGGTAAGACCCAACTCGACAAATCTATGAATGCTCCAATATCTGTGGAAATATGAATGCTAGAAGACCAGAACTGAGATAAGCATTTTAGCCTGGCTCTATACATTTAAATGTTCTGCAAGTGTCAAACAAACTTTTGCTTACCAACAAAACCACTGCATATATCATTTCATACCTCTAATTCCAAATAAAATAAAAACTCAACGACTATTAGCTTGTTTCAAATGCTAGGCCAGTATTCCCAGCACTGGTTACATCCTTATTCCAAAGACCATACAAGACACCAAGCACTCTTGTGGCAATATGGTTTAATCTAATTACTTTCAGCTTAATGTGTTACATTTTCTGTGTATAAAACACAGTTAAGTGTAGTCACAGATACAACAGGAGTGACCTGCTCACTCCTTGTGTAGCCGTGTCTGCTCTAGCTCTAGTTACAACAATCTCAAAAGGTATAAAGAGTTATATGTGATATCACATCTGAAGCTGAAAATTAAGTTTAATAAAAATCAAACGGCACCAAACATACAGAACTGTCTCTCAACTCAAACTGTTGGCAGTCTCTTAACTGTTGGTCCTTTTAGACAATATAGGTGCTTCAGAGGATTCAAACCTGCCCATGCAGGCAGTCACACACATTTAACGCTCATCAAATCTGCATGTGAAAAGGAACAGAACAATAATTTGGGGAAAAAACTACAACATAAAAACACTCACACAGACACGTTTTATCTGTTTGCCACGCTTTTCTAAAATGGTAGAGATTGCCGAGGAAGCAGGCAATCAAGTGTAGTGCCGGGCCCATAAGATGCCTCTCTGCTCTCGAGCTGATATCTGGCACTCCTGACAGCAACAATGTTCCTCAGAAATGTCAGTGCTGATTTATTGACTGAATACTTCAAATTCAGTCCAGATTCAACGCCTCTATCATTCGGTCAACTCAAGAATCACAAATGAGCTTAAATTAGAATCAAAGATAAAATGTTTGTATCCTTGTCAGTTTTGCCAGTCTCTTTGAAAATGAGAGAATAATATGGATACTTAAACAGATTGATGATAGAGCTGAAAAAAAAATTACAGACATAAAGAACAAAGATTTGAAACTTTTTTCCTTGACTTTTAGTCATTTTTCTCATTTCGTTAAACAGGGTGTAAGGAGACGTGGCCTTGCTTTTTCTGAGTCGGCTTACACCAAAGCACCCTCATGCAGTCTGGGTCATGTGATTTGACATCACAGATGCGCTCCACTCAGTCAACAGTACACGGCGGGACGTGGGATGTAAACATGACATTTCTTGGCAATAAAAGGGAGACAAATAAATCCAAAACATAAGCATTTTTGAAGTTCCTTCATGTTAGCTGGAGGTCTAAATGAACCAGTAGGTGTATTTGGATCTTCAGTTATTCTGATCCTCACAGGCGTTTCTGTGCAATGAGTGACCCGACCACGACACCCGTGATCAAGGTCATCCCCGCCAGCAACCACTTCTTGAAGTTTTCTTGTGACTTTCTGCTCTCTGCTGCTGCATCTTTTCCAAAGACCTCTGCGAATCGCTCCTGCACAAAAACCAGAGAATATCAATCAGATTTGAAAATATGTACACATGTACTATATTATGTCATTAATGACTGAAATTGGCTGAATATTTTGATTATGGGGTGAAATCGGTTTCTAAAAAAAATTCTCCTAATTGCCAACTTAATTGATTACCACAGCTGCAGCACTAGTGCAGTGTAGGGAATATTATAGTGCTGTAACAAATATTGTCACAAGCTAATTCATAAAGCAGAGGAAAATATTACCATGCTCAACCACCCAATAATTATACTTCCGACACAAACTGACAAGCTCATTCCAGGAACTCCTTCAGTGTCCCTTCCCATCAGGCCTTTCCTTAATCCCGCACTTCCTGTGACAAGCTTGTGTGTGCAATAATGTTTTCATGCAATGACCACCAGGGGGCAAGATTTACCATGCCTGTTTACTTCACTAACCTAATTTCTCAGCAGGATTCTGTAGCAGCCCCAATTTTATTTGAAAAGCTAAAAGGGGATTTCAGGCTTTATAACGTAACCCGTTTCCTCAGGGAACACACACAAAAGTAGAGCTCACCAACTGCAGACGGAGGCTGAAATAACTCAACCAGAGCACTGCAGTAAAAAGCAAATATGACTCATAAACATCTATGAGTTCATACTACCCCGACGATTTCTGCGAGGACAGATTTTTTTCCTCTCTGTAGTTTTCTCAGTTGGATCTTCAGTGCAGATTCAGGGTCAATATGATTAGTTTCACTGGCATCACATTTTTGTCAGAGGTATTACAGCAATGCAGTGATCAAGCCAAAAACATTCAGTGCATGCAGTCTATTACAACACACACACACACACACACACACACACACCTATTTCCACTCAAAAAGACTGATGTCATCCTCCAGTCTTTCCCTTTGCCCTAGTTATCTACACAAGCTTGAAAATATGGGAAGAAGAATGTGGAGAACTGGATAAAACCATCCAACACTTAACACGCGCACTGTGGCAACATTTTGTAGTCACAACAGAACTGGGTTTCTCTTTACAGTGAAACAAAACTGGAGATGTCATAGCAAGTAGCAGGATCGAGTTGTGTGACCATTTATTTAATTTGGCCTTTTTAGCATAAAAAAATTATATGTATATATATATGTCCATCATGTTTGATAGTGTGTCACCCATGGCTTCTCCATTTTGGCTTAGTTTTTGTTAAATAAATAATGACAAGAGTGTAATATGTCATGTGTTGCTGTTCATCTGAGGTTGTAATTACCACATTTTAAGACCTGCCAATAGAATAGGCTAATAGAATTATAGCAATTAAGACTTAATATATAAAATACAAAAACAAAAACAAACTTTGGTTAAATGGCCAAGCAGGCCAAATATTGACAGGTTAATCGCAAATGTATAGGACAAGTTAGTGGATAGGAAATGCTGGGGAGAAAACGAAGAAATGGGATCAGGGTAGTACACAGCCTAGACGCTATAGTTGCATATGCATAGCAGCTTTATAAGTTGTGTTGAGAACATGTCAACCACTAGGCCACAGCTCCAGTGCTTTGTGACCATATTTCTGCATATTAATACTCATCCATAATCTATGCAAGCTACTAAAGCAATCGGTCAGGTTTTATATGAATTGAGAAGGATTGTCAATGCTGAAACATTACAAATATCTTTACACTATCATCAATGCACTAAAAATATTATGTGTCTGATGGAAGGATAATTCTCAACAAAAATGCTAATGACCTATGGTAAATTTCACAAAGCCTCTAGTATATAATCTGGGGTGGAGTTGTCAAATTTATTGACAAGTACATTGTTTTAACTGACAGGAGGCTGAAAGGGAAATTGATCAAAAGGAAGTAAGAGACAGAGTCAAATAGGTGTGTTTTGGATATGAAATGTGTGACAATGTAGTCAAAGTGATGTTCGTCACATAGATGTGTGCATAGGAATGAGATCAATTTCATAGGAAATGATTTCGTAAGTGTGAGGGAGGGGTGATGGGAGTGGCAGAAGCTGATAACAGACATGCAGTTCCAGAGCAGAGGGGTTATCACAACCAATGACGCAGCACATGACAAGTCAAGACCGTAACTTACTTTTGCTTACGTTTAACACAGATACCCAAAAACAACCTCAAAAACACCTTATAAATTCTCAAATCTATGATATACTATAATAATACTAACAATAATACTACTACTAATACTACTACTACTAATAATAATAATAATTATTATTATTATTATTATATTTGATTATAATTTTAATATAGCTAACAACTACATGTTTACAATTTTGTATAAAGAACGAATTGGACTTATCTATGAAGAACTACACCAATTTACAAAATCTTCCCCGCAACAGTACTAGGGAGTTGCTAAGCATTTGCTAGGGTAATCATGAAAAAAATCATGGCCTGATTGCTTATAAAAGTAATACTTCAATAAACCGCACAATCTGATGTATGATTCATATCTGTAGCATAAAAAGTGCGGAACGAATGTCAAACAACCCCAATAGGATAGTGATGCTTGAGTTGAGCAAACCAAACACCACATTAAAAAAAACTCACACTCACACTCACACTCAATTAGAACAATGAACCATAAAAGTAAACTACCATTTCATCGCACAGTGACTTGAAAAGTAAATATAATTTCTATCATGCACTTCCTCTGGCACACCTTTGTCAACCTTGGATAGTTTAAACATGACCTGTGCTGACCTGACCATGAATGGGGAACAGAAAAGGTGTGCTACAGTCAATACAGTAAGGTGGCAGAGGAATTTGTATCATTCTTTAATAGGTACATGAGTAACCCCTGTAGGAATGCTAACAGTATGACCTGGCAGCAGAACCAAGCCTAATGCACACATGTTAGAGAATATCAGTGTGTGAAACTGTGAGAACAAGGTAGGAACAATGTCCAATGGTATGAAAAGAATGTGGCTCTTTGATTACAGCCCGAGTCATAAATCTAAGACATGTTAAGGCATGTTTGTTGGCAGTAAGATTATGGTGCAACACAGCCTATAGCACATAAAACAGTAGTGCAATCATGTAAAGGCACAGGCTATACATGGTGGGTGGATCCAGGAGGTGTGTCGTCTTTCATGCTGGAGTGAGTAAGCTAAATATCTCTGTGTCATGCAAAATAAGCTTTTAATTAACGAATCATCAGCTGAAACATCACAGGACTTTGTCTAAATCTCCAAGAATAAGCAATAGTGATGGTTGCTTAGAAAACCAGTAATAAGCCTTCGGTGTCCCAACTCGATGTTGCATGATAAAGTATTAAGCAATTAAAAGCATCTCTTTCATGTTCAAACTAATTCCATAATAATCTTTATTTTACGCAGTCACAGAACAGGCAATACAATTTGTACAGTTTCCATTTCACCAGGCAGCAGAATTATTTCTGATGCTTCCCATCAAAAGTGAATGTTGTATCTGTGCTCAGATCTTCCAATGTTTAGCATTAGTATATTAAAATGATTGTTCACACAATTTTTATTCTGTCATCAGTTACTAACCCTAATTCCATTCCAAGCACAAGACTTTTTCATTTTTGAAAACCAGATATTTCTGTCCCTTGATTGAAAATCCATCCACCCAAAACTTTGATGCTTCAAAACATTCATAAAGAGATCATAAAAGAAGTTCATATGAATCAAGCAGTTTAATACATTTTCTAAAGAGGCACGATCACTTTATATGATGAACAGATTTAATTTAAGGCTTTTATTCATACAAACATTGATCGATGCACATACATAGAGCTAATCAAATATGGAAAATGGAAACTTAAACTTACTTGGCATAATCTGATTCATTTGGATATGGATTAGATTCATACAATCTAACTTTTTGAAGCATCAACATTTTGGTTGCATGGACTTCCATGGCCAGAAATCTCTCAGGTTTCATAAAAAATATCTTAGTTTTTTTGAAAATGGATGAGTCATATGGGTTTAAAACAACATGAGGACGAGTAACTGAATTTACATTTTTGGGTGAACTATCCCTTTAACAATTGTAGGGGCTTATTAATTCCATGACCACCAAGCCAGGTACAGCACATGCCCTGACATGTCTCCAACAACACAGTGTAATATGCCTGACCATCATGACAGCATTTATGACTCGGTTTTTAAACAGTTCATTAACCAATGTGACTCTTTGTATATCTTGCAACTACACCTTAAAAGATCCACTCCCAAACTCTGATCCACTATAGGTGTGCCTGAGTAAAAAAAGCATTTTTACACAAACACAATCTGTCAAGAAAACCTGATTTTCACTGGCTCCAAACAGCGCTGAGGTTGTGCGAATGCTCCCAAGAGATATCGGCTGCTAGGCAGCGGTGACTGCCAGGCGTTTTCCACAGCCCTATCTGAACAAAGAGCACATACAAACCTGGCCCTACAGGAGAGAGTGAAACCAGGTGCAAGGTGACTGCGTTTGTTAGTTAGCATAGGGTAATATCCAAATAGAGGCCAAGAAAGGGGCTGATTCTGATCTTGAAAGAAGCACAGTGGGTGAAGGAGAGTTACTGGAGGGGTATAAAAGCTGGCACAGACGAACAGAGGCGGATCGCAGAAACACAGAGTCATCCTCACCACTGTTACAATACAGTTACTGAGTTACTCTGCTGACATCAGTGTATTACATCAAGTATGTCCAACCTCATCTTGTTAGAAGATGAGCAAATGTGTGTGTGTGTGTGTGTGTGTGTGTGTTTGGGAAGTTATGAGAGGATAGTACAGAGAGTTCAGTTGGTTCGGTTGAGTCAGAGCACTGGGTTTCTCCACTGTTACACCATCCTGACCCCTTAACCCTCACCATGGCGTTTGTGAAGCCACTGACTTTCTTTCCAGAATAGCTTGTTCTGTTTTCAGCCAGATGATTGATGATACACACACTTAACATAACAGGTTTCATACAAAACACAGCATGTCCACTCGTTTGTACTGGTATGATAGCGAAGCTAGTTTCTTATCAATATATCTACTATAGTCTTTTCTTGCTTGGTTGACCAATGAGCATCCTTTGAGAAACAATGAAAATAAACAGAGCAATTATAATAGGGTCCTCCAATGGTGCTCGGGCCCTAATAACTAGATTTGCGTGCACATTTTCTGCATAATATGTACAAGCCTCTATGCTGGATGTTCTGTACGGTTGCTAATGTGTTCTGATTGGTTGCTTATTTAGTCCCCAAGAAACTATAATCTATGTAGGTAATAGGAGCTGTACTTGTAATATATCTATTTTAGTAAAGTACCAAAATCTCCAAAAATATCTGTCAAAACTACTTTTAAAATGTGTCAAATCTGACAACAGTGGTATCATAAATGCATCTTTCAACTCACACGAAAAAACATTGTAGGCTGGTCTACTTAAAACGAATGCACAAGTAAATTATAGAGTAAATACAAAACACCATTGACTTTTTAAACTGAAAGGTGGGACTTATATAGAGCATTACAATTACTCTGTATCCTACTCCTGGGATGTGTTTGAAATTGCATTCTCAACTGTTCAAAAAATGCATGTTATATATAGTATGAATATGTATAGTAATGTCATCCAGACATACTACATATTTCATGTTGTCATTGTCATTCCCTCGTGGAGAGTGTCCACTGGATATGGTGGAATTTTGGTGGTAGTAGTACATCCAAGTACTTTTTGCTCACTAATTTATGAATATGAATATGTGAAAGGTAGTAGATCCAAATTCACAGTACTGTTTTTTCGTCAACTGAATAGTAGGGAAGTATGCATATTCAGGCTAAGGGTTGAACGGCTTCAGATTTTTTTAAGTCAACATTTTTGTGAAGTCAAGTCAACTAGTCGCTGATGACGTCATTAATAAAGAAATAAGCCTGAACTTTCCTCGAGCTGAGACTAAGGCTGCGTTCACACTGCAGGCTGAAACGACCCAATTCCGATTTTTTTGCCCTTATGCGACCTGTATCTGATCTTTTCATGACAGTCTGAACGACACAGATCCGATCTTTTCAAATGCGACCCAGGCCACTTGGGTATGTGGTCCAAATCCGATACATATCCGATCTTTTGAAATGCGTCTTCAGTCTGAACTGCCAGGTCACATGTATCCGACCCGCACGTCGTTGATACGCGACAAACGTCATCATTGTAACTCCCGTTCCTTACTCCAGTCCAGTGGTGGCGGTAATGCACAAGAAATAGTTGCTAACCGCCAATAAAAGAAGAAGTACGCACCTGTTGCTAGCCAATACACTCCAACTCCAACGCGTTTCTGCACTGTTATGGGCCGGCGCAGACGTGTCTCTTCCCGTGACAAAGTTAGTTGAAGGCGCTCGCAAACACAATTGAAGGTGGATCTGGTCATTCTGAAGTTACTGACGAATTCGGTATCAGTAAAGCCACTCACATCAGTATCCCACCACTCCTGGCTGCGACTCCGCTCCCACACGTTTCTCTGTACCGACGTTGCTACCACTGCTCCACAAAACGCCATGGCCAAAAACCTTGCTCTCCTCCTCTTTTTTAATTTTCTTCTTAACATGAGAAGGTTGTAATGGTGCTGGCTCCGTTGCGAAAATAACTTTAATAAAGCTAAACGAACTCCAATGCTGACACCCATATTTGGCTACTTCCGTAAACAACAAGTGACGTCGTTGACCGTTGAGTACTCTTCTGCGCATGCGGGTCACTTCTGGGTCATTTCACGTTCACACAGGAGATCACAAAAGGTCGCATTTAATTGGAAATGTGAACGGCCTTGCAAAAAAAAAAATCGCATTTTTTCAAAAAATCGGAATTGAGCATTAAGCCCTGCAGTGTGAACACAGCCTAAGAGATTCAGAGCTATGGCATATGACGCAGAGCTGCCCACAAGGCTATTGCTCCTACATAACAGCTTATTTTTTTTTATCACTTGTGTGTTTGGGTTGTTATATTTCTGCACGTTATAACTCAAATACACAAAGTAGCATGTAAAATTTACATTTATTGATTAGTGAGAGAGCATGTGAATAAATTCTACCTTTCAGAACCTCTCCACTAATAGTAAAGCTGTGGGTTTTAGTTACTAAAAACTTTCAAAATTTCTAAGTGATTTTATTGATAAAAATCACAGAACAGTGTTGGCATTACATTTCTGCGCTACTGAATGTTTCTGTGCGCGCACGATCTGCCCGTGATGTGCGAGCTATGCAGCAGCACATTAATTCTGACCTCGATTAACTTGAGCTGTTCAAAATGTGCATTCACCTGATCAATATTGCGCTCCAGATGATATAATCAAACATGTCTTGTGGAGCACTCTAAGAGTATGCATTTATTTGTCATTTTAACTGTTGAAAACAGAGCGTAAAAGTGGACTACAAAGATTTCTTGTCCTCATGCGCCCTCTGTAAGCCACGATCAGCGACTAGTCGATGTCAAGCTTAAAAGAGTCATGGCAGAGCATTAAAGTCGACTAGTCTGTGCAACCCCTAATTTGGACTTAGCCCTGGTCTCTTCCAAAGTCAAAAGTAGAGATGCTCCGATCAGCATTTTTGGGGCCGATCACCGATTACTGATCACCAAGATCATGATCTGCCGATTGCCGATCACTGCCGATCACTGGCAATGGCAATCTTTTATCTATAATCTTGCAGAGTTTGCACCATTTGTAGAAATGAAACTAACTCTAAATTAACTGAGTCAAGATCTTGAAGAACCACCAAGTGTTTATTTTAGAAAATGAGATAACTTAAGGCTACTGTAGGCCATCTTTCCCAAATAAATGTATATAATAAATGTATATAATTATCTCACCTAAATATTTGATCAAGCAGTGCATTTTTGTTTTTAAAAACAATTTTTCAGGTAGGTCTAACATTAGTATTGAGGTAAGAAATACTAAAGACATTTAATAAGAAATCAAATGTAAATTAATATTGATCTTCCCTGATAAATTAAATTAGATTAATCCTTACACTTAAGGTTGCAAAAGTTAGTCATTCAAGCAGTGAGTGTCATAAAGGTTCATCAAACACCACAAGACAAAGAGAAACTCAGAGACAGCAGCAGTTTATTCGACAGCTGTCACTTTAAGAGCGAACACGGATACGGTTACAGCTGCACAAACGTTCACTCGCGAGTCACGACGGGATTTGTGTGTATCTGACCATTTCAGCGCAATTTGTACTCACAAGCTTTTTGTGAGATGGCCTGTGTGTGTGTGTGTGTGTCTCTCTTCAGACCGTGCGCGCGAGTGCTGAGCGGTTTGAACACTGGCAAGACTTAAAAATAAATGCAAATGATAAACTTTAGTGACGATGCGACACTGCCTCGATTGTGCAAAGTGGCCAATCCTGTGTCAACTGAGCAGCTCGATTTTAGTGCACATGCGATGCGCTGATGTGAAGCCATTTGAGCATTTTGAAAGGGAGAGAGAGAGCGCGCGCACGCAGTGATTCACGCGCACTGTTTGTGAATTTACGTCCCACAGAAAGTTTTCAAATGAGTGCGTAAGTTATTTAATATAGAAATATGAATTGTACCTCACCTTCAGCATTTTAATTATTTTACCCGCGCCGGAAAGAGAATGAGACGGTGTCGCTGCATATCATGCCCTAGCTCTCACGGCAGGCACGGGTTTTATGTGTCGTCA
Organism: Gobio gobio; assembly: GCF_949357685.1. Lineage (NCBI taxonomy): Eukaryota > Metazoa > Chordata > Actinopteri > Cypriniformes > Gobionidae > Gobio > Gobio gobio. The sequence continues at coordinate 28,261,111 of NC_137117.1, read as the reverse complement.
GCGTGCGATCGGTTCATGAGATCGGCCTTTTTGGAGACCGCCGATCAATCATCCCAAAGCGATTATCGACCGATCGAGATTGGTTGCCGATCAATCGGAGCACCCCTAGTCAAAAGACTTCAAATTTCTTTAGAGAGAAGTGTTATTTTTCATATTTTTACCCAAAATAGGGTAGTGTGAGTATTATTGAGCACTATAAAGACATGTAATATTTGTTTCATTAATACCAGAAGCCGGAGGGCGCCCACACACAGAAAGTCCAAATATGCCTCACAAAAGTAATTTGACTTATGACGTTCCAGGAAATCCCAAATATGGACAAAGGCATCCAGCTATCGCTGTAGCTGAATAAAAAGAAGATCGAAACGCTTCGACTTATTAAACATGAAGACAATAAACTGTGACAATATACACTCACCTAAAGGATTATTAGGAACACCATACTAATACTGTGTTTGACCCCCTTTCGCCTTCAGAACTGCCTTAATTCTACGTGGCATTGATTCAACAAGGTGCTGAAAGCATTCTTTAGAAATGTTGGCCCATATTGATAGGATAGCATCTTGCAGTTGATGGAGATTTGTGGGATGCACATCCAGGGCACGAAGCTCCCGTTCCACCACATCCCAAAGATGCTCTATTGGGTTGAGATCTGGTGACTGTGGGGGCCATTTTAGTACAGTGAACTCCTTGTCATGTTCAAGAAACCAATTTGAAATGATTCGAGCTTTGTGACATGGTGCATTATCCTGCTGGAAGTAGCCATCAGAGGATGGGTACATGGTGGTCATAAAGGGATGGACATGGTCAGAAACAATGCTCAGGTAGGCCGTGGCATTTAAACGATGCCCAATTGGCACTAAGGGGCCTAAAGTGTGCCAAGAAAACATCGCCCACACCATTACACCACCACCACCAGCCTGCACAGTGGTAACAAGGCATGATGGATCCATGTTCTCATTCTGTTTACGCCAAATTCTGACTCAGAAATTGAGACTCAGACCAGGCAACATTTTTCCAGTCTTCAACAGTCCAATTTTGGTGAGCTCGTGCAAATTGTAGCCTCTTTTTCCTATTTGTAGTGGAGATGAGTGGTACCCGGGGGGGTCTTCTGCTGTTGTAGCCCATCCGCCTCAAGGTTGTGCGTGTTGTGGCTTCACAAATGCTTTGCTTCATACCTCGGTTGTAGCGAGAGGTTATTTCAGTCAAAGTTGCTCTTCTATCAGCTTGAATCAGTCGGCCCATTCTCCTCTGACCTCTAGCATCAACAAGGCATTTTCGCCCACAGGACTGCTGCATACTGGATGTTTTTCCCTTTTCACACCATTCTTTGTAAACCCTAGAAATGGTTGTGCGTGAAAATCCCAGTAACTGAGCAGATTGTGAAATACTCAGATCGGCCCGTCTGGCACCAACAACCATGCCACGCTCAAAATTGCTTAAATCACCTTTCTTTCCCATTCTGACATTCAGTTTGGAGTTCAGGAGATTGTCTTGACCAGGACCACACCCCTAAATGCATTGAAGCAACTGCCATGTGATTGGTTGATTAGATAATTGCATTAGTGAGAAATTGAACAGGTGTTCCTAATAATCCTTTAGGTGAGTGTATGGTTTATCTGTGTTCTTCAAGCCATCCCGGTTATTTTCATAAGAATAAAGCATATTTATAATGCAATGTCAATGGACATATGATTAATTACAGTATAAAATACAAAAGTAAAAACATGTAATGTTTGACGCATTTTGCTTTTCAAATGAACATCATAAGTGACTTAAGCTCACAGCACTTGCAGAGATGGAACAGCATTTACCGAACCGATTGAGCCGCTCTGATCACACTGCCGTTAATTTTAGTCATTGATGTCCGTAGCACAAACAATGCAGGTTGAGTTATGCAGCAAAGTTTATTCCTTGGGATAATGAGTTAGGTTAAAATCCCTTAGCAATAGAAACAAGAGATTCCTAGGAAGCACCACTATTGAATCAATGCACTCAACCTAGATATTTACAGCCCGAGGCTGGCCAGCAAAGCAGCTGAGCTCCCAGCAGATGAGAGAACAAACTGGAATGTTAAAGAGGTTTCACAGAACAACAAAATGGGCTCTCGGCCCGAGATACTGTCTGGCCTCTTTAAAATGCATTTAGCCTGAGTATTGAGACGAGAGGAAACCAGTGGGATTCTTTTCTGCCGTTAACCTCACACACCAGCACAGAGCAGAACAATTACAGAGAGGCCGGAAGGGCAGGATTTCCTCACAAATCGCGGAGGAATGCTGGACACCCTCATTCCTGTGTGGAAATCAGCTGATATGAAACGTGCTTTAAGGGAGGGAAAAAAATTCAATTCTAACTGTGCGGCATCAAGAACAGGCCTTGCTGTTTCTCACTCAATCTCTGCTGCGTCATTCAGACTTCAAGCTGAAACCAGAAATTTCCAGACCATGATTAAAGTGATGGTGGAGAGAGTGAGAAGGAAAAATAAGAGGTAAACAAAAAAAGGTGTAATGAAGCAAAACTAACCCAGTTAAACTATCACAAGGCAGTATATGTGACAGACACAGTCAGTCGAAAATTACTTGTTGCAAAACAAACAGGATGTCTTTTTTTGAAGGAATCACATTTTTCAGGGTAAAAATAAACAACAAGGTCAAAGATTGCATTTTCCACAGTTCATTTATCTCTGATCAAATTGATGGTCATCTCTTTGGTTTAGGACGACAATGTGATCTCACTTACTTTAAGAGGGAGGCAGATGCTTCACAGCAAATGGGATTTCTGATGTCAGCCTGGTATTTACCATTTAGATGTCAATGACATCAGCCCACACCTACAGGCCAGGCAAACATTTATTATAGAGAGTCTCACTTTTTATAGAGAGCAACTGTCTCTCTCTGGATAATGGCCTGTGGGTTTAGTGGTTCACAGTTAGAGTAGCAGATTCTGCATCTCCTCCATAATGGTACCTTAAATCTCAATAAAATGATTGAAAGATACAGTCAACCTGGTTCACTTAGCCACTTTTATCCTGGGCTAAGATACTTTTTTTAACACTTGTAATTTTGAAAGGTTGTTAGCACTGCTTGTAACCCGCTGAGTTGTGAATTATTCAAAATATCCTGAATTGTGTTGCCTAATGTATAATGTGAAACAATTAATGTAGTAGGGCTGTCAATAATGATTATTTTGGTAATAGAGTAATCAGATATTTTTTGGTAATAAAAATAGACCTAAGCAAAGACCTAAGCCTTTAAAATGCATATATAATAACAACAACGAGGCAATAATATTTGGATAAAATCAAGTAATTATATGGTTTTATAGAACAACACTGTTAAAATACATAGTATATATAAAATGTTTTGCGTTACTCGATACGGGTAAATTGCTATTTGCTATTCTATTAATTTTTTTTTTTAGAAAACTCAAATTTAATCAAGAAATCGTGACAGCACTAAATGAATGAAATGCTAAATGTTGAGTGGTTTATTGACAGGAAACCAAGCCTCAGCCTCATTAATTATTAAGTTCAAATGACCCCAAGCTTAACATTTTAACAAAGTTCTGCATATATAAATGCAAATATAAATTTAATTTATGGCTAATATTAAAATTCTATACTAATTTTGTCCAAATATATAAACAATGAATGGCTAAAAATCAAAAATGTAAATGCTTATGTTATGAAAATGGATATTCATTTTTAAATGTCCTACAGATTACATTTAACAGTAGTTTTAGATGACAGTAAATGTAATTAGTAAATTGGTGGTTTTAGATGTAATTTAAACGTAAAAACAGGAAAATAGAGCAAGCCAAATTAAATATTCAATATTGACTAATAAATGGATTAAAAAAATAAATAATAATCAGCCCGTTCTAAAAAAAAAAAAAAAAGTCTGGCAAAACAGACATCAACGAAAAGGTTCTCTAACCGTTTAACCTTTGTACATTAATCCAAATACAGGAAAGCAGAACCCTTGATGAAAACCAAACATCAGTTTCCCAAGCACAGAAAGTACAATCACCTTAAAACTACAGCAATACTGGCCTGTACAGATGATGTTTCAAGCAACTCAGTTGCTTCATTCACATTAACTGGACTAACTGTTCTCAGCATGGACAGACTATCTATTCTCCTACATCCAATTTTTCCCAATTACATCAGTCTTTGCCCAGAAACATTAGTGTTTCGTTATGTAATCGTTTAGTGTGAGAACACCTGAAACATTAAACTAGTCTAAAGCCCTGCGCCTCAAATTTAGCTGATAATTGGAGCAAAAAAACAGACTCCACTAAACCCTCAGCCCAAATTAAATTTAGATCACCGAACATCCAATCAGATCATGCATATAAAGTAATCGGAGCAGCACACCTCCCCGTTTTATTTTAGGTCATATATCTGAGGATCTGTCTGTGGGAGGTGTCTTTTGTACCCGCCTGGCAATGTGGCCATGTTTGTGCGTACCATAAATGAATTAAAGAGAAGATTAATGAGTCAGGAGAGTGGGGCTCAGACTCCAATCTGTTCCTTATCTCACCGGGGAGACATCAGCTCCCATTCTGTCAGGCAAATCCCAGTGAGCTGGAACACACACAGATCACATGCATCCACATACATACGGACCAAAACACTCATGCATGTTCTTGGACACACATATGCAACCAGATTTACCAGTCGCTGACCTAAACCCCCACTTACAGACAGACACAGCCTCTGGGGATATTTGTCAGGAAACAGACATGTAAGACTTATGCATATTGGATGGCACACCAGCCTGAGACAGAGCATGCATGCATGCAAGTACATGAATGGTGTGGTGCCATGGTCAATTCCATTTGCAGCTGCACTTGCTGCTATTACACTTCTGGTTAGACCTAAACTACATTTCGTTGTCTTGTACCTGTACTTGTGAAATGACAATAAAGTTGAATCTAATCTAATCTAAACATGTAACGAAAGGGTCTGGACAAACACATTGGAGTAAAAGTATCAATTTTCTCTTAATTATTTAGTAAATTAAAAGTTGTCAACAAAAATATTTATTCTTGAGTAAAGTACAAATATGCAAAAACTGTACTTTGAACTTCGTTACTATATACCACTGAATTGAATAACTGTGACTTTATCAACTGTGTGTGTGTGTGTGTGTGTGTGTCCTGGTATTCCCTACTTTGTGGGGAAATGTCTCCACACTGATGATAATATTATTAGTTGTAAATGATTTGTAAAAACAATGATAACACCTTTGAGCCTGTCAATATTATGCGAACATGAAATCTCAAACACACAGTAGCACTTGCTAGTTTTTCAGTAAGAGTTGTTAGTTTCGTTTAGTTTTAGTTTTTCATTTATTATGATTTTTTAATTTTATTTCAGTTTATGAAAATGTTTTTTGACCAATAGTTTTAGTTTCAGTTTTCGTTCACGAAAATAACCTTGCTTGCAACTGAACAAGCCCAAAACTACAGCTGGTCAACCGATTGGTCAACCACTGGCAGGCCAAAGGAGAGTTCAGGAATTGTCATTTTTTAAATTCCCTTTAGTGATGTTAATGGAGCAGAAAAGACACATTTCTGCACATTTTTGTTGCCTCTGGCTTGGCGTGCTCAGTTGGGGACACAAAATTTTTCAACTAAACATCGAAATACATCTAAATAATAAACTAAATTAACCATTTAAACTAAATTACTGATCAAATTATTGATCTAAAGCCCACACTGTCACTGTATGATACTTGAAATTTTTCCAGAATGGCTATACAGCTGAATAAAATTATGCTGCATTATTTTCCTGTTTAACACTGTAAAGCTGCTTTGAAACAATCTACATTGTTAAAAGCGCTATATAAATAAAGTTGACTTGACTTGACTTGACTAAATCTGAGGAGGTGAACAAGATGGAACCTAGAAAAAGAACAACAATGTGACTGATGATCATCAGAGATGATACCATCAACACACTTTATCAGTAACTTCAAATCCCTGTGACTCCATCGTCATGGCCTTTATTCACAACTGTGTCTAATCCTACTGATGGGCCTCAGATTTTTCGACATAATCTGATCTCAACTAGAAGCTACACAGAAAAGAGGGAAAGCTGGATATAAAGAGGGGCTTTACTGAAGACAGAAGGAAAGGGATGGACAGAATATGAAAGAACAGAGGATGAATAATAAGTGAGAGAGAGAGAGGGAAACTGCACATGACCTGATTTTCCAGCATAAGCCAGTTCAGTAGGAGTAGAGCAACAGTCATGCTATGTCCAGAGCGGCATAGACGAGAAGCTGATCCCCCACCCCCTTAATCTGCTATCAGCCAGGCATCACACACTCAGACTAAGCTTCCATTCTGAGTCAGGGCTCTCTTTCAGTCTTACCTGAGACATCTCTGAAGCACCGTGGTGATCTCCGGTCTCAGATGACTTCATTTCAAGACTACAAACATGCTTATGCAAACTCAAATGCACATCAAATAGCAACTCAATTCAGACTCTATTGTTAATTTTAACCTTTAATATTATAGTAATGTATCAACTGACAGGGATCCCTGTATAGTTTACAGCATTAGTTGAGAGATTGTTTTCCTTAAGAAAAAAATGTACTGTACCTGACATATCTACATGAACTGAAATCAAATCAAGAGCTTAAGAATCAGAATCGAATTGATTAATGAAATCTGTATCAATACCCAGCCCTATTATTTTGCATGATTTACAATGAAGACGCCATATTGGAAAACCATATGCTGAAGCATATGACTTACAAATATACATTTCCATTCGTATTTCTATCAGTTGTCCTTCTCCTCTTCCTCCAATAGTCTACTTTACGATTCACACACACTTGGACCCTACGCTCTGCCTAGCTAGAGGCTGTTCAGAGCAGTACATTATGAGCGAAAGTGAAGCGCAGACGATCCTTCACGAAAACATAAAACACAGTTGCTTTTTAAAAGTCATAATTCTGTATGATGAACAAGGAGCTTAATGTGGTCCACTGCTCAGTGAAATGGCGACAGAGCCACTAAAAGGTTAGCAGGTCCTTTCAGTGGACCATTATTTGTGTTATTAGAGGCTAATTGCAGTGCGGTTCGATGACGCTGGCTAATCTTGGCTAAAGTGCATTAGGAGAAACGGGCTTAAAAGATGCAGGTTGCTCTTCCACACGATTGACCATGACATAGAGAAGTGCATGTATGTGTGTGTGTGTGTGGAGATTTTTAATTAGCTAAGAGGAGCTGCAGCTAAGAAGCTAAATCCACTGGAATTGAACATCATACACGTAAACAAACACACTGGCAGCGCCACAAAAACATAACGTATGACAAAAATGTGGGAGAAACTTTGCTAAAAATACACTAGGTGTAGTCACAAACACAGGGTGTATTCACAGCAAGGTGAGAGAAAAACTGGTGACACAGACTCAATAACAGACTCAAACGTGCTTTAGTTGAGCACATGCATTTAAACAGACAGTTCACCCAACAATGAAAATCCTGTCATTTACTCATTGTTTCAAAATATCTCAATGGAGCAAAAGAAGAAAAATTTAGATACTGCTCTTTTCCATACAAGTGATTGGTGTTGTTCTGTCATACATCTCCTTTTTTGTTTCACAGAAGTCAAACAGGTTTGGAAACGATTCGTTTGACAGAATTTTCATTTGGGTGAACAACCTACATCATTTAGCCTCTACTGTTAGTTACATGGACCAAAACAATCCTTTCCAATCCTTCCCTCTCTCACGTTTGGGATGATCCGTCTCCCCCTGTGACCCTGGCATAATGGATCAGTCCAACCTTCCTTGAAGGTGAGGCCAGAACCCCAGAACCCCCACCTCCCCATCTCCCTCTGCCTGTGACATAAGATGAGTGCACTACTACAGTACAGCGCAAGTCCTTTTCTCTATCTCTCTCCCCCCTCTTTTTCTCTTTCACTGGTGACAAGGCTGCTGGAACAGAGTGAATCACACCATCTGTTTACTGCCATTTTCACTCAGTCAGCTACACATAAACCAAGCATAAATGCATGTGCACGTCCTCCAAAAATGAAATAACATCGTGAAATATAAAAGAACATTTAAAATGAACCAAAAGGTCAGGGGTGAACTACAACCTTGAAGATAGTAATGTGCGGTGCCACTGACAACAGCAGCAAATACCATAAACATTAGCTTAAGCACTAACTGTCAGGGTATAAATGATGTCTGTTCATGTCTATGGAGGAAAACATCACATCTGGATCGCCGTCTCCACTGCTGTTGTCACTGTGTATACAGCCAAGCTCCTCACCTGTACTCTGCAGGCGTGCGTGTGTGTGCGTGTGTGTGTGTTCACCCGCAGCTCCATTGTTTAAAGTAATCACATGCTCAGCGTGTGCTATACCTTTAAATAATTGCACAACTGAGAGGCACATGCGTGTTAACATGCATGAAATAGAATAAAAATAATGCACATATTGCATTTTAAATGCAATGTGTATGATCCAAACCCAGACACAATTGACCAGGGACACAAAAGCAGATGTATAGTGTTATGCGACACACACAGGCACAGAGTGGGTGGTGCTGATGTATCGAAGCTTGACGAATGATTGCGGGAGGCGTGTCACAAACACGCATGGTCTTCACGCCTGCCAAATCAATAGAGATGACCAGTAAGGTGGAGGAATGATGGATGGACGGATGGACGTAGAACGAATGAGACATAATGAAGGGGTGAACGGGGACACTAACGGTGGTGACGCGGGCATGTTGTTGCATGTCTGATCTGCAACACGTCCAACCACGTGAGACCGAGGGAAAGGCGGGGGAGAACGACCGAAAGAAAGAAACGGAAGAAAGGAAGGACACGAGCTGGAGGCGGGAGAAAAAGTAAAAGTGATGGAGGATGGGAGTAAGGGGTTGTCCCGTGGGTGTTCCTTGTGCAAACATGATAGACAATGGGACGAGTGTGTGTGTGTGTGTGTGTATGTATATGGTGCGCATGTTTGTATTTGCACGCGTATACGTTTGATGAAACTCCCGGTAACAGCCTTACGTCACACAAAGACTTCTGTTGTGGTGACAGTGATTAAAACATGATAAAGGCGGGCCTTTGTTTATCAGCATGCATAAGCGCTTCACTGCTATGTGTGTGTGTGTGTGAAGTTTGTGATTAATCATTTGTTGTGTTTGGTAGTCACTGTTCTAGTTAGGTGCAGAGTGATAGTGAAGGAACCTTGCTGGACACTAATTAGGGTTTCATAGGGACTACACGCGCACACACAAAAATCTGTAATAATGAGAGTGAAAAGGTATGGATCCTGCCTGCTGTATCATTATTTTGGCCTTTTACTCTCATCAACTGCAAATAAATAATCCTGTACTAGCCTATCTGAACAAAGGCAGTTACCCTGAGCACATTCACATATAATTCAAGCCTAATTGGTAATATCCCCACCCCCTCAGGCACAGGACTCTACTAGTGGCAACTAGACAAGACTCTTATTCACGTCAGTCAATCCTCTTTTCACGTCCCTCTGTAGAATGAGGAACTATTTAAAAAAAATAATAATACCAGAACCGAACTCGCCCATGCATTCATCTCCAGAAGCATTTCTCTGTACTAAAATGCTCTTGCACTATTTATTTAGAGGTACCGCAACAATAGGGGTGTATTGATATACCCTCATGTCACAATTCAATATATATAGCAAAACTCACGATACAATATTATTGCGCTATTCCAAGACATATGGTAAAAGGTTAACAAACAAACAAAAAAGTACTGTTGATTAAAATGTTAAATTTGGTATTACATTGGGGGTGGAAATGAATAAGCATGGACTTGGTGCTGGTAACCCCTTCCTGATTGTCCTGACTTTCTCAATATTTAGATTTTTTTGCACCTTCAGATTCTAGATTTTCAAATAGTTGTGTATCGGCCAAATATTGTCTTATTCTAACAAATCATACATCAATGGAAAGTGTATTTATTCTGTTCTATTTAGTAAATTAAACATGTACAGCTTTTTACACTGAACAAAATTATAAACACAACACTTTTGTTTTTGCCCCCATTTTTTTTACTTTTTCTATGTACACAAAAGGCCTATTTCTCTCAAATATTGTTCACAAATCTGTCTTAATCAGTGTTAGTGAGCACTTCTCCTTTGCCGAGATAATCCATCCACCTCACAGGTGTGGCATATCAAGATGCTGATTTGACAGCATGATTATTGCAACGGTGTGCTTTAGGCTGGCCACAATAAAAGGCCACTCTAAAATGTGCAGTTTTACCATTGGCGTCCGAAAACCAGTCAGTATCTGATAGAGCCCGACCGATAAAGGATTTTTAAGGCCGATACCGATACAAATATTTGGTCACTTAAAAATCCGATATTCCGATATATCAGCCGATATATATAAAAAATAAAAAAATAAAATAACAGAAACGCGTAAAAAAACACAAACAGATTTCCCTTATACATCAGTTATTTGTAGTTATTCATGATCCCTCAGCCTCTCTAAAATAATATGATAATGCAGTTTAAAAATAAACTTGTTTGTTTTATTGTTACAACAGAACAGAGGAACATAAAATATATTAAAGTTCTGATAAATAAAATGTATAAAAATACAAACTTAAGATATGAAACTTAAAGTCGTTTGGACGAAAACACAATAGGCTAACAAAAACAAAAAATCAAAGTTACCAGTATTAATAGATGTGGTAAGCTTTATAAATATAACTTTTAGCAAGACTGGAAAAAAAAATATTCAGTTAAGTTCTAGAAGTTCTGATAAATAACAACAACAGCAAAATATAAACTATATACAGTATAAATATGAGCCACCTTATAATTACAATGTCAACTTGCTTATCCCTTTACATGCACTTTTAATTCTATCCATCAAGCTACAACAAACCATTTTCAATCATCATTTGCTGCCTGCCTTCTAAAATCTACTAACGTTACTGATGATGCAGTAAATCCATTATTTGACTCGTTAATGCGGCGTCTGAACGAAGTCACGCACTTTCGTTCACTCTTCACGAGCCTAACTTACGATTTACAATGCAGAGACTGGAACTACAAATATACTAGTTATAAATACAGTAATCATTACTTTATTTAGGCAGAATAAGTTTGTTGTGTTTTTCAAGGCGCATTAATGTTAGCGGTCTCCCACTGATAGCCATGGCATTAGCTAGCTTTGTGGTTAGCGTCTATGATAAGTTATAATTTAGAAATATGTATACTTTTTCAAAATAACGGGCAGGGGAGAGATGATACGTCTCATGATGTCAAACTGTCAGACTATTAAAGAAATACATTTTATTCAGTCACATTGTCCGAGGTAAAATAAGTCAGTCAACTGTAACCTAGCGTAATTACCAGCTCTCTTGGCTTACATGTAACAGCAAAACTGGACTTGGCAGTTACAAATTGTGTCATGTTATTTGAGTTAAGAGAACTGATGGGGATGTTCTTTTAACTGTTATTCAATTCAAGCAATGTATGTCTCGTTGCCAACTTACATGCATTTCGCGGATGATCTGTGTTGTGAATGCAGCGCTCAGAGCGCTGAAGCTCAGCATGACTCTGCTGGATCAGCTGGTGGTGTTGCCAGCCGGCACGTTGTAGAGTGCCCTCTGGTGGACAAACTATGAAACGCCAACACTCAATGTGTTTGAGAGGTGTTTCGTCCGGTTTTTTTATTTTTAAAAAAATATTCATTTATCGGCCATCATAAATGCCGATACCGATAGTTTGGAAAAAGCCTAATATCGGCCGATAATATCGGCCCGCCGATATATCGGTCGGGCTCTAGTATCTGATGTGACCACCATTTGACTCAAGCAGTGCAACATTCTCCTTCGCATTCGAGTTGATCAGGTTGTTGATTGTGGCCTGTGGAATGTTGGTCCACTCCTCTTCAATGGCTGTGCGAAGTTGCTGGATATCGGCAGGAACTGGAATTATTATCATGCTGCAACATGAGGTGATGGTCGTGGATTAATGGTAAAACAATGGGCCTCAGGATCTCGTCAGTATCTTTGTGCATTCAAAATGCCATCAATACGAACAAAGGTTCGTTGTCCATAACATGCCTGCCCATACCATAACCCCACCGCCACCATGGGCCACTCGATCCACAACGTTGACATCAGCAAACTGCTCACCCACACAACGTCATACACGCTGTCTGCCATCTGCCCTGTACAGTGAAAACCGGGATTCATCCGTGAAAAGAACACCTCTTCAAAGTGCCAGACGCCATCAAATGTGAGCATTTGCCCACTCAAGTCGGTTACGACGACGAACTGCAGTCAGGTCGAGACCCTGATGAGGACGACGGGCATGCAGATGAGTTTCACTGAGATGGTTTCTGACAGTTTGTGTAGAAATTCTTTGGTTATGCAAACCGATTGTTGCAGCAGCTGTCCGGGGGGCTGGCCAGCCTAAGGCACACCTGTGCAATAATCATGCTGTCTTATCAGCATCTTGATATGCCACACCTGTGAGGTGGATGGATTATCTCGGCAAAGGAGAAGTGCTCACTAACACAGATTTAGACAGATTTGTGAACAATATTTGAGAGAAATAGGCCTTTTGTGTACATAGAAAAAGTCTTAGATCTTTGAGTTCAGCTCCTGAAAAATGGGTGCAAAAACCAAAGGCTTGAGTTTATAATAGAGATGCACCGACTGCAATTTTCTTGGCCGATTCCGATTTTCTTTCTAAGAGCTATAATTGACAGCATATACAAACAAAAATCCACTTTTTCTTCAAAGCAATTTTTTTTTTATTCTAAAATAAATTATTAAACATTACAACAGGATCTTCTCTCACTTAAACAACTCTCAAAAAATAAGTGTTCTGTGCCTGGAAAGAAGTAGAAATAACAAATAACTAAAAATCAGTTGCTTTATGAAACAAATTTTTTTGTTTTACTTTTTTCTCCTTTTTACTAAAGTACACAAGATACTATGAATGAAAAATCCTGAAGTGTACAATACTCCTCCAAATAATAGTTCAGTAATTTGGGTAATAAATGTTGCCAGCTAGGGATGTCACAGTACCAAAATTCCAGTAGTCGGTACCAATACCATAAACATTTTATGGTACTCGGTACCAATTTCGGTACCACAGCTAAATGTTATATATATATAAAATTTTACCATTTAAAAAAACTTAATACATTTAATAATTTATTATTTATGATGATAGTCATAAGTAAATAATACATAAACATTTAAAGGCTGTATGCTGTTTAAAAGTAAACATTGTAAATAAAAAAAAGATCAAGTGAAAAATAATCAACCATTTAAGCATAATGATTATTAGTAGTAGAGACATATTATTTTTACATAGAGCCGGCACGAAATCTACTGTAGGCTACAACAGTAGCCTAATATATTCTGTCAATTAAATTTTTTTTAAACCAAACTTTTATTTTGACGGGTTGCCGTGAAGACGGGTTGCCGTTGCCCTTGAGTGTCTGTGTTCATGATATGAAAGTTCTCTCAAATGAAACGGTAAATTCTCATGAAGTGATGGTTTATGCGTTCGGCTGATCATCCAGCGCCATGAAGTCCATAATTTCTTTGTAATTGCGTTGGTCTTTTCGCTGCTTATACCAAGGAAAGATAGGAGAGGCTGCTGACCTGTGGCTGGCTCTGAGCTCTGGCCAGCTTTAGCCGTTTTACCTTTGCTACCTTCTTCCAACTGGGCATGTTCCGCGGGGTGATGGAGTTTTAAGTGTCTAATTAGGTATGTCATGTTTTGCACTTTCCTGGTGGTTCCCCCGCGGTTTATTAACCTTACAAGTTTTACAAATGGCATAATTAATGTCCACTTTGGCTGTGAGCACGAGCGTGGCTGTGACGTCAACTGCGTGGCCGCGCTCTTGCTAATAGCCGCATGTAGACCGATCGGCTTAAAATCGGAGACATGTGAGACTGATCGGCCGATCACCGATCATGCAGAAAATCGGCCAATTCCGATCCCAGGCCGATCAATCGGTGCATCTCTAGTTTATAATTTTGTTCAGTGAACTAACTGTGAGACTTCAGCGTAGTTACCAACTGGTTACACACACACACACACACACACACACACACACACACAGTTTGTGTTTGGTTAGTAGTATAACGAACTGGAATAGTAACTGAGCTCCTTGCAATTATCATCCGTATGCCTCCATGTCCTTTCTGCATCTGTCAACTGTACTCAATTTATTCCCAATTGCAAATTTCTGTTCGACAATCTTTACCACCACTCACCAAACCATCATGGCGAACATACAAGAGGAAACAGACATGATGCGGCCGCGCCTCTGGGCATTATTACAGTATAACATCAGATCCATCCAGAGCAAGAGAGAGACCCAGTAATCAACACAGCCTGACGTGCAGATACTGCGATACACCTGCATCATACAGCTGCCAGCCACTGCATAGGCAAAGAGAATGAGACCAAAAGGTGGTTAAAAATGTGTCTGCATGTGGGAGAGGAGAAACACGCATGCACAAAAAAAATCTTGAATGCGAGAATTTGTGAGTGAGAGAGTGAAACTTGAAATGGGCTTTCCCAGCTTCTTCCCGCACCAAGGGAACGTCCCACTGCAAAGGGCGCGCTTTGGTTTTGCGACAGCTGCTTTTAAATCTCACCACAAAGCAGAAACTGAGATAAATAAATAGCATGAGAACCCCCCGCCACCACAACGCCTCGATGCGTGGAAAATGCTCACTAGAGAGAGATCCTGTTCGACCGTGAAATTGAGCGTGCATGTGTGTTTATGCGTCCCCCCCCTATTGCCACAGCGCACAGATGAGCTAAACTGGCCTGATTGAGATTGAGCATCCGAAGGACAACCAAACTGAAATTGATGCAGAATGCGACAGAGATGAAGTGGGTTGAGTGGGAGTCTGCAGAAAGGCGGCCTACATTCATGTAACACATGCACGTCTGCCTTTTGTATGACACGCAGACCTCATTTTCCTTCCTCATTGAGGAAGTGACATGAAGAGCACGCTTTTATAATTTCTGTTCGAGACAAACCCAAACTGCAGCTGGGTGCAAAACCTCAGGATGTGAAACTTCAAAACTTAATTCATTAGCCCATTGTAGTGCCATTCAACTCTCCGACTTGGCATAATAAATCGCCTGACACCTCCCTCATCCAAAACAGTCCACTGGGTGGCGTCTAAAATGCCAAAATCTTCTAACCGGACAGTATTAATCTCATTAACAAAAATTACTGATGAAAATGTTAACAAATCGAAGACAAGACAAATTCCTATCATGACAATTACATTTAAATTAGTAATTAATACAAACGGCTGACAAACATATGAAAGATATTATCGGTGCAGTACTGTTTTTGAAGAAGAAAAATCTAGGTTAACAACAACGTTTTCAAATGTTGAGATGTTTAAATTAATAAATAAAATGTCTGAATATTTGGTTTATTTATGCACTTTCCTGTCAACTAAAATATTATTGTAGACAAAAATTAGATAACCTGTTAGTTAGTCCATAAAATGTAATGAAATATTAACTGAATATAATTTGTCAGAAATTGTCATTTACTTTAGAAGTTGACAAAAAAAACTGACCAAAAACAACCCTTAATAAAATAGATAAAATGGTCTACTCTAGACCTTCTTTATCCAACCAATGGCAGAGCTCAGAAAACCTGTTTACTCCTTTTAAATACTCAATCTTTAAGGACTGTTTGTTGTGAGCCATAATGTTCTCATTCCTGTGATCACATGATGAGAGATTCAAGATCCAAATTTAGATAACGTATTGACGTATTTAGATAATGACTTTTGCTTTCTACACAGTTCCAGATTTGTGCAATCAAGACATCACAAGATAGCAAAAATGAACGTCAAAGGAAGAAGAAAAAAAAAAAACAAATGCACGACTTAGAACAACACATTGGCAAATGAAAAAAACAAATGTCTGCAGTAGAATAAATAACATTAACAAAACCAACCTGACAATCAGAGAGTCTTTTCTCTGCACCATCCAATAAACCAGCCGTGTTAAAAATGACCTTTACAATCCACTTCCATATCTCACCCCCACTACCCACCCAATCACATCACAGCCCTGATCACAAAGAGAAAAGGCTGACTTGGCCAGGACCCCTCCATTACCTGCCACTCGTCCAGCATACATAAAGAAGAGAACCAACACAAAGGGTTTTCACATGACTTCTCATTCCTGCCTTTCATCTACTGGACAGCTGACGAGGGGGAAAAAACATGGGGAGAAAAAGTGAAAACAATAAAAAGACACACAAAAAAACAGAGAGCATCCCCCTCTATTCTCAACCATATGTGCTCATCTCCCACACGCTCTTGATTCCATTCTGTTCTGTGGTTTATTTTGGAAATTAAGAGACTATGGAGATCAATAATCAGCTGACCAGAGGTTGTGGCTCTGCTATCTTATCTCCCATTCCTTTTCCCTCCACCGAGTTAGAGCGTCCCCACCCAGGCCCAAGAGAAGGCAGGCGCTAAAAACAGCCCCCGTCTGGACCCAAGGGAGCCAGCATATTTGGCCATGCAAAACACACCGTTTCATCAATAACATCCACTTATCCTGGACTATTACAGTCTTTTAAAGTATTTGAGTCACAAATGGCTACAGAGGTCTTGAAATGATACGCAAATATCATCATAGCAATCATATCTCTTCTCAAGACTTTATTTATGCTTCATTTTATGACGCCTTTGGAGCTCCTAAATTCTTTTGTGTTTCGAAGATTACCCAAAATCTTACATTTGGACAGAATTGTACATTTTTGGGAATACTACCCCTTTAAAGTTGAGTCTTTTACATTTGGACTATTTTACATCAAGGTTGGCAAAGGGAGGTTTGAACCCAATGAAAGGCTGTTTGTGATTAAACTGAAGAACATTAACAAGGTAGGAGAGAAATGTAATTTTCCACTCACCCATCCTCCTTGGCTCTGGATCCAGGGCTGAATGTGGTTGTCCAGGTAGACGGTCATCCATTCTGCAATGCGTCCCACTAATGGGCTCATCTCCTTCTCCACACACTCGACGCACAGAGCCCCTCCGAAGGCAAACAGCCCCACGATGCGTCCCCAGTTGACGCCGTCGCGGAACACCTCATCCATCACGCTCTCGAAGCTCTGGTATGCCGTGGCGGGTGTGATGTGGAGCTGTGAGGAGAGGTCGTTGAACGCTCGGGAATAACGCAGCTCAAACTCGTTGGCAGAATCGCGGAGCGCCTCCTTCACCGCGTCCAGACCCCCAGTCCCGTTTGTCTGATGCTGAGGGGATGAAGCGGGGGATCGTGGAGGGGTTCTGTTCATGGAGCCGTTAATGAGGGTCGTCGTTCCTGCCGCCCCCTCGCCATTCTCTTCGGCCCCATCAGTCCGATTTGTGTCTTCTGTAAGTCCAATGTGGTTGCAGGGGTAATTCCTCTGCGAGAGTTTATATTTAATAAAAAATACCACCAGTTCTCGGTTATAGTAAGACATAGTTCACGTCGTTGCTTGTCCTTCTCAAATGTCTGAATATCCACTCGCTCGTTCTTATAACACAGTGCACACCCTTGCGTCCTTCTCAGGCTTCTGCCGACGCTCAGGGATGGTGCAATGGCTCATACCCTGTGGTAAGACAACAGTGCAATGAATTGATCTGTAAATACGCAATCATTTTCACAAACAGCAAGAGGAGGGGGTAAGGGTGAAACTTTGGAAGAGGTTAAGGGGCATTGAAGATAAACAGCTTTTTTTTTGCCCTCTTACTTAATGGAGAGGCTTGATCAAAAGAACAGATGGTAGCCTCTCATCACCTGCCTCCTATGAAAAACATGGACAATCGCCCCGCTCTCCTTGTCCAAGACAAGGCGAAATGTACACTGACCTTGACATGAGTGAATTTTAAACAGCAGGGGGCACGGACAGCCAAGCGTGGCTAGAATTATGATTCCCTCATTTAAACAAATCTATAACCGACCATAACTGTGGAGCCAGAAGAACCAGCCAAGAGTCACAGACAAAAGACACCCAAGTGACATCATGACATTTTTCACTAGGAACGCCTTTTAAAATGTCCTGACAACTCATGTATAACCTATTTACTCCTTAATGTATTTGATAGGATAGACTAAACTGAATACCATCATTTATAATTACATAAATGTATTATAATATAGTATCTTAGTCAAATAAATCTGGATGAATGGATGCAGTAGACAGACAGTTCTAATGAGAATATATACTTTTTTAATAACTATTATTCAATAAACAGATTAAGTGAATCATTTCTGCTGATTTCGTCTTTTTGAACGCATCACGAGCGCGTTCACGCGGTACTGCTCGCTAGTGGGAAGAGCGCGAGAGTTCTCTGGAAACAACTGGATCAGCCAAACACGTGCTGACAACAACGAGGCACGGAGCACAACACATGGCCGTTTCAAAAGCTCTGTCTGTCGCGGGAAAATGACAAATATAATATTATAAATAGAATTCATATATATTAATTCGCATCGTTTGGTACGTAACAAAAAATTACTAATTCTTAGTCCGAATATGACGCACACTGTAATATATAGTAGTAGCAGTGATAGTAGTAATATAACTATTATGTATATCCAGTGATGTGGTAGCACATATTGATGTCGCTGGATTGATCCGCGGACACTTCCAGGACTGAATTCATCTATTAGACGACACGCAGTGTTTACAAACACAGAATTCCTACATACAGCACACGCGCACCCGCGAGCGTGCACGCGTACCTAGACGAACACAACGCTATTCAGTGTTTTATATCAGTAATCTCAAGAAACAACATTTCAAAAACATAGTAGTCTAATACAGTAGTGAACCATTCTCTACAGATCTGCATTTACTGAACCAAAGTTTGTATCGACCAACTGGTTAGAAATGAACAGAAACAAAGTCTAACGTTATCATATTTTTCTACTTTATCTTACGTTATCCTGCTTATTGTTTACGGTCATGACAACACAGAGTAAAAGAGCATTCATCTTACCATAACACAATCTGCTTACTGTTCTCGTAGATTATGGCAAACAACTCTTTTGAGTCAATATCAATAGCGACAATATCAAACCGCGGCAGATCAAAAGTAATACTGTATGTGAGGAAAGAACGAGACAGTGCTCGATATTTGTCTTTAAAGCAGACCTCCCCTCTCTGTGATAGGATATATGATTACCTATGCATGACGCTAGCGCTGCCTACCAGCCATTACGTAATAAGGCTCCATGGAGGGCCCATTACAGAGGCCGAGCGGAAACATCCAGTCAGTTCTGCTGGGCAAGCGACCGCAGCACGTATCGCTTTCAGAGAAGTGCTCGCACACAATCACTCCAGCACGAGAACACGGACATAAAAGGACCAAATACAGAATTATTAGCCAAACATTGCTGCTGATCAGAGGCAGAGCGCGAGAGCGAGGGCTTCCCAAATGTCGCACGGTCTATGCTGAGAAGAAACACAGTCTGGATGTAGATTATTTCATCATTTCTACATGTTTTATCGGTCATCTTCCTCTTATAACTTGCATAAATGACTTGCGCATGCAGGCAAAATTAAACACCCATTCATGTTTCATTTACGAATGAATGCAGGACATTTACTGCATTTCTGCACGCAATAAAGTCACAAAAACACTAGCCAGAGAGCAAATTAATATCAAGCGCTATATAATGTGTGGTTCTCGCTGGCCAAGAATGCATTTCCTCTAAAAAATCCAAGCCAACTAACGTTACGTCAATCTTTCCCTCTTCGGCTAGTTAGCCGTGTAGCTAGCGTCATGGAAGATGGACAGCCTGTACAGGGAAACACGGAATAATTTGCTAGTATACAGATCAACCTCCCATCTCAAACCGCATCACATACCCTTGGTACTTACTCGGATATTTGGAAAGGCAAATTCCCGATCTCCCGCATGATCGATATCGGCGTGTTTCTCCTCGGTCAGAGTGCAGTCGCTGTAGAGCCGCTGTCAGCAGCGCATTCAGTGCTCAGTTCAGTTCCGCCCCTTCAGAGAGCTGCTCTTTAAACCAAGGGCCTATTCATTTATTACAGCAGCTACATCATATGTGGACTGCCTAGGCTGGTTTATGGAGTTACTATTATACTACGCTAATTAAAGTTTTTAATCGTTTGAAAAGCAACACTCTTTGGCAGATATGTTACAAAATGTTGAGACGCGCCATGCAGCGTAACTGCTACTAAATACTGGGCTAAATCTTAACGAACTCGCAACTTTTACACATTATGTTTGTTTAAATGACTGATATAAAGTACTAATAATTTTCTTAGTATAACTACATATGTTTTAATAAACACAATTAACTGGCGTTATGAATGTATATATTAT
The DNA here is from genome assembly GCF_949357685.1 of Gobio gobio. NCBI lineage: Eukaryota > Metazoa > Chordata > Actinopteri > Cypriniformes > Gobionidae > Gobio > Gobio gobio. The sequence goes on along the minus strand of NC_137117.1, from coordinate 28,240,723 downwards.
TAACCGTAAACGGCGCGAGCTCACTAAACAAAGAGTGGAAGTATTACTATGGTAACCTTTGTTACCCCAAAACGCTCGTTATGCCTCGAACTGTTACAGCGACATCATGTGGCGAATTCAAATGAGTACAAATCTCCTCTTTACTAAGATCAAACTTATCCTTCATTGGAAATGTTGGTATTGTCGAGATATAAAGCAAGCAGGGGTATTAAATATAATGTCGAAAAAGAAACAAAATATAGGAGAATATTCAATGGTTCAGAATTCAAACTTTATTGATTACTTCACCAAATGCTTTTAAGATTACATCACAATATGTATAGAGTTGAACATTATTCTGTATATTTTACATGAAAACTTTACACATTGTATTTATTCATATACTATATATATTTATATTCCCCTGTCTCAAGTGAAGTAAAGTAGACATCCATAGTTGCAAGGGGAAGGAATGCTTTTCAGAAAATATTTCAATGCACTTCAAGAATGAAATACATCCTTAATGAAAATGAAATGGGATTTGAATCTACACTGGTAATACACTACTAAGCCATATGCTGCTGCTTGGGTTTATTTACCTGGATTATACAGTAAATTTGTATTCCTGTATTTCTCCTACTTCATTCATTTTTTGATAATGACATCAGTGACTGGCATCCATCGTGTAAACTTGCCGATTCAGTCCGACTCCGAATTAAGAGCGAACAGCATTTCCAAAAAATAAAGATTAAAAAAAAATAATAATAAAGCAACTTTAGTGCACTAAAATAATATTCATTAGATGTCTTAAGATTTCAATGATAAATATGAAGAAACAAAAATCAGAATGCAGAATTAGCAAGCCTCTCAAAAACAAAAAAACAAAGGAAACCAAAAGAGAATTGTGTGTGTGTGTGTGTGGCATGTAAGGAATGGTAGTGTCTGCCTGGTCTGGATTAACAATTGTAATTACAGACACATGTGAAATAAACACCAAATGCTTTGAAAGCAACCGTTACATTCTTAGCACAATTTGGGTTTTAGTGTGAACACACCAAAACCAAATTCATGTCCTTTGCCCAAAACGAAAAGCATTTTAAATGCAAAAAACTCTGGGGTTGCTTGAATGAATTTGAATCTGAGATGATGTTTAATTGTATGATGATTCAAAAAAGGACAATGATAATGGGCATTTTGGGACCGATCAGTAACAAATATGCCGCTGCTCAAATAAACCCATTGCACACTGGGTGTCACCTACAAGATCTTCATAACAGGGGTAGATCTAATTTTGTATGTTTTTGAGATGTCTATATTTGTTCAGCCTTTAAAACAGACAACAAATAAACAGATAGGACAAAAGCCAACAAAATGAAAATCAACAGACGATCAAAAACCAGATATTCAACAGTACTGGTAATAAATTATTGTCGCAGCCATCCAGAAAAAAAGTCAAAATAAACAAATATGACTAACAACACAGACGGATGACACAGCAGAAGCGTCACCCTGCTGTTCTCTCATAAGGGAGCGACCAACGGCTGATGAGTCAGGACTGGCAGAGGAAAGAATTGGACAGTCACACACAGTCATTCTTTGTTCCTGTACAGTCCTTCAAATCACAGGAAGGGTTTATACGCTCTGACCATCCATCCACCCACTTTACAGCCCCGGTTTTTCCTAGTTCATCTCAGAGCTGTGTGCCCAGTCCTGATCTACTTTATGACGATGAAGGCTGCGCTCGGTTTAATTCAGGAGCGGCGATGTGGAAGACGGAGCCGATGCGGAGGAAAAATCGCCGCAAAGCAGCACGAAGCTCCGGAATGAGGTCAAACTGCATCATCTCACACAAATGGTGGTAGTAGCAGGAGGCATGAGGCTTGAACTGAGGGAGAAATGACAGTGTTAGACATTCATGGAAAGATACTTTTAACGTAACACAAGTCTTTTCATTTAGAGGTTTCCCTAAAGAACTTTTAGTGGCGTCTCAATCTGGAGTGGAACACCACGGGAAATGCCTGATGTTATCAACAGTGATGAATGGAAAAGTATATTTTAGTTATGGACAGGGAAGATCCCCAGGGCTGCGTAATGGCACAGGTCTCTTTTACATATAAAGGTCATCACACTGACAAGCTGGAGATTCTGCAGAGTGCTTCCTGTAATAAAAGCCTTAACTCAGACCCCTGAAGGATAAGAGAGATATCCAAAACATTGTCGTTTCCAACAGGAAATAACACCCATTGGGTTAATTATCAGCCCACCTGTATGGTTAATAAGGGCACTATTTTTACTATCCGTTTTTAGATGGGACATGTCAATATTTAACAAGTTCTAATTTGAATGTATAATATACAGTTGTAAGAAAAAAGTATTTGAACTGCTTGCAGGTTTATTTTAATTTTAACTAAATAAGAGATAACACAAAAGGATGTTATTTTTTATTTAGTGCTGTCCTGAATAAGTAGATAATAAGTAGTAATAGTGCTGTTTTTTTTTTTTTACATATAGTCCAAAAGACAAAAAATAAATAGCTGAATTCATTAAAATGACCCCGTTCAAAAGTTTGTGAACCATTCATTCTTAATACTGTGTGTACCCCCTGGCTCTTAATGCATCGCGTTTCCTTTTGGAGCATCAGTGAATGTTTGAACCTTTTTTAATCGTTGTGTTCAATAATACAGTCACTGCTGGAAAGGGTTCAAATATGCAAAAGATGCTGGACCACTGAAGAATTTGCAGGACCTGGAGGATTTTTTTTGAAGAACATTGGGCAGTTTAATGGCAAACAAGGGACACAAGAACAACCATAAAAAAAAACCCCAGCCGTGGATCATCCAGGTAACAACACACAGTATTAAGAATCAATGGTTCATAAACTTTTGAACGGGGTCATTTTAATAAATTCAGCAATTTTTCTGTCTTGTGGACTATATGTAAAAATGTTTTATACAAAATATCTTATTCAAGACAGCACTAAATAAAAAATAACGCATTTTGTATGATCTCTTATTTAGTTAAAATTATTCACTGCAAGTTCTGGATTCTGCAAGTGGTTCACAATCTTTTTCTTGCAACTGTATATTATACATTAATTTATTTTAATTAAAAAAAAAGCATTATTTTAAACAAAATTAATCCACATCAATGCCCAATTCTGTCCACCAAACAATAAGTAACAAAGGCTATGAAAACAAATGTAGTGAATGTATCTATGTAGGCCATGCTGTACATTATAAGCAAAAAAGGGGTAAAATACATTCTAAACCTAAAAACATCTGATTGCTTACTATTTTAAAGTAAAATTAAAACATGATAATAAACAAAAGCACAAAATGTTAACTGTTATTACTGTTACTGTTCCCATGAATATGATTACTCGTGTTATTTATATATTTAAAAAATACACTTAGTGTTTCTTGGTGGTGGTGGACCTGCGCCCAGAGAAGACCAACACAGGACCCTGAAGTGTCTGCAGAGACCGTGATTAGACTCCCCCTGCAACTGCCTCATCGACACGGCATCTCAATAAACCCGTCTCCGGCGTGTTGCCTCCGATCATTCGAATATTGCACTTTAATAATTATTTAATCAACATCATCCTCAATAAACCCGTCTCCAGCATGTTGCCCCCGGTCCCTCGAATATTCTGATCTATTATGACCTCTGAGCTGTAAAGCTGCCAGAATAATAATAATAATCATACGCTGTTTGTTAATTGGCCAGAGGAGAACTGGCACCCCGACTGAGCCTGGTTTCTCCCAAGGTTTATTTTTCTCCATTAGGTCACCTGATGGGGTTTTGGTTTCCTTGCCACTGTTGCCTCTGGCTTGGCGTGCTCAGTTGAGGACACAAAATTTTTCAACTAAACATCGAAATAAATCTAAATTATAAACTAAATTAACCATTTAAACTAAATTACTGATCGAATTATTGATCTAAAGCCCACACTGTCACTATATGATAATTTAAATGAACTGATGACATCAGCGTTTTTTCCAGAATGGCTATACAGCTGAATAAAATTATGCTGCATTATTTTCCTGTTTAACACTGTAAAGCTGCTTTGAAACAATCTACTTTGTGAAAAGCGCTATATAAATAAAGTTGACTTGACTTGACTTTCTTGTGTTTGTCAGTGCCGTTTCATATGGTTTAAACTATTTTAAATCACATTTGTGTTCTTCGCTGAATTCAAGCGCTTCTCACTGGATCTCACAGCGCTGTTTAGTGGTCGCGTGATCAAGATCAGTCAGCGAGTAAACACACTCTGCTGTTTGAGCCGAGTGGATAAATGGTCCTTGTGGCGCGGTTCAAACGAGTAATGCTGTTTTGTTCTGCTTTTGGTGCATAAAAATTATATCGTACATTTATCAAACTTTTGTTATCCTTTCATCAAGGAAAATTATATTGTGATGATTATCGTTATATCGCCCAGCCCTACCGCTGACCAATTCCTCTTTGGTAATATCTCCTCTGTCTTTCTACAGTCCCCTTGCTCACTCTCTCTCCTCCCCCATCATGACTGTATACAGGTGTATTGCTGATTGGCTACAAGTGTGTTTTGGTGCTACGTGGATCAGTCCGATACACAGTTTTTTATCCTATTTGCACAGCCAGGACTATGTACAAAGACAATATTTTTTCAGCACACACACACAGAACAGACATCTAACAAATATTCACAAAATTGTTTGTTTAGGCGTTGATCTCTCGCAGTCAAACGTGACTTTAGAGTAAACAAACATGATGGACGATGGGCAAGAACAAATTGTGTTTGGATTGCTTTTTACAGAAAATTTGTGGGGGGGACGTGTTATGCGTCCATCTTTGTTTGTATCACAAATTTTCAAGTCAAAATAGCTGAATATTTTATTTAAATGATTATTTTAATAAAAAAACAGAGAGAGAGAGAAAAGAAAAAAAAAAGTTTCACAGCTGGTAAAAAATATTTGCTGGCACGCGAGGCGAAAAGTTCATTTTGGGGCCTGCATCTAATGTTCTGGTTCAGTGAGAGGGTGTGTTTGTTTATGCATGTTATTACTTTGTCATCAGGCAGTCTGAGTGTCCGGGTGAGGAGCAGCAGCAGGAGGCTCGTCCAGGCTTCCCGGTGGCTCTCTGAGGTAAGACTGATGAAGTAAGCCAGGGCTTCACTACATACTCTAAATCAAACACACACACACACACACACACATTATTACTGTCCTATACAGCACATATGTGACTCAGTGTTTTACATAAAACAGTTCCTACCACTTTTTCTTTTCAAGAGTCATACATCTGATTTGTACGCAATATAGTGATGAGTGTACCATTTAATCCTTTCTAATTGTTAATAATGTCAATATAATTTAAATAATTACAGAATAATAATCAATCAACTCAAGTGCAATTCCTTCAAATAATAGGTGCATCTGAACACATAGCACAGGTGAATTGTGTAAAACCCGCCGTCTTTGTGCTGAGCTTGGTGATTAATGAATGAGGCAGACGGCTGCACTCACTGCAAAAGGCGTGTCTGAATATCTAGCCAGGAGTCTTGCAGCTGTGTGTCGGAGTACATGCGAAAGAGGATCCTCAGACTGCAGGCTAGACTGCTGGTCTCCTGCTTTAGAAGATTCGGTTTTGACTTCCCCTTGAAGCCTACACACAAGATTAATAAAAGACATGCATGATAAAAAAAAGACTGTCACCTTTAAATGACAGCATTAACACAACCCAGACGAGGAAATAAAAGAGCCCAGACCTGCTCTCCAGAGCGCTGTCCTCTGCTCATTGTTGGAGTTGAAGTCCTTGGCAAACCTGTGGGACTCAAGAAGGCAGTCGAGCAGTTTGAAGAGGTGCTGAGATGACAGGTGTCTGTACATCCCCCGATCGGGCTCCGTCTCTCCCTCCTCTGCTTCAAGTGCATCTCGCTATTGGGAAAAACAAAGAGACGGAAAAAAAGACACTTAAAGTTAGCACACTACAACTAAGCCGTTTCTTGGCTTGGCTTTCTTGGCTTGGATTTTGTCAACACCACACAGGCCACGTTCTTGCAGTTGTCTATGCTGTTTATTAGTTGTAGTTTCAATGTAATCATGTCAATGATCACACATTATAAAGCTGATAGTTGAATGGACTTGGGTTAAGTGAACAAACCTGAGCAGCAGCCATGTTTTCAGCATCCTCCCTCTTGCTGGTTGCCGGGTAGAATACAATGTTATCTATGGTCTGAATCAACTCCAGCTGTACAACGCACTTTATAAGCAGCCCTGCAAACAGCCTGTGGTCCGAGACCCCTAGAACATAACATGTAAGAGAGTAACATGTTAAAAGTCACAGAAGGACAGAAAGGCTCAAGAGCTGGGCAACCAGGTTGTCCCAAGGAGTTTTAATCCACATTCAGATCAGCCTTCAATTAGCTTGCAATTAAGTGTTCCAATCAAATCGTGCTGTAGAATTTTTTCTTCTTCAATAAGCAGGTTTCAACTTTTTCAATAAATGGCACAACAGGGAACAAAAGTTGTGACTTCCGTTTCATGACGACTTTAAAAGAGGAAGAGGTCATATAGTTCAAAGAGAATGTGGCTGTTGGTGGAAACTCTGGATGACAACGTTTCGTGGGCAGCTTATCAGACGTCTTTGTACGTCAGACAAAGCAGGTAAGCTGTGTGGCATGAGGTTGTGTTACAATGTTCTGCGAAAAACTAGGAAAGTGATGAAGTCATAAGGTGGTTTCTCAGTACAAGGGCAAATCCACCAAAACCAAAGGGTTTTGTCTGTTCTTTAATGGCTCGTTTCCACTGAGCGGTACGGTTCAGTACAGTTCGTTATGGAATATTTGCTGTTTCCTACCCTAATTCCAAACTGTACCGTACCACTTTTTTGGCACCCTCCGTTGGGGTACCTAGCACAGTAGTTCGGTACTAAAGGGTGGAGCTAGACTCATTGCAGAACGTTGATTGGTTGACAGAGAATTGTCACTTGCGTGTGTTGTGCTAGCGGCTGTTTTTCCTTGCAGCTTTGGCTCAAACAAAGCGTGTCTTCTTGTGACAACAGCCACATGCCGAGAAGCAAGAACAAGATCTGTGTCGCTTTCTTCTTCGCGTGAGAATGACATTGATCGCTACTCTATGTCTATCATAAGGGTGCTGTTGGCGGTGGAAACGCAAGCTGGATTAGGGTTTAGCATCCCAAATTGTACTAAACTGTACTTTACTGAACCGCACAGCTCGGTGGAAATGAGCCATAATCCAGTAAAACAAATTACTTATAAAAAAAAAAAAATTAAATTTTTTTTTTTTTTAAAAAAGGTTAATGCGATTTTTTTTCATTACGGTAATGGGGAAATGGAGGCTTAATTTTCTTTAGGCAAATATTTTGGTATATACTTTTTTGATTTATATATATATATATATTAGGGATGCAACAATACAGTTAGTCCACGGTTCAATACATACCTCGGTTTTTAACCACGGTTTTCGGTTCGGTTCTGATGGCTTGTCACATTAGTTTTTTGCTATTCTATTCTTAGCCAACAGGAACAGCAAGAGGTTATGGAGAAAAAATAAAAAAAAATTATTGCAATACTCTTTCTTTATTTTACTTAAAAGAATTGAAAAACCTTACTTAAACTTAAAACTTTACTTAAAAAAAAAACCCTTGTACACATTCCTAGTGTATTGTATAATATAAAATAAATATATATATATATATATATATATATATATATATAAAGATTTACACTGGCATATCAGAGCTGTACATCAGTATTTAAGTATGAAATTGAATGAATAAATGTAAAAATAAAACACTACATAGACTTCACTATGAAATATACAATGATTTTTAGCTACTGTATTAGTTTTTCAGTCAAGAGCAGCGAGTGATTTTCTCTTTGTCTCTTGTTGTCGTATTAACATTAAAGGGATAGTTCATTCAAAAATGAAAATTCTGTCATCTAGAAATGAATACAGGTTTGGAACAATATTAGAGTAAATAATGACAATTTTAGAACGCCGTACCGAACGGTTCAATATTATATTGAGAATTGTGGCATCCCTAATATATATATATATATATATTTGAGAATGAAATGTATTCCTGTGATGGTAAAGCTGAATTTTCAGCATCATTACTCCAGTCTTCAGTGTCACATGATCATTCAGAAATCATTCTAATATGCTGATTTGATGCTCAAGAAACATTTCTTACTATCATCAATGTTGAAAACAGTTGTGCTGCTTAATACGTTTTTGGAAACGGATATATTTTTTGCAGAATTAGCATTTATTTGAAATATAAATAATTTGTATAAATGTATTTGTCACTTTTGATCAATTTAATGCATACTTGCTGAATTAAAAAATATAGTAAAATATGGTAATGAGGGACACATTTTTATGAGAATCAACATAAAAGAGAGAGAGGCATTGCAGCGGTACGTACTGGTCTGGGACCTTCCTTTCCAGGTTTCATCACTGGCGGTGGACATCTGACTATGGGCTCTCTCTGATAGAGTCCTCTCAAAGCTGCTCTGTGACTGAGAATCCACCTCAACATCCTAAAAAAAAAATACAGAGACAAACACACACATATACATATGAAAACCAGAGCCTAATATGCAAATGTCTACTATAAATAGCAAGCAAAGTCTGGTGGGTGTGTCAGTGTTAGCAGAAGGGAAGGACGCAGCAATGTATAACAGAATAAGGGCTTAGAAGGTGCTAAGGCATTTCCTCTCTCTCTCTCTAAATATTTGCAATATTTATTTATTTATTTATTTATTTATTTATTTATTTATTTATGTGTTTGTGATCTCACCATGTGTTTTCCTTCTCCCACCTCCTCCTCCTGTCCAGCTGGTCGCCATGTCAGCAAGCTGTTAAGAACAAAGTCAAAACCAAACTGAGAAAGTATTTCAAAATCAGAGCTAGAGGAGCTTGAGTTTGTTCAAACACACTCCGATTTCAATATCAGTGGTTAGGGGTGGGCAAAATAAGTTCTTTTTGACACCTTATTGGGCTTGAACGGTCAAATACACACACTTGTGTCAAAATGCCCATCTTTGCAAGTATCCTTTGTAAACAGTAATTTATGTCGTAAGTGAACGTTAACTGTTTCGAAAGCACATGTGTATCAGTATATTGGATCGGTGCATTCGGTCTTAAAGTGACAGCAGCCTAATATACCGGTGACTGCTCTGGACTGAATCACTTTAATAAGAATAAAATGTATATTTCATTTACACAGTGAAGACCATGCAGTGTAGTTTTTTTTAATTACTTTTTACAATTTATGTAGCATTTCTTATTTAAAGTGCTTGAATTTTTCAGGTAGGCCTATTTCATTTGTCTTTGTTCTATTGTGGTTTGTTTTTCTATATGCTTGTAATTAGATTATTTGTTGTTATTTCATCACTGATTATTATTTATTATTTTAGTTGTCTTCAGTAATCTTGAGTTTTCTTTTTTACTTAGGCTAGGCAAGGTTTTTTTGTGATATTAAAATTGGTGACAATAATAAAAATGTCAATGGTTTAAATTTTAATATCATAAAAAACCTTAAAGCAAAAATAACGATATCATGATTATATATAATATATAATTATATTATATATATAATATAAATATATATATATATATATATAAATATATATATAAATATATATATATAAATATAAATATATATATATATATATATATATATATATATATATATATATATATATATATATATATATATATATATATATATATATATATATATATATATATATATATATATATATATATATATATATATATATATATATATATATATATATATATATATATATATATATATATATAGTGAAATAAAATTACTCATATCACGATATAAGATTTTGATCATATCGTCCATCCCTATCAGTGGTCACCGTCAACACCCATCAAGATTTTGAAATATGTTGCCACGTCTTACAGACCCCCAAAAAGGTCTTTTTTGGGGGAAAAAACCCTTTCAGATTAAGCTAGAAATTACAAAAAATTCTGTAGTGTGATTATTTGCATTTATTTAGACTAATTGATTATCATACCATGTAATTTATTAGATTATTTTAATCGATTGACAACTCTAAATCAAAACACATCCAGATGGAAGGCCGTTAAGTGTCATTGAAACAGATGGTGGTGTGCAAGAGTGTCATACGCATGAGGGCTGGTGGTCTGGAAGATATCCAGCATGCAAGCGCAGGTGATGTCCCACACCTCCGGACTGAACTTCTCCCCGTTCAGGATCACCAGGTTCTCCAGACAGTTTGTGCCTGACCGCGCCAGCTGCTCATTATCTAAGAACAGAGGCAAAGTTCTGAGTGTAACACACTAACACTTTCCCTGTATCACCACACCCTGATGATTTAAAACACTACCACCCACTGGGCCAGTATGTTTTCCCAAATGTGACATGTGTAGGTGTCACGTTTGAAATGTCCATCTGGAATGAAGTATAGCCAGTAGCAGGGCAGGTCTTAAAATTCACAAACTCTCCCTCATGATTAGCGCAACAGATTAGCAAAATCCCCACCTTGTTTCACACACCACTGCAGCTGTGCAAAAATATCCGCCAGTAGCACCTCGCTGAGAGGCTCATAAAATTGTGTGAACACATCACAGATAGCGTAGAGGGCATGGTTACATGTTGTCGTCATCCACTCTGTTTTCTTTGAAAGAGAAAAAAAGAAATGTATAAAAAAAACTTTGTCATCATTGATTGGCTGCAATGTATCTACCTTATTTTTCAATGTGCAAGTAAGCTATTTTCTTGTGAATGTGTGAGACTTCTAATTCAATAGCCGCTACAACTAGAAGAATAACAAAGTGCAGTAAAACAAACCAGTGGGTTTACGATTACAATATTAAATTAAAATAATTTGATTATACCAGATCAAAACAGACTATTTTTATACAGCTAAAATAACTAGAATCAACAGAAGCCAGAAGCCTCAACATTTAAGTTACAAATGACAGCGTCTGCTTTTATGTTAAAAATATGTGGTGGATACACAACTAACAAAAAAGTTCAAATCAGCTAGCTACATTTAAGCTATAAAAGGGGGAAATATCTATTAAATTAGATTATATGAATCAGTAAAAAATATCAATAAATCAACAAGGAAAAAGCATAATATGAATGAATGAATGAATTAATAATATATTTAAGCATAAACGGCATAAAAGAAATCTAAATCTCAATTGCACATTCTGGGAAAACGCTGCACAGGAACACAAATGAGTGATGATTCAAATGAATCAGTGAACTGTTTTTTGAATCAGTTCATTAATAAGAACACACTGAACCAACAGACTCTAAATGAATCAGACTTGATCAATACTACTACTCTAGTAGACATGTTAGTGAAGTATGTTTGATTATTACTTCAGCTCGCTTGGTCGCAAGGCTGCATGCACAAAATAATGTGACTAAAACCGTGATGTAACATTTTGTGCTGTTATACTGATATGGGGGAAAAGTAGCTTGTTATTGGAAAATCTCAAGTAGTTTGAATACAATGCCAATGTGTTTTCCCCTTTTATTTATCTAGTCAAACCAAAAATTATTCAGACACCAGATATATTACTAGTGTGTGCAGGACACTATAGTTCATTTATGCAAGTGAGGATAGCAAAATAATGTAAACTGTGACATTATATAAAAAAAATCCTCAGTAGACTACCAGTAAGATTTATACAAATTTGGGACCAAAATTATTCAGACATTTTGACTTGACCATGTTTTGCTTAAGTGTTTTTTCTTTAATTGCTAATGCGACCTTTCACCAGACTGAACAAAATTATTATTTAATTGTGTAATTAAAATGTAACAGCTGACAGCTGATTGTAATCCATTACAGACCTTTCGATCAAAGTTATCGGACATTATCAAGATTAATTTGTTCTGACAGTTTAACTCGGAGTCCTTGTCATATTTTAGTACCATTTTCTAAACTATAGCGAATAAACTGTAATTTTGAAGGTGTCTGAATAAATTTTGGTTTGACTGTATGTGTTTGTATACGTCTATTACTTTGGCAATATTGTGCTATTTCACACAGTCATGCAAATAAGGCTAATTTCAAATGAATTGAACAGAACAACGAACAATTATAACATTATCAAAAATGCTGTTAAGTACTCCGCTATGTTGGAGTATTAAACTCATGATTGACACTCACTTCAGTTTGCTGCTCAGGGAGCTTCATGTTGTCAAATATTCGAAAGATGATCCGAAAGAGGTCATGCCACCAGTGCTTCTCAAATGTGTGTCCGTAACTCTTCATGATTTCAAACATTACAGTCAGACCCCTGAAACACCAAAACACACCCTCTGAATAAGCTTCATAAAGTGTTTCTTTAGGAAATCATGAGAGTAGCAAGGTTGATGATGGGGACCCACCTGGTCCTGACGTCTAGTTTGCAGCGGTTGATGATGCAGGAAAGCTCAAACAGGATGGGGAACCAGCCTCGCACCCAAACACGGTCACATGGGGCCACGTTCATATCGTCACTAGTGTACTCCCTCAGTGCCTGGAAAGAGGAAGAGTGACTAATCTTTGAAGCTCAGACGTCACGGGTTACAAAGACTGAGGTGACAGCACTCACCTGCGGCCTGTCAGATACGTATTTAGCGCAGTGGCGAATGAGTCGAATGGCTTCCATACTGGTGTCAGGAAATGCAGCATTACACACAAACTCCGACAAACACTTCACTGCATCCTGGAAAGAGTCAATGGCCGCAGCAAAATGCTGCTGAAACGTGTTCACTGTGAGGAAACAAAGAATAGACATGAGAATTAAAAAAAAAAAAAAAAATGTTTATTTAATATTCAAGATGCAAGTTTTAAAATTATGTGCAATTGCCTGTACTTACTAACAATGTGCCCTGTGGTCTGAAACGCTAGGTCCACAATGTTCTCATCGTGATCTGATGCTGCTTGATGGAACACAGAGAAGATGTTCTTCCAGCCAGAGCGAATATTAGCAGCCTGGGAGTTCACCATCTGTGCCACACAACGTATCACCATGTCCCGGATAGTGGGCGACCTTTAGAAAAGGACGAGGAAGTTAGTGTAGAAGAAAGTAAAATGCATGGCTTAAAATGGAAAAATGTTCTAAAATAATGAATTAAAATAGGTTTCCAGAACACTTCTATCTTTATAATGGTCAAACAAATAGTTAGTTCAGCCCCAAACTCGTGCCATTGTCAGACAGGTTAAGTGTTTCAAACAAACAGAATTTTGATGCACCAGTGTTGTTAGGGGTAAATAATTAATCAAACTAAAACCAAAATCATGATTCAGCTTAGTGTGATTGCCATATCGCAAAGGCTGCAATTTATTTAAATAAATATACACATTGTGTAAGGGTTCCATGTGGTTTTCCGTCAAAATGAAAGTTTGAAGGCTTAACGTTTGGATTAAGACAGCCACAAATATTAGTATTGTAATTTTATAGTTGTAATTATTATTATGATTTTTCTTAAATACTCCGTTGATTATTATTATTAATATTATTTTAATAGCTCACATATGTCATATACACCTAGGATGGCTTGAGGGTGAGTAAATCATGGGGTAATTTTCATTTTTGGGTGAATTATCCCTTTAAGTGTTTACATTTAACAGGTTTCCTCATTCTTTATTTATCTCCTCAATCACTCACTTCTAACTCCCTTCTCCTCACCTGTTCTTCTTCATGATGTGTTCAAATGGCCTTAAAAAGTCCTTTTGGAAGCGGAAATTGGCCAGTTCTCCTTTCTCTAGAAACTTCATTGAAAGTTGTCTCAGGGAGTCAACTGCAAAGATGGCCACATCCTCATTAGGATTACAACCCACCTGTCAAACCAGAAATAAAACACAATCAGACGGCTGTTTTACGGATTCATCAAATCTAGAAAAAAAAACTTTATTGGCATTTTTAAGGTACGGTCACATTAGTGATATTTTCATATAATTTTGCTGGTCCATTGTCAATATAGTGTAGCACAGCTCACACAGCAGTACATTTCAAACCAAGCTACTTTCTGTTGGTGAATGTGGTGAAAACGTGACACCACATTGATATCGTTGCAAAATCTGCGTGGTGAAATCTTTCACCCTTACACGCAATTTCTGATTGACGCATGGATTCCTATCGAAATGACTGGATTTTGCCAACGAACCTTCACAGAACAATGGTAAATGTGACCACCCCTTTAGATAAAGGCCACAGACCTTGTTGAAGTGATCTCCGATGACCTGCCAAATGCGTGACCACTGCAAACGGATGCGGTTCATGTTGTAGTAGGAGATTTCCACTATCTTCTGCAGACTGAACATGCGCGGCTGGTGCGCAGAGGCCAGCTCGTCCATGGACACCGCACATAGCCAACGCACAAAGTCAACTGGAGAGATGGAGCAGAGTTTAGAATTCACGCAAATCTCAGGGACATTTTGCCCCCAAATACATTACATGTTCACTGTCTACTGGCAGAACACATTAGTTTGACAGTTTAGAAGAGTGTCTGTGTGCATGAAGTGTAAAAGTGAATTAACGTGGGATGGAAGAGTGAGTCAGTCCTGAAGGCCATTTTGTGTGGCGGTCGTCTAATGGTTATGCTTCATAATAAAGTAACTAAATAAACTTTCCCCCCAAAGAGTCTGAAACAGATCTTTTTCAGCCACTCATACACCCACAACCAAGACATGTAGCAATTATGTGATAGAAAAATAGTTTTTTTTTATTTTTTTAAATAGCTCGTTACTAACATTTCCTGAACTATTTTTGCAAATGCTTACATCATTTCTGATTCAAAAAGCCCTAATGTCTTCTGTGAAAGAGAAGCTCCGTCATGAAACTACACGTGTACGTTTAACACAAATAAGGGAAGTTTATATTTACTTCTGAATTCAGAGTACTGGAAACAGGTAAATTCAATTCACAATTAGGAAACATAATTCTAGATAGACAAATTCAAGTTTCTTCCTACATTTCTTCTTGTTTTAGAAGTTGTTTCACTTGGATAATGTCACAATAAGGTAGGCGATTGCAATTCAGGATGGCTTTAGAAGCAATTCAGACTGAACAACCACCACCCCTTGTAACTCACTTCCTTATGATGTAATGGACCAAATGAATGAACGTCAGACTAAGAACAAATCCAAGTTTTGGTGAACAGGATCACAGCGTGGACGCCCACTTAGACTAAGAACTAATTTTCCATTGCTCATGAAGCTAAAAGATATGTTAGGAATGCAGTCATTCGAGTTTGTTTCTTTGTAATTTCCAACAAAACTCAGAACCCACTGACTCAAGTTTACTAGAGAATTAAAAGTATCGTCATAATCAACCCACACAGATATGCTTTCAAAGAGTGTTGGTGTGAAACTTACATATAGGGATACTTATAACTTCGCAAAACACCCCTCAGTAGCGTGACTAGCTAAATTTTTTTCAAAATAGTGTTGCTTTTCCAGCTTTCCAGCTTTTCAAGCTTGTTTATTCCAACAAGTAACAGTGGAGTGACACAACCTTGTATGTCACATTGTATTGCATATGTCTATAAGGATTACAACAGTTGTTTGATTTGCCAAGCATGTAAACTTGCATCCTTGTGGTAGTTGTAAGTCTTAATTTAGCAACACAAATGCTTCATAATTCAAATTTAAGGTTTGACTGTATGTAAATAATGTAGTAGAACAAAACGTGAAAGTCTTTTCATGTTAACCACAGACTTTATTTAACTCATAAACCCAAAACCACTACTCAAACTATTTAATAATTCCTGATGAATTATGCTAACCCATGCTAATTTTATTGTTCATGTTTAACAACTAAAAACGGAACGCTCTATAAATCAAACCCCTAGCATTTCTCATTTGCAGCATTGGGGAATGTTCAATTCCTCACTGTTTCGGGCTGAAATTAGAGCATTTTACTTGTACATTTATTTGTTTATAAATGTAATGCTGCCACATGATGTAACTAATTGTGACAATTTATTTTGCGCTTTGTAAATAAGGAATAATAAATAATATAATCTGATAGTTACACTATTGTTCAAATGTTTGGTGTCAGTAAGATTTTTTTTTTTTTTTAAAGAAATAATGTAAACATATTTCAAAAAGTAAATGCTGTTCTTTTGAACTTTCTATTCACCAAAGAATCCTGAGAAAAATGCATCATGGTTCAAGCAACACAACTATTTTTAACATTGATAATTATCAGAAATGTTTCTTGAGCAGCAAATCATCATATTAGAATGATTTCTGAAGGATCATGTGACACTAATGATTCCAAAAATTCAGATTTACCATAATAAGAATAAATTCGATTTTAAAATATATTTAAATAGAAAACAGCAATTTTAAGTAATAATATTTCACAATATTACTGTTTTACTGTATCTTGATGCAGTCTTGATGAGCATGAGAGACTTATGAAATCTTACCCACCCCAAACTTTTGAAAGGTAATGTGTATATTTATATTGCCCACATCAAAATTTTATGCAAATGTTACGTTAAAACAAAAACAAAACAAAGAAACCCTACCAATTGCATTTCCATCAAGCCTGGTGGATCCAGTGAAGATTCTGGCACACAAAACAGAGAGACGAAAGGTCAGACAGAGGATTATAAACAGCAAGAACAACATTGTATGTTTGCATTGTCCTGTGATTTCAATGCACCTGTCCACAGCCACCACAACACTCTGAGAGCTGGTCTCCCCTACTGACTCCTGGATATGAGCCATCTGACGCTTGTCTGGACCTCCAACCAAAGTACCTGCAGGATACCAATAATATGTTTTTGCTCCATAAGCAACACTGTCAACACGATCCACACACACATCAATAAACAAACAATAAACAGACTGAACACTTGGGCCCCATCCGTGAGCTATTAACTGCAGTCATACAATAGCTTACCTAAACCGAGGGGCATGAATTCCTCTCCCCCTGATGGGAAGCCCTTTATGCTGCCTCCCTGGTCCCGGACTACACCGGAGATATAACGCGTCTTCACCCCTGTTCCAATCAACTGAGCCAACTCCAGCTGACTGATACACCGCAGAATCTACGCAGGGAAACAGAGCAGGCAGACATATAGAGTCTACAAAGAAACGTTATCTATTCAGTGGTTTTGGAGGAAAGCAGGGGTCAATGCCCACCAGTGGAGTGGAGTTGCATGACTTTACAGGGCTCAACAATAAGGATGACCTGCTGGCCTGGGGCAAGTGTGAGTGCTTTAGACCAGTGTCTGAATGTTACATTAATTGATCTACATCAATTTTTCAAACCTAATCGTTTGGTTTTCTGTTTTCAAATTCTGCTGATTTGTCAGCGAGATAATATTGACTAGCTAGAAAACAGATGTGTCAATTTTGTTGGATTAACAAAAAATTATTTGCGATAGTCTTGAAATTATCAGTAATGCTGCATTCACACAGGGCGTCGCAGTTAACGCTAGGCTGAAGCTTCGTGCTGATGCGACCGTCATAGTGACAACAGCCAATCACACATCTGCTCTGGGGTAGCATGAACGTAATTGGCTAGCGTCTGCTCTAGGATATTTGCATAGGGCGATCTGATTGGATGATGCCTGCATTGGCACTTGAAAAGTTGAGAAATCTTCAACTTCTACCTCTTGCAACGCGACAGAACTCACAATTCAGTTTGGCAACGCATGACGTCACCCATTCAAAGTAAATGAGAAGCGTTAACGCCGATGCCCTGTGTGAATTAGTGTTGTTTTCGTCAACGAAAAGTATGACTAAATATCTTCGTCAACGAACCTTTATAACGTGACGAAAACGAGACGAGACGCAACGTAAATGCTGGTCATGTGACGATGACGAATAAAAACGAGAATAAATGTGGTTCACAAAATAAAAACTATGCTAAAATGTCTCTTCATTTTCGTTGACGAAAATGAGACGAGACGAAAAGTCATGTTTTTATTTTGCAGTATTTCTGTGCGTCTCAATCAGGGGCTGCATCAGGTCTCACTGCGCAGACGCAGGCCACATCACTCTCTTCAAACCCCACTCGCGCGGCGTCTCCGGTGAGTGAACGGGTCCGAATCCGATGGCCGGCCAGTTGGGGTTCGTAAGCCCTATTCGGACGGTAATTGTTTGTCCTGCGGTCGTAAGGTGTCTTCATTATTTACAAGAGCTAGTCAGTGATTTTATTGTCGTCTTAATGCAGAATATCAGTGTTTTTCTCCCACCACCCGTGTAAAAATCTCCGGCCGAATTACCTAACTGAATTACTGTTTGACAAACACCAAGGTCGTGGGGTGCCGTCTGAATCCACATCTCTGAGTTTTCAATCACTTCAGAATTCACGGTTTATATCCTTTTTGGCCACTGCAGAGCACCGTGCGGTTGTGCTTCGCTGTTATTTTGATGCATTTTAAAGATCTAGACTTGTATTACTGAAATATTGGCAAGTATTTACAAGAGCAAGATATTTCATCACCGCTCAAACAAACAAAGAAAGAAAAGCACGTAAACATTTGAAATGTGCCGTTATAACGGCAGCAATTATATATGTTAAAATAACCGCAGCATTATGAATACCTCATAAGCGAATAAGAGGCTATATTCACTTATTTCCACTAATTTCCATGTGGAATAAAATTACATCCTTTATTTTGAGATAAAATACAAGACAGAAAAACATTTTAACTATAATGTGGGTCTAATTTTAAACATAAATAATTAAATAATAATTTGGATATTATTTTCCTATTAAATTAAATATGCATTTATTCTTATTAAGACATTTGGAAAAACTTTTATTACATTGAAGTGGAAAATAAAACGGGTGTTGTGGAAATAGATGGGGAGAAATGTGGCCACAAAAATCACAGGAAAAAACACCACAACCCTTAAAGGGTTAGTTCACCCAAAAATGAAAATTCTGTCATTAATTACTCACCCTCATGTCGTTGGACACCCGTAAGACCTCCGTTCATATTCGGAACACAAATGAAGATATTTTAGTTGAAAGCTGATGGCTGAGAAAGGCTTCACACAGGCCTCCATTGGCATTCAGTACATTGACACTTCCAAGATCCATGAAAGGCACTTAAAACGTCGTTACAAAGTCTATCTCACCACAGTGGCTCTACAATAATCATACAATGCGACGACAATAGTTTTTGTGCGCAAAAAAAAATCAAAATAACACCTTTATCCAACTTGTTCTTGTCTTCCGTGTGCGCCTCCACGACGCATGCGCGAGAATATGACGTAGCGCCGGTGTTCGGGAATCGATGAAATACACACTTAAGCTCCATTTTGAGCACTACGCCGAGACCTAAAGCACGATCAATGTAGAATCCAACAGCTTAGACACGCGCGTCTTCCTCTGCTCGTAAACAAATCGCTTCTGGGTCATATGTCCGAACGCCGGATCTGCGTCATATTCTCGCGCATGCGTCGTGGAGGCATACACGGAAGTCGAGAACAAGTTGGATAAAGGTGTTATTTTGATTTTTTTTTGCGCACAAAAACTATTGTCGTCGCATTGTATGATTATTGTAGAGCCACTGTGGTGAGATAGACTTTGTAACGACGTTTTAAGTGCCTTTCATGGATCTTGGAAGTGTCAATGTACTGAATGCCAATGGAGGCCTGTGTGAAGCCTTTCTCAGCCATCAGCTTTCAACTAAAATATCTTCATTTGTGTTCCGAATATGAACGGAGGTCTTACGGGTGTCCAACGACATGAGGGTGAGTAATTAATGACAGAATTTTCATTTTTGGGTGAACTAACCCTTTAAGAGACATCTCAATGTTTTTATTTATTTTATTTAAATGTATGTGTGTGTACTTGTTTAGTTGGTAAAATAAATATGTTGTAACTTCAAATCGGAGCGTCTTCCGTGTCTGGAATGGATGTATTCTTGAGTCTATAAGGTAACAATAATATAATAAGATAACATTGTTTGAAATGGGTTTGGCTAAAAGAAGATTTTGGTTTTGTCTATAATACAGTACGTACTTATACTATATTGACTGGGTTAAATAGAATTGCATTACTAAAAAGAGACTAAAATAAAATTTTCATAGACTAAAACTTGACTAAAATGTCATTAGATTTCGTCGACTAAAACTAGACGAAAATAGTCATAGATAATTCTGACTAAAATAAGACTAAAATGCTCAGACTTTTAGTCGACTAAAACTTGACTAGACTAAAAAGAGTATGACTATGACTAAAACTAATAAAAACTAAAATGACTGCTTGACACAAAGACTAGACTAAAACTAAAATGAAAACAGGCCGCCAAAAACAACACTAGTGTGAATGCAGCGTAAGAATGTGCTGAAAACTACAAACCTATCAGTAATGTTTCCCAGTAAAAGAGTTTTTATACATCTATTTGTATATTGATGAAAAATCTAAATTAATTGCTAAAAATAAAAATAGATTTTTATTTTGTTGGCAACCCAAGTAAAAACCCAAGTTTCAAATTACTATTATGTTATATAAACAATAAAATACAAATATATGTTTTACATTACATAAATATACAGGCTTCTTTGTTCATATGTGTATACATATATATTATTGGCATTAGCATTGTTCATATTTTTGTCCTTTATATGAAAAAAAACTGAAAAAACAAATCTAAACTTTAATTGAAGTAAAAACAATTAAAAATGGGGGGGGGGGGGGGGTCTCACTATAAAATAAATGTCTTCCTCCAATACATGTCGGCCACAATTAATGGCCCACTTTTATTCAATACTTTTTTCAACCTCTTTTTGCCAAGATAACAGCTCTGAGTCTTCTCCTTTAATACCTGAGGAGTTTGGAGAACACCTGACAAGAGATCAGAGATCATTCCTCCATACAGAATCGCTCCAGATCCATGTTGAAATACTCTTTTTTGAGTTTTCTAAAGGATTCCGGTCAGGGGACTGGAATGGTCATAGCAGATCCTTCAATTTGTGCTCAGTGACCCATTTTTGTGTCGATTTTGATATTTATTTTGGATCATTGTCCTGACGGAAGATCCAACCACGGCCCATTATAAGATTTCTAGCAGAGGCTGTCAAGTTATGTTTTTATCTGTTGGCATTTCCAGGAATCCATGATGCAAGATGTCTAGGACCTCCAGCAAAAAAATTGGCAGACAATATTAAAGCAGTCCAGCAGTATATTTAATTGTAAATATTTAAAACCCTCCCAAACAACTGATGTAGGTGGTGTTTGATATTTTTTTGAGGCTTTGTGTCCTGTTGATTGGAGCTTGTTAATTATTGCCAACGTTTATTAGAGAAAAGCATTTATGTTATAATATGAGTTTCCCCCTACATTAGTTTTACTTCAATGAAAGTTTATATTTTAGTGGTTTTTCTAAATGAAAGATCAAAAAGAAAAACAATGCAGATGAATTTTCAAAGCCTTCTTTGATCATACTTAACAATCAGTCAATAATTCTGACCACGACTCAGTGATATATATATATATGCTCTGATGCCTACCTCATGCCAGGAATTACCCAAGTAGTTTCCGTCGGTGTGGGCGACCATGATGAGTGTCTTAATGGTGTCAATGTTTTTCTGCTTCATCTCTGTGATACTTGAACTGGCTGTGAGCAGCGTAAACCGGGCCAAGGCCTGGATGTAGGCATCTCTTTCCAACTACAGAGAGAATGAAACAGAAAAGAAAATAAGACTTGGCGGAAGGAACTAAATAAAACAGGCTTAAATAAGATCAGTCACATGAAAAGAGTAAAAACACAAACCTGCATGTTGAAGATGCAGGCGATCCTGATAGCACAGCGAATTCCCTCCAGACAAAGAGATGCCACATCCTGATCGTCACAATCCTGGAGTCCGACACTGAACGCCGCCAGCAGGGGAGTCCAGGCCAGCTGTTTTACATAAGCATACAAGTATAGAGAAATGAACCCACAGAAAACATACTTTCATTTCCAAGTTTAACTTCCTTTCGACCTTTCGAGATTTGTGTGTGAAGCCACTTCCTGGAACAAATCAGATTATGTCTCTTCCATGACCTGCTCATGATCCTTTTGACATATCAATGATTTTGTGTTCCAGTGCTCAATGACACCAAACTGCTAAGATGTGTGGTTTTGAAACGGAAAATAGCGAAAAACTGTGTTGTGATGTTGTTACCTTGAACATGGGCCGGACGTGCTCTAGGTGAGTGGCACTGAAGAAGGGAGCCTGAGCGTGACTAACAGCCTCCATCAGAGCTTTAGCCGTTTTGGCCATCTGCTCCATCTCCATGTTATACAGCAGCCTTCTCTGCTTCTCATTGGCTACATCTAACAGGAAGACAACCAGCTCGCATCAGCATTGTTTTTTAAAATCCTAACAAAGGAAATTAGACGCTAAAGATCAATATTATCTATATATCTCTTACTCTGTTTGCTGGATTTGGGAGTGATGGAGTATTCTTTACTCTCCTTCATGGCTATCTTCTTGCCTGCAATTTCATCATAGATGGAGGAGAGATACTCCTCGGGCAGATCTTTACTATCATTAATGCCACGGTTCATTTTTATGTACTGCTCCTTCGTCATCTTGTTCTTTACCTGAAGAGAGGAAAAATAAAAACAAAACTAGATTTTGGTATACAGTTGCAACCACCTAGCAAACAACCAGAACACCCTAGCATCTGGATATCAACACCCTTATAACCACCTAGCGTGTTGCTATGCAGTTGCTGGTTAGTTGTAGGTATCTTAGAAAGTCGAAAGCAAAGCAAAAAGAGAGAAAGGAGACAGTGAGTAAAAACAAGTAGTCTTACCTGTGGACTGTGCAGGTCAGTGGTTAACATGATGATGGAGTAGGCCAGAACGTAAGCGGTGTCCGCGCTGGCAAACAGAGTCTGCCTGCAAACAGAAAGCAACAGACAGGTCAGCACAAAGGCTACACAAACCCCCAAGCAAGCCTCAAAAATATAAAACTCCTCCTCAGACTACAAAACTCACCCCTGATTGCACTCCAGGTAGCGGGCGGCAAACTTCTCCATAAGCCTATCAATTTTCTGGGCTTCACCTGGAAGCCTGAAGCCTTCCAAGAAGGCACGGAGTGCTGACACAAAGTCTCTGCCACAGAAGTCCAACCGGTCCACGTAGCAGTACATCACCTCCTTATTAAACTTCACATTCTCTCCCAGGAACTCACCAACCTGAGTCTGATCACAAGACACAGCAGAGCCTAAGTAGCTGGAGCACGAAATTTCTTGGTTCACCAATTTATCCATGTATGAAAAGGAGCATGAACTTACCGTGTCCAAACGCTCCTCTTGTTGCAGGAACTGTGCGATGTCTTCTGGTGAGGTTCCCAGCATGCCTTGTTCCTGGAGGTATTGCAATCCCCTTTTTGGTTTCTTGTTAAACCTTTAAGAATCACAGAAACAGTCAAAAAAATTAAAGGAAAAAGAAATAGCTGATAAAAAAAAAAGGAAAACTCACAGTTCAATGCCATGCTCAATGATCTCTTTCTGCTGCTTGATGACTTCATACTGCTCAGGGTGATCTGGCTGAGACTGCTGAACTCCAGAGGACACAGTGGAGTCCAGAGAGCTCGCACTATCTCTGCGAGAGGAAAGATGCTCAGGGAGCTTCACATCCACACTGTCGCCCTCTGCTGGACGTTCCTGACCTACAGCACAACACAGTCTATTAGACTTGCAAAATGATGTTGTAAAATATAATGCAGACAGTTAAAACAGACCCCAATATTGTCTTACCGAGGTTGGCCTGCAGGTTGGGGTTGACGTACATGTCTCTGCTCCACTCCACCATGCACTTCAAAATGGACACCAGACACTCCAGCCCTTTCTTTCTCAAACTCAGCTCCTGCAAATGAATCATTAACCGATCAACTCGGAATTATTACACACAGTGAATCATGCACCTGTTTTTACTGGATATGTTTGCAATATTCTGGAAATATATTTGAAATGTAGTTGTCTGGCACTACTAATATACTTAGTTCCTTATGATTAATCACTTGATTTTATAAAAAATATATATATTTAAAAAAATATATTTTTACCCCATTAAAACATTTCAGATTTCATTAATTTGTTAAAAGAAATCTAAATTGCATGACGTTAATATCAAATAGTACACATCTGTTTTTAACTAGAAATGTTTATGCTATTCTGGTTTTCTTTTGAAATGTAGTTTCCTGTGTTGATATTTACATTTACATTTACATTTATGCATTTGGCAGACACTTTTATCCAAAGCGACTTACAGTGCCCTTATTACAGGGACAATCCCCCTGGAGCAAGGACACACTGGTGGTGACCGCTGGGATCGAACCAGCAACCTTCTGTGTGTCAGTTCCATGGTTTAACCCACTGGACCACCATCTACTATCTATTTTACCTCATTTAAATTGTTTCAAACTTAAGCATCTGCTAAATGAAATCTAAATGACATATGCTCTATTGTGTACATTTAAAAGAATAGCATGCCATGTAAAGTACTAATGTTGTAGTTCAAAAATGATGATAGCTACCTGTAAT
This sequence comes from Gobio gobio, assembly GCF_949357685.1. Classification (NCBI taxonomy): domain Eukaryota; kingdom Metazoa; phylum Chordata; class Actinopteri; order Cypriniformes; family Gobionidae; genus Gobio; species Gobio gobio. The sequence goes on along the minus strand of NC_137117.1, from coordinate 28,216,217 downwards.
GGAGTCATGCCGAGCTCCTGTCCACTCCTTCCCATGGCGATTTTAGACAGGTCATTTACCAGCCGCTCAAAAATGTTGGCAGCGTTGAGATCACAGTCATAGTTCACATAAATGTCCACCACACATTGTGCATCTGTGAGAAGAACAGCAGACTGATTCACCATTGAGTTTGATATTTAGGCTAATTATCTGTGAGATGCTTCTGTGTATGTGTCTGCAAGTGTACACTGAGGTGCGCCAACCTGCACATATTCGAGTAAGAGTCTGAATGACCATCCACTTGTGCTCAAAGGAGCTGGATGACGTCTCCAGGATTGTTAGAAAGATCTCCCTGAAGAACACCTGAGCAAAAAGTAGTGGCAAGAGACAAAAAAAAATTAATACCTTTTTTTTTTATCACAGGCAAAATGTATATTTGTCTGCAAAACTAATTTCATGCATTTAAGTATAAGCTTTTAGATCAGAATGTTTTGAATATCATGAGAAAATCTAAACATCTGACCATATTTTACCTCAATTTGCATCTTAAGGTGCACTTTGAAGTGGGAGAGCAGGGTAAGGAAGATGGCAAGAGACAGTTCAAATACTTCAGGCACAGAGGAGACCCCGTTTTTAGAGAGTGCCACACACAGGTACTGCTTGATGGCGTTCACAAACATCTCATGGGTTCGAAATACAGGTCCAGCACCCTGCAGAACTGACAGCAACAGCTGCAGGGAAACCACCTTAGAGCGCAACTCATGAGACCTGAAAGAATATAGAAAAATGATAGCGGTCATTCGAATGTTAAGGATGTTTGCATGAAACTGAATACCTTTAAAGATTACGGTGAATTAATTCAAACAGGGAGTGTCCATTGTGGGACCAGAGCAACATCTATTCTTCATTTGCAGGGCTGCTTGTCAGTTTATAAAGTCTTTCATATAAAATAAGAAGCTTAAAAATACTTTCTTGACTCATTTATATTCTAATGTTTCTAATGTTAAATACATTTTCTCTCCATGTTCTTACTTTGGGTCTGGTGGTCCATCAGCCAGGGGCTTCATTGACAGCTTGCAGAGGGAGCGGAACACGAGGAAGGCGTCTTTCTGTAGAATGTGCGAGAAGCGGGCAGCTGTTTGACTGCCCTGAATGGTTTCTACATCCTGCTCAGACAAGAAATAAAAGACCAGTCGGACCACACTTGACCCTAAAACAGGCAAGACTGGAAAATTATCATTTCATGTCTTTTTATATCATCTGAATTTTTGATATATTTTGGAATTTATGAGTTGTATTTCCTAGGATACATTGTACAAAAACACCAAAGTCATCAATATGTCTATGATTTATTTGATGCAAAAAAATATATATATTTAATATGTAAATTATGCTGCATGTATGACAATGTCTAAGTGTCCTAAAATTGAGGCATATACATTTCTTGTATTTTTACACTGCTGAACTGTCTCGTCAGTTCTAGCCCTTGAGGTTTACTGCTCTGCAGGGTTCAGCTCCATCCCTAGACTTTGGTTAGATTTTTCAGGTGTGTTTGATCAGGGTTGGAACTAAACTCTGCAGGATGCTAGCCCTCCAGGAATAGGATTGGACACACCTTTAAGGGAGGGCCTATAAGGATCTTCCCCAAGTGCCCCAGCCCTGGAATGCAATTTCAACTGAAGGAGACTCAATCCCCTCAAAGTGATTTATTTTTAATCAGTTTACATTGCGACACCTCTCATTGTCAATATTGTGGATTAACCTTTTTTGTTACCCTAATCTGGCAATGTATCTCAGGGGATACGGCCATTTCAAAATGCAGTAAATAACAGCATGAACAACATATGACTAATATGATTTATTTTCTTTTTCAACATCTTAAGACAATGTTCATAATTAGTATTAGCTGGGGAATTGCATTTTTTGCTGAAAAGAAGTAAGATTAATAAATGCCTACTTTCTATAAAGTCAGAATGTCCAGCACCATCCCAGCAGGCACCGTTGGACCCCAACGTCAGACAGATATTGCATTTTGGTTGAAAATGAAAATCGGGTTGACATCAGAACACAACATCAGATTGAAGTTGGGTTCTGACGTCAACCCGATTTTCATTTTCAACCAAAATGCAACGTCCGTCCAATGTTGGATGTTGACATCAGTCTGACGCTGTTGGCTTGAGACGTTGGCTCAACGTTAGATTCTGGTTAGTACCACAACCTAAAACCAACAAATGATCAACATCTAATGATGTTAGAATCTGACGTCAATATGATGTTGGCTCGATGTTGGATTTTGGTTACTTTACAACACAACCTAAAAACAACTAAATATCAACATCAGCTGATGTTGGTATTGGACGTCAAATTAACTTTGGCATTAGACGTTGAGCTGGTGGTTGAATTTTGGTCACCTGACGTCGCAACCAAAATGTCACCAAATATCAACATCTTATGACGTTGTGTGCCTGCTGGGATAGGTGGACGTGTTGGCTTTAGGTCAAACTGACAAAACGAGCACAGAAAATTTGAACCAGGTCATGTGACGCACATTCTCCAACTATGATCAACTATGATAATCATAACCGAATTAGGCAAAAAATTATTTGTCATGCCACCTACAAGAGACTAAAGAGTACATATCATGTGGTGCACATTGCCTGTTTAAGGGTTAAAAATAGTCCAGTTATGTATCTTTTGTGGATAATGGGCCTCATTCTAGAAAACTTTCAAAAATATATGAGTAAATTCATAGCAATTTGTGCATAAAACGGACCTTCCTGACAAACGATTCGTAAACATCAGATTTGATAGTTAAACGTGTGTATGTTAATGAATTCCAATCATTCATAAATATGCATGCATGCATGCTCAACCACAATTAGCATAATGTAAATTACATGTCCAGGAATGCTGTGGAATCTTCTGGACTCTTATCTCAGGTTTGGCTCCAGTATATTGCATAAATGCAAAAAAGACTAATAGGCCATATGCCAACTGAAAAGCCAGGTGCTCTTCTGAAAATGCCCAGCTGGAGGCGCAGTATTTTTCAAGCATTTCATTTTGAAGAATATTATTGAATATAAATGCAGTTATTACTAGCACTAGTTATAGTTATAAATAGTGAAACAAACAAACTCGTGAAATATTATTTATAGTATATAGTGCATCAAAATGCAGTCATCAGTTTACCTAAAAGAACACAGAATGTTTGAATGTTTTACGCACCATTTACACGTGGTATGGAGCAGGTGTACATTTTTTTCGTACCAACTAACATGTCGAAAATTTAATTTTTCTTGAATTCGAAAATTTACGCCAGAACAGCTTTACAAGCCATTTACACACAAAAATAAATTCTGCTCGTGTTTCATGAATGAGGCCGATTGTCTTTATACACTTTCATTAAAATGTTTGCGGTCGTAAGATTTTTAAAAAGGTTTTTCAATGTCTCTTCACCAAAGCTGCACTTATTTTATCAAAAATACAGTAATATTTAAAGTAACCGCTTTCTTTTTTAATATATTTGAACATTTATTTTGTAATGTTTTTACTGTCACTTTTGATAAATGTATTGTGCTGTTTATTGTGTAATTCAATTGCTTAGTAAAACGATTAACTGGAATCTTAAGATGGCAGAATACCCTTTTAAGTGAGCGGGGAGTCACAAGGGCTGGAATTGAGAGCCCCTGTCCTAAATCAAAAACTGTAACCCAAGAAACACACCATGATGTCTGTTGAGGACTCTGAGCCACGGTCATCCACCATTCCGTTCATCTGCTGCATGTCTATTCGGACAACAGGGGGCGGCACTTTGGTTTCAGAGTCAGAATGATGATCTAATCCTGTAGTAGAAACAGAAGCAGGAGTGACTAATATGTCGTAGGTCCACATAAAGGTACAGTAACCTATTTCCAGTGTGACGCACCTCCTTCCACAGAGCTATCTCCCAATCCACTGTCCGGCTCGGTCTCTTCCAGAACTTCAGTGTCTGCTTCTGTTTCAGGCTGCGGATGGGCTTCCTCTCTCTCCGATGGATCGGCAGTTGTTTGGTCTGACTCCTGAAGCTCTTTGTCTTTAAGAAGTCAAATTAAATAGCTTCTACTACCCAAATTAAACACATTAAAACAACTTTCAAAAACGTAACTGGAAACTGCCAGAACCTTATAATTTTAACTTAGGGTGGGCAATATGACCAAAATTATTTCACAAGATGATAATTTTTACTATACATCACAATATAGTTATTTTTGTTTTATTTTTGTTATTAACATGCTGTGTATTTGACTATTTAAGCATATTAAGCCATGAAAGAGAACTGAATTTGGGAGCGCATGCTGTCTAAGAAAGGCAGTATTCTGTGTGTGCCCACTTTAGGTGTGTCATTCAGCGTAAGTGTCGCATTGGTTTACTTTTTATGGCTTATTGAGCTAAAAAAAACACTAATTCATGCCATAACTTTAAGTAGTACTGTGTACCGTGATATAAACCAAAATCTATATAGCAAAATCTCTAAAAATAGACTCTTTATATCGTCGCCACGGTATATACTGTCATTCCACCCAGCCTCATATCCTGATCCAAGTGATTCCCCATACCTGGGTGTTCAATTTCCTTTGTGCTCTGTTGATTTGTGGCAAACTCCTCCTCTGACTTGGACTCCTCTGGCTGGCCATTGATGGAGGATGAGTCTTGGGGGGTGGAAGGAGTGGATGGGATCTCTGGTGGGCTGAGAGAGGGGGATGGTGGTCCGTTCTGTTCTAAGCGGGCTCGTCCGAGCCATGGAGATCCGGACCCCCGACCAAGAGTTGGAGAAGGGTTTTGGGTCACAGGTGAAGGGTTACTGGACACTGGGGAAGGATTGTGCAGCTGCAGACGTTGTCTGTCCTTCTCCGCTTCCTGAGCTTCCAGAGCCTGCAAGACAGTCATCAGAAAGTCAAACATAGTTTCCTAGATTTAGTGTACTTTTCTCAACCCATAATGACACACATAGTTCCTCTAGGACAGGGGTGTCCAATCCTGATCCTGGAGGGCCACTGTCCTGCAAAGTTTAGCTCCAACCCCAATTAAACACACCTGAACCAGCTAATCAAGGTCTTATTAGGCATACTAGACACTTCCAGACAGGTGTTGAGGCAAGTAAGAGCTAAACTCTGCAGGACAGTGGCCCTCCAGGACCGAGTTTGCACCCCTGCTCTAGGGTGTGATACCACACAACGAAAAAAAGGGTTGTTTTGAGTCTGCAAAATGAGAAGCTTTATACTAACCGCCTGGTTCTCCATACGGGTGAAGATGACATTGAGCATCTGTGTTAGAGTGGCCTTGGCTGTAGTTTGGTTGATTAGGTTGCGGCTGGCAAGGTAGATGTTGTAGCAGGTGCGCACAGTAAGGAGAATCGTTCCCTCGTGGATCTCTATGTGTGGTGATGTCACAGCAGTCAGCAAAGCCTATTGAGCAACACAATGATCTGCATTATGAAATCACAGATCTAAAGTAGTGGGGTTCAAAAATCTGAGATGACATTTAAAATCTATTTAAAGCTAGAAGTTCTGCAACTAAATAGAAAGTTAAGATTTTGAAAAATTCAAAAGATATATTTCAGATTCTGCATACTGTGACATTGAGCATGTGATTTTTTCTTTTTTTTTTCTTTTTTTACAATTCTTTGTACAGATGGTCAGATGCCCTTCCACTGAAGTTCAAAATACTCTTTGGATCATCATTTCCATAATCTCAAAACTTGTGGAGTTCGTGCAACTCGAGGGCTGCTGTCATTAAAGCAAAAGAGGGACAAACAAAATAGTAATACATTCTCAAATTCATGTTATCCCTTTTCATTCAAATTGTTGTTCAAACCCAAATTGCAATAAAAAAAATTGTGGTAACACTATATATATAAAGCCTTTTTGATACATTAGAAATGCCTTGTAATGCACCTTATAATGTATTGAATGGTCTTATGAATAACTGTAACCACAATTATAATACACTATAATTTTATGTATTTAGAAAATATAATGCATTTAAAGGGGTGATGAATTGAGAAATCAACTTTCCTTTGAGCCTTTGGTATATAAAAGTTCATCGTGATATAAGAATATCCTGTAAGTTTCAGAGCTGAAAACGTCCTTGTTAGTCAAACAAAAGCTTTTATAGACACCAGGCCCAGAAAACGAGAGCTCTCACAATATGTCGACCACTGACGTATTAGGATGCAGAAGCACCGCCTCAAGCCCGCCCACCGACTCGTGGAGCTAAACGGGTCATGCTACCGAGCAATAAACATGCCGGTTCCAGCTCACGTGCGTAAGACATTGCGTTTGTTCGCTTCATTTCACCGCGGAATCAATTGTAAACAAGATAGAGGTCGAGACTGGATTTGCAGACATATTGAGATTAAAACACAATGCTGTGCCTTCTATATTGGATCCGACAGGAACGGTGCAACACACTTTTGTGAGTAAAACATTTTTTTTATATGTGTTAGTATTCAGGGTATATACAGAACTTCTTAAGTTGAATTTAATACCTTTTACTACCTTTTTTAATACCTTCAAAATATTTTTTAATACCAGCGCGACTTCAAGCTGCAACTATAGTAGCGTAAATGTAATATCTTTCCAAATGGAATAACATATTGCATCACAATGTAACGAGGTAATTATAACTTAACATCAACTGCCCACAGAGATGAGAATAGAAATAAAGACAGAAGAGGAAGGAGACATCTTCTTCATAGTTCGTGCTGAAGGGTCAAGGGTCAAGCCAAACATCACTTGTCTCTTCATCAGACACATATCCTTCAAGAATGATTTTATGTTCAATATTAAAATAAGAATTAATGATAATCAAGTTATAACCATTTCCTACATTTGATAAATCAGTTCTCTATATTCAAGGAGTGATTTTGGATATTGTAGTGTTTTTGTTGCTGTGTGCTTTTGAATCCACATTATTTAGGTGCTGCTCTGAGTCTGTGTCAAGACGTGCTGACAGGCGAATGTCCTGGGTGTTTGTAATAACACTCCAGGGAGTGAAGAGTGCTCAGCATGTGTTAACTGTATGTCTTACTAAAGTGACCCCTGGGGTCATCTATGTCACAGCTATGGGACTCTTTGGGGACTCAGAGAAATGTACCTCTTTGATATACTTTTCTTTCTTACTAAATAGAATAAATTCACTTCTGTACTCAATGTAGCATCAGCATGTTTTGGAGAAGTGCTTTGTTGATAGTTAGTTAAGATGTTCCCGACCTTGATGGAAACTGCTATTCTGTGGAGCATTGTGTGTGCGTTTCATGATTCTGTGCAGATCCAGTATTGGAGATGGTCCTTTCGGCAGACGATTCTAGACTTGGAGGTGTCTTTTCTATGACCTCCGAGGTCACTAGGGACTAATCTGGGCCTGGGCGACATCAAGTCTACGCATTTTTAGTGATATATGCTCCTATCTGTCTACGTGTGGAAAGTTGCTTACATTGCATGTTGCTAGAACCAATCAGAATCATTCCACATGGCAGTAATGACGTGGCTAGACCTTGAAAACAGTATAACTGTTTAGAAAATTGTATGTACGTTAGACGGAGGCGGGGAGACTGTTAGAGGGAGTGCGGCCTACGAACTCCTCTTGAGCTGGCTTCTGCTGATGAAACTGAAAACTATTCTTCAGAAAAATTTTCTTTAATTAATCCGACTCCTGGTCTTCATTTTTCACTACTGGTCCTGGGTCCAAAGCTGTTACCCCAACAGTGCAGTGTACAGAGGGAAACGAGATCAATTTTCACGGCGCAATATAGATTTTTTTTCTTTTTCGTTTTAAATCATGAAGGCGAGTCAGTGGATATCACACAAAAACGCAATGTGCGCGAGAGTCGGTGAAGTCTCAAACCTAGTCAATTATTCACTACAGAAAGTGAAAGTAAAATCTGACAAGCTTTCGGCGCATTTTGTCACAGAGACAAGAGATATCTCTTTATTTAGATAAATCTGCTTTAACATATGCTGATAACGTATAGCCTATAACTGTCTGAATTTATATTCTTAATATTTCACGTGTGGCCCATATTGTGAAACAAATTAGAAGAGAAGTATAGGCCCAATTCGTGTTAAACAAGTTGTTTTTGAAATAAAGCTGCTCTTACTTTCTGATAATAATAATACTGATATTATTGTAGTGTTCTGACATATTATAGACTGATAATCATTTTAATTATAGGTCTATAATTCCTTGTTTAATTGGGCAAAATGTATTTAAATAATGAGGAGTAAGCTAATCTATCTATTCGTTTATTATGCAGCGTGTCGGTAATGCTTTGATGCACTATGAAATTATCACAGGGGCAAATTAAATGTAATATCAATTTAATAACAAAAGTAGGCCTACCCTAATAATAATAATCATTTATATACATAAATTGTAAATGCTAAATCCTCTTGATATCGATAGCTGATGCATTTGATAGGCTATCTCTCTATTATAGGTTTTTCGCGCATATTTCACTCGTACAGTGTGAGCAGACAAGTCACGCTCGGCGATCCGCACAGTGTGAGCCATGGTGTGAGCACATAAACCGTGAGCTTTGGCTTTACATCGCATGCGATCTACTCGCACAGTGTGAATAGGTAACCTTGCTGAAATCGCACAGAAACCGCACAGTGTATGCCCAGCTTTAAGCAACTTGCATATTTCGAAACAGCTCTTCAATGCCATCGTTCAAATTGAAAGAGTGGTGTTTAGTTGCAAGGTCTAAACACCACAGCACCTCAGCTCGCAATGTAGCGGTGGTGATAGGGCATAGCGTCTGCTGTCTGATGTCTGTCACACACCTGTTGATGCTGCTGCTAGGACTAACGTTAGGCTACTGCTGGCAGTGGTTTGAATCGGGAGAGCAGTCGGGGTTGAGGACAAAGCAGTGGAGGTTGAGGTCGTTGATGCATCCGTAGCGCAGAACATTGATATGGGAAGCTGCTCGCTACGTCCGCGCATCTTGGTGGCTATTTGATTACATATGCGATTTGATGCCATTCACCCCCACCCAGGTTATATTAATTGTCTTTTGCAGACATGGCAATAAGCCTCGCGGCTGTTGCAAACTACTGGCCTAAGCCAGTCTTTAAATCGTGAGTCCTCCAGCCAGAGGTCCGAGAACTTGCATTTCCCCATGCTTTAATTACTGAATGGAAGCGAGCTCACGGACATGAGCAAGCCAGCCGGGTACCCAGTTTGTTTCAGCGCGCGCGCGCGCGCGAACGAACACCACCTCACATGATATCGCGCAGGTCCTACTCTCAACATATAAATAAATCCACGCGAATTTTAGAAAAAAAGGCCTGTACTTAACACAAATTCAGATGACGTTTCCTACTTTTTACTACTTTTTAATGCCCTTAATTTTGGCTAATTTAATTTACTACCTTTTACAACCCCGCGGACACCCTGGTATTGCATTATTACAGATCGTTTGATATCTATTGATTACATACCTTAGTACGCTGTCAAAGGCTGGAGAAGGCGTTATTGAACGGAACTAAAAAGGAGGCTTGTTGCTACCACTTTCTTGTCAGTGCTGGACTATGGCGATGTTATATACATGAATGCTTCCATCACAAGCTTGAAACTGTTGGATACTGTTTATCATGGAGCTCTTAGGTTTATCACAAACTTTAGAGCACTTACTCATCACTGTTCTTTGTATGATCGGGTTGGTTGGTCTGCATTGTCCACCCGTAGACTTAATCATTGGTACATTTTTATCTACAAGGCAATTCTTGGTCTGCTTCCCCCATACCTTCAATCTTACATCGAAAAGAAAAGTACAGGAAGATATTGTCTTCGCTCTGAGGACTTATTATTATTAACTGTCCCTCAAGTCCGGACAGAACTGGGAAAAGGGGCTTTCAAGTATGCGGCCCCCTGCACTTGGAATCAGCTGCAAAATGTGCTGAATCTTAAGGAGCCAGTTTCGTTGGTTGATTTTAAGTTACTTTTAAAAACCATGGAAGCTACACAAACTGACTGTAGATGTTATGACTGACTGAGTTATGACGGACGATCCTTGCTGTTGTTTATCGCTTGCGATAATATGTGAAATTCTGATTTCTTATGACTTTATAATTATTTATTACTTGTACAAATTGTTATATGTTGATGTTATATGTTTTTATGTCTGTAACCTTGTTAAATGTGCTGCTGCCTGTCTTGGCCAGGACGCTCTTGGAAAAGAGATTTTTAATCTCAATGAGTTTTATTCTGGTTAAATAAAGGTAATAATAATAATAATAATTGGTTCATTCGTGATCAGACTCGGACTTGTAACGCCAGCTCGCAAAGCCCCGGGGCTATGTTTTTTTCAGACGGGCTATCACCTTTCTTGCGCGCGCGTGTGTGTGTGTGTACGGTTCGCGGTTATATTCACTGATGATCGGGCGAAATGATACAGAAATAACATTCCAATCAATCGCAGGTGAATGAGAGATGAATCATTGTGTTTGTTTGATAAAGATATTTTGAGAGACCTGTGAGCGTTTCCCCAGACGCTTTCAAAACAATCCCCACATGTACTGAGGGGAGCTGAAGCTCATTATGCAAATCTTATCCAATCATAGCCGTGGGCGTTTACTTCCAAGTCTTCAGAGCGGCACGTCAGTTCATGACACCTTTAAACACATGATAACCAATTTCAGATGCAAGAAGGAATCTGCCAATATTATAATTAATTTTAAATTAAGTAAAGTTACAATTATTTATTAATATATATAATGCATTATATATTTACATTAAGAATAGCTTTATAATGCATAATACATAAAGGCTTAAAGTAAAGTGTTACCAAAAATTTGATTAAATTAAGAAAAAAAACTAAAACTTTTGAACCTCACTTATAAGACAAATGTGATTCTGGCGCAATGGTAAGTTTATGGCTTAAAGGATTATGCATGTAAATAATGACACTGATGAAAATGAGATCTCTAACGGGATCTTTAACTCCCGTGTGACTATGTACACATCTCACTGGTAAAACTAAATCTTACTGCAAGCTAACGTAGTTGAATAACCCTGGTGACATTTTATTTAAGACGCTGCCCAACCCCACTACACTCTCTATGTACTGTAGGCTGCGCTGCCTTTTCTCTCCATTAAAAGAGAATAGAATACTTGTAGATTCGTCACACAGCATGCCTATCTACAATGATAAGAGTTAGGCTTGGATAAAAGAAAAGACTTTGTACTGCTCAGCTTATGTTGCAAATGCTGTAAGGTAATGACAGTGTTCTCATATATCATTATTTAGCTGCCTGGTAACTAAAGTGCCTTGTGTGACTCAAATGTGTGGACATAAGTGCTAAATACAGAGGCAGCTTTGATTACTTTGGCATGATCTCCACTGCAGTGACCAGGTGAATTGACTGCAAGGTCAAACAGAGATGTATTACGAATGATGAAACTATAAATTGATTTAATGTTGCAACTTTTTTTCCAAAATAGATTACATTAAAACATTTAAATTTAGAGTAAATACTTTTTAATGAAGTATTCATTTAATAGCTATATGTTATATTTTGTAATATACATTACCGTTTTGGGATCTGTTATGCTCACCAAGGCTGCATTTATTTGATCAAAAATACAGTAAAAACAGTAATATTATGAAATATTACAATTTAAATAATTTTCTATTTGAATACATTTTAAAATGTAATTTATTCCTCACAAACCTGATTTTTTAGTAGTCATTACTCCAATCTTCAGTGTCACCTGATCCTTCAGAAATCATTTTAATGCTGATTTGGCGCTCAAGAAACATTTCTTATTATTATTATCAATGGTTATTTTTATTAAAAACGTTGTGCAATCTTTTTTGGGATTCTTTGATAAGCAGAAAGTTCAAAAGATCAGCATTTATTTTCGTAACAGTATAATATAATTTCATTGACCCCAAACTTCTAAACAGTTGTGTATGTATGTTTGTCATACACATCATCCATCAAATATGGATTTCAATAAGAAAGTGTCTGTCTGGAGATTTGGAGAGTCAACTGAAGGGTCAAGGGTCAAGCCAAACATCACTTGTCTCAGACACATATCCTTCAAGAATGATTTTATGTTCAATATTAAAATAAGAATGAATGATAATCAAGTTATAACAGTGTCCTACATTTGATAAATCAGTTCTCTATATTCAAGGAGTGATTTAGGATATTGTAGTGTTTTAGTTGCTCTGTGCTTTTGAATCCAGACTTTGATATACTTTTCTTTCTTACTAAATAGAATAAATTCACTTCTGAACTAGAGTTAGTATCAGCATGTTTTGGAGAAGTGCTTTGTTGATAGTTAGTTAAGATGCTCCCGACCTTGATGGAAACTGTTATTCTGTGAAGCTTTGTGTGTGCGTCTCATGATTCTGTGCAGATCCAGTATTGGAGATGGTCCTTTCGGGAGACGATTCTAGACTTGGAGGCGTCTTTTCTATGACCTCCGAGGTCGCTAGGGACTAATCTGGGCCTGGGCGACATCAAGTCTACGCATTTTTAGTGATATATGCTCCTATCTGTCTACGTGTGGAAAGTTGCTTACATTGCATGTTGTTAGAACGAATCAGAATCATTCCACATGGCAGTAATGACGTGTCTAGACCTTGAAAACCGTATAACTGTTCAGAAAATTGTATGTACGTTAGACGGAGGCGGGGAGACTGTTAGAGGGAGCGCGGCCTACAAACTCCTCTTGAAGCTGGCTTCTGCTGATGAAACTGCAAACTATTCTTCAGTAAAATTTTCTTTAATTAATCTGACTCCTGATCTTCATTTTTCACTACTGGTCCTGGGTCCTAAGCTGTTACCCCAACACAACGATAGAGTTGTCTCACCTTAATGATCTGTAGCTGTACCCCCTCATCAGTCTGGGGTCCCTGAAAGCAGTTACAGATGGTCTCCAGCAGCCGGTCAATCAGCCGTTTTCCTGGAGCTCCGCTGTCAGGGGCGTTTCCCGTGATGTGCCCATACGCAATGAGTTTCTGTGATGAATGGAATGGAGTCATATAGTGCGTTTAAAACCACACTTAAACAGATTTGTCACACAGGGCTAAAACTATTATTTACAAGAATTAAAAACTATAAACTGAAACAATCCTTTTTAAATGTATTAATGACTTGAGTATGATGAAACCCTGCAGTAGAGTGCAGTGGACGAGAACTCTGCATACCTGTAGACAGTCAAGAGACGTACTGACAATGCGTGGGGACTTGGACTGACATGCCAGCTCAAAAGGCAGGACGTACTTGTCAGCCTCAATGTAGTTGGCTCTTGGAGGAACAACAGTGCCGTCCCTAGCACATACAGGATTCACAGCACAAATCAATATGCAGCACTTAAACATGCTTTATTTAAACAAGTAGCCCGTTAGCATTACAGGGGGCTTTTTTTCAGCATGGACATGAGCGCATGGACATGGACATTATTACATAAACATGATGGTTCACAATAAAGATGACGCATTATGCTTCAGAGAGCCTTTTCAGAAAAACATAATAAGCGTTCTCTTAATGTTACATCAATGTGTGACAGGAGACTTTTGGATGGATGGTGCATGTTGGTAAATGAGTTGTAAACTTACTTCTGCTTTTCCAGTTCATGCTTAATTTCATCTAAAAAAAAAAAAAAGAGAGAGAGACAATTTTACACATCAACTCAAGACCATTCGTGACTCCTCCTTCAAAGCAAACAAACCTTAAGAAAGAAGAGAAGAGTGCTAATGCCATTCCTAATATAAAACACTGCCTACTCAGCAAGATACAAATCATCCAGGACAAACTTGTTCTTAACATCTATAATTTTCACTGAAGGTAGCAATGAGACGAAATATATCTATTTGCCATTTTATTAGCTGCTCAAAATTAAATTAAATCAATAATTCACCCAGAAATTATAATTTGTTACCTCATGCAATCTAAACCTGTATAAAAAATATATTTTATGTGGAAATAAAAAAATAACAAAAAGTGCTGGTTGCTCTTTTTTACACAATAACAATGAATGAGGACACAAAAGGACCATAAAAGTGTCCATTACACAGAATTAAAGTAAAATTAGAAATATTTTATGTGTGCCTGTGTATGAAAGCCATTTGCTGCGTCCCAATTCGCCTAGTACTTATACTATGACCTAAAAGTATATGTACTGTTTTTGTGAAGAAAAAGTACATACTTTTGAGTGTGTAGCAGAAGAGTATGCAAGCTTTGGGACATACTACTTTGTCATCTTTAACGGGCGCTCTGTAGCTTAGATACATGCATCCTGTCCCCGTTTAAACTGCCCTGTCAATCATTTTGTCACCGTTAAAATCCTCCACATTCAATTTTATTTAAATTCGCTACCATTTTGGAGAGAAATGTAGTAGCACGTTGATCTGTCATTCAGGTCTTTCATGCGGAGACTCTCCTCATGTGTTTACAATTTGAATATAATGATGCATTTAAAAGTTAATGTCCAAACATATCATTACAAAAGTTCTCAATGCTGTTGCAGATGAAATATAATGTGGATAACACTGAATAAATATATTTTTTTCGTCAGGTTAGATACTGATAATTATTCACTCAAACCCCTTTATCTAAACCCCTCTGCGTAACCGTCGGACTCGCACATCTGCCATCTTTGTAGTTTAACACTTTTTATCCGCGTTTGTAGTTCTAATCGAATTTTCGTCTAATTCACAATGGGTTGTGGGCAATATTAGCTGTTAGAGTTTGCACGGATCTGCACTTCGAATTCTAACCAAAAATAGTAGACCATCCAGGTATCTTTGGAATACTCTTTTCAACATACTACGATTTGGGACATAGGCCTACTAATTCTATTTTCAAATACTATTTAGGACAGATAATATGCGAATTGGGGCACACCAATTGATTCCTATGGGAGTATTTTTGCATTCTGAAAGAGACCCAGAAGTCCAGATAAATACTATACTGTATAATTTTCTTGGCAGATTCCAATTTCTGATTTGCTTTGTAAGTGTGACCAGCCGATACAGATTTTTGCCAATTCAGATTTTCTTTCAAAGAACTATAATTGACAGCACATACAAACAAAAATCTACTTTTCTTCAATGCAAAATTCAATTTTATTTTCATTAAAAGACTAATAAAATGAGAACAAATTAATTTCAAACAAACAGCACAAATAAATGCAATAAAACAAAGAGCTTTACAGCTTTAGGCTACGTGTTTCAGGTGGGTTTAACAGTAGTTTAGTATTCAGGTAAGAACTATTACAGAATTCAAAGTAATCAAATGTTAAAATACCAATGGATAGTCTTCATTGTAAAAATTAAATACAGATTAATGCTTACAATTAGTTACAAAAGTAATTCAGTCTACAGCAGAGAGTGGTTTTATTTGTCTTTTATTAACATGAAACCTGTGGGAATTAGTAAAATGATATGCAATACAAGCACTATTTAACTGGAGCGAATGAGACGAGTGAGTGAGAGGAGGCGGGTTTGTCACTTTGCGAGAGAACATGACGTTATTACCTGTGCCACTTGCAACTAAACGGAACGATCATGGGGTAAATCGGACGATTCTGGTCCCTGGCCGCTTGATCAGTGCATCTCAAGTAAATAACAATAAAAACATGTTTCAGTAATTTCCATCTCATCTGTTTACAGGAGGCAAATTTAATTCTGACACTGACTGTCTTGAATTTGTAGCAGATGTCGCATCAGTGCTCCATTGGATTGAAGAGCCAAAACCTCTCTAGTTTGAAGATCCCTTTAAATACACACCATCACTAAACATCTTAAACTCACTTGTCAACATCACTAATCAGCTAGTTGGCTGTTAAATGGCTAGTCAACTATCCCAAACTATCCAATTTGTGGATAAACGGTTCTTTTGTTTTGTGTCTTTTCAATGAATCGTTTGATCTGGTTCACAAATCAGGTCTAAATGATTCATTCACTAATCAGACAGATCTAGTTCTCGAGTTCTAGTTCTCATCCAGTCACAGTGGTGGTAAACACCTCACTGGAGGGGGAAATCATCTAAAGTCTCTCTATTGTCTACCTTTTGAAGATCTTGAAAACCACAAATCATTCTTTAAAATTTCTGACAATTTTCTGACATAAATTATGACAATTTTCATTTCTGGGAGAACTATTCCTTTAAAATCCCTAAAACAAGGTTATTAGGATGAGCAAGTTGCATAACGTGACATATTTATACAGATTTCTTGCCTCTGATATTCAGGAACTATCAACAAATGGATCATTATTCACTATCAGATAGCCATCTGCTCACAAGAAGGGACAGGAAACTGAGCTTAAGCAACACCACATTTCATAAGATGCACATTTTAAGAACTATGTTTTTAAAAATCTGTATCCGGCTACCTGTAGTACTTAAACACGTGTATTCAGGCAGGACAACAAAAAAACAGTCATACTAGTCTATATAAGCCATTGCCTAGCAGTGAATCCGGGTGGCCGGTGGACTGTGTAAATAGGTCTATATGGTAATCAACCTCATTCACTCACATGACAGGGTAATGAGGGAGTGTCTGTTTGAATGAAGTGCTACTGAGAGCATTCAAACAAACCCACGGTGAAGCAGCATTACATTAACAGCTAAATGAATGATCACTACAGCTCTTCACTGGATTAAAACCTCAAATATACCCAGCCAAAACAACACAAAACGCAATGCAGCTTTTATGGATTTGGTATAAAAAAAAAAAGACACAAAAGCGCTATTTTTGTTTTAGATTGACACTCCAGGACAAAGGTTAGTGTTTGGAAACGTTCACGAAGAAACCAGAGCCTCCTGTCTCAACATGTGCTCATTAACTTAGTAAATAAGTAATACAGCGCAGACAGGACGAGTCAAATGAGTCTAACCTGCATATCCAGCTTCCTTATAAAAAGAGGGATGGATATCCCGGAAGTTACAACAGGAATGTTATAGGCTACTACAAATTAAAGAGACCGTTCACGCAAAAATGAACACTGTTATTTAAGTACCCTCAAGTCATAAAACATACAAAAGACATTGTGCGAAATGTTTCAGTAGTGTTTTTTTTTTCTTCTGTCCATACAATGGAGGCCAATGTGACCAAAAATGTTTGGTTACCAACATTCTTTAAAAAATGTTCTTTAATGCTCCACAAAAGACAGAAAGTCATGCATGTTTGAAATGGTAATGGAGGTAAGTAAATGACTGAATTTAATTTTTTGGATGAAATATTCCTTTATTAGCACTAACAGTAAAACACATAAAATGTGGCCAATGCCAAGGAAAGCCTCAGTCTCCATTCAATGCCATTGTGTATGGAAAAAAGATGCAAAGTGAATGATGACTGATGCTGTCAGTACTGAACACTGTGCCAGAAAAAAGATAAGACAACTCTTTAAGGGTGAGTAAATGACATTTTTTGAATATATTTTGGTGAACGGTTTCTTTAAAATGTCACTCACAACACAGATATTCTGTAAATCGGTGAGTGATCTTTAATCAATAAGAGAGCAGTAAAATCGCCAATCTGTCGAGTCGCCATAACAGCCTGAGCAACATACATATGTATATGTTGGATAGCAGCTGATCCCAGCTAACACATGCTAACATGCTTCCAGATAAACAAAACACCAAGACATGTCATTTACTCTGTTGCCAACATCTCATTCATCATAATGTAACATTATATAGCCGATGGGACGGATGACAATGTCAGCTTAAGGAAAATTGAAACAACCGATTCCTGACACTGACGCGTGCTGGAATGACGTTAGCTCGCTAAGCAGACTTTAAGGTTCATTTAGGATATCAGCATTATCAGGGGGCAGTAGACATGTCTGAGGCCTGAGAGGAGATAAATAGAGAGAATCTTACCTAATGCCACTTGACAAGCCTTACGCAGCTGGTTGTGCTGGCTCCGCTTCACCTCCTTATCCGCGAGGATTTTCTCCAGCGCTCGAGACAGAAACATGCTCTTGGTGCTCAGGCTTTCTGTCTGCGTATGCCGTCGATGGATTTCCAACGCTTCCTGTTCTTTCATCTCTCGGTAGACGTGTTAAAAGCAGTCCGTCAGGCCGTCATCGCTGGCCCGTTCCCTGCGGTTTGGCAGGGGCGTGAGGGTGCCAGGAATGGGCCGATGTTGTCGCTGGTTCAGTCGGGCCAGTTGGACGCTGCTGCTACTATCTCAGCACTGCGTCGCCATGTTGGCTGCACGTCACGTCACGTGATCCGCAGGCACTTACAATGATGTGTACATTCAGAGCACGAGCACGGTTTGGCTGAGGTGGAAATGAATGGAGCATGTGTTTGGTGGGCTGTTTGGGTTCAGGTAGTTAGTTTGGGGGGGCATGCAGTGGACATTTTAGGACTTCAGTGTGATCACCAATCATTTATTTAAAGTAAATCCCTTAAAATGAATGCCAATAAATCCAATATTTATTTTTTTTAAGTGTAAATAAGCATTTTTTAGTTGAAAGTTGTAGGTGTCTATAAATAGTTTGTAATTTGGAATCATACACATATTTATAGTTAGTAGTTAGGCTTTTACATATGCTTGTTCATATATAGTATAGCCTAGCCTACATTTACAGTTGCAAGAAAAAGTATGTGAACCGCTTGCAGAATCTGTGAAAATGTGAATAAGTTTAACAAAATATGAGAGATCATGCGAAATGTATGTTATTTTTTATTTAGTTCTGTCCTGAATAATATATTTTAAAATGTTTTAAAATGTTTACATATAGTCCACAAGACAAAAAATGACCCTGTTCAAAAGTTTCTGAACCATTAATTCTTAATACTGTGTGTTGTTACCATGATGATCCTCGGTTGTTTTATTGTTTTGTGATGTTTGTAACTGCTCAGGATAAAAAAAGGGACTCAAGAACAACCATCACAAAAAAATAAAACGACCGTGGATCATCCAGGCAACGACACACAGTATTAAGAATCAATGGTTCAGAAACTTTTGAACACGGTCATTTTAATAAATTCAGCTATTTTTTTTGTCTTTTGGACTATAAAAATTTTAAAAACATTTTTAAATATCTTATTCAGCACTAAACAAAAAATAATTCTTGAATATGTGGGTTACGGGGACTCTTCATAGGCATAATGTTTTTTTTTTTTTACTGTAAAAACAGATCAAACTGTTCTATACCCCTACACTACCCCTACCTCTAAACCTACTCATCACAGAAACCTTTCTGCATATAAAAATAAATAAATACAAGTCTGTTGGTTTATGAAGACACAAGAAGTGTCCTCATAAATCATGTTTGCTTTGTAATACCCATGTCATTGTACACATTTGTGTCTTCATAAACCACATATACCTGTACATATGCACACATTTGGTTTCCATTTGGACATTACATAGACGCAATGATTTTTATACTGTACAAACTGTATATTCTATCCCCTACCCCTAAACCCATTACAGAAAACATTCTGCATTTTTACATTTTCAAAAAACATCACTTAGTATGATTGATAAGCCGTTTTCCTCATGGGGACCAAAAAATGTCCCTTATAAGGATTAAGGACAAAGATTTTGGATATTGCCATTTTTGTAGGGACATTTAGTCATCATAATGTAGCGTATTCCAAGGGAGACAGAATATGGGAAGTTGTGTGTGGAGTGATAAATCACAATGAAACACGAGTTGCATGGTGATGCTCCAGAGCGGTGTCTTCGAAGATCTGGTGAGAAATATAACAATAAATTAATCTCTAGCACAGTGCATGGAGGAAGAGTGTGTATTTAACACTGTGTGAAGAGCTTTTTTATATGCTGTATTGGTGAGATACTTCACTGTGAAAAGTCATTTAATGCTTTGAAGTACAGAAGAATATTGCAGAATGGCTTGCTTCCCACAAATTAAGTTATCTAAAGAGGAAAGATCAGAAGTTATTTTTCAACAAGACAATGCTCCTGTCCAAATTGCAAAGACAACCAAGAAGTGGCTTGAAGTCCATCAGGCGCATATTTGGCCTGGTCAGAGTGCAGATTCAAATCCTATAGTGAATATTTGGTTTCACATTTAACTTAAATGAACAGGGAGACATTTTTCAACTATGAACTGTTTGAAGCCATTAACATTGAGTGGAACAACACTGACTCTTCTTCCTGTAAAAAGAGAGCGAGCTTTATATAAAGACATTTGCCATGTCAGAAAAATCACAATAAAGAGGTGTAAGGAAGAACTGAATTCAGATGTTGTAGCATTTTACCACTTGTATTAAAACAAGAGGTTCTGAGGGAATTATACTGATATTTACTGTGCTTATTGAATAAAATGCCAAAAAACCCAGACCATGTGTATTTTAATATGTGCAAAGGCATAGATTATATTTCAGAAAATGAATCCCTTCCAAATTTAGATAAAGCAACACTTTTGAAGCAGAAGTGTGGATGCTGTTACATGCTTTTAACCACAGGGTGGCCTCCTGACATCAGCGTTCAGAGATTGAGCTTGCTCTCTCAGCACTATAGTGTAGTCGTGTCTGAACTTTGTAAAGCAGCACCAATGCAACCTTTATGTCAAGTTCTGTAATTATATGTATGTATGTATGTATGTATGTATGTATGTATGTATATGTATGTATATATATATATAAATCACTGGCTGCAATAATCAAGTTAACACGAAGCAAAATCAATTTCATATCATCCAATAATTTAGCAATGGTAACTGTAGCAGAAGATATTTATTGGCTCCATCATTCATCATACACATTATGTTATGTTAAAGCATCTTCTATTAAGCGGTTCACTAGGACCTAAATACATTGAAACAAAACATTTCTATAGAGTTGCTTTGAAATAATATGCAGTGTAAAATGCGTAATATATAAATAACATTGACTTGTATTAATCCTGTCACATATTGATTATCACAAATAAAAATCATCTTCATGACCAATACACCAAACTATTAAGAAAGGAACAGCATCAGTGGATTTCATCATATTAGTTTATTTCATCCAAGATTTGACTATAATACATGTGCAGCTATGTCATAATATAGTATTTATCCTTTTAAAAGTTTCATTATGTGAAACAAATTTACATCAAGTAGTACTAATAAGAAAATACTGATGATTTCAGTACAAATCTATACCTTAAGATTTATCTGACAAGCTCATTATCAAAAAGAGGAATTGACACATGAATGATAATGCTTGAAAGCCTATTTCTAGGTCTCTCAAAGCAGGTGCTCATAGATATAAGGTCTCTCCTTTAGCAAAGATATTCACAGTTTGGAAAATAGCAAGTTTTTCTTCATATTTATATTCCCCCTAAAGGTCTGAGCATTAAGTTCCACCAAAGATGCAAGTGGAAGAGAATTAAAACACCATTTTGTAGAGATGATCTAAATAAAATAAAAGAAAAAAAAGAAAAGAATGAAAATCATGAGGTTTTTATGTCAGCTAAAACAAAGCAAGTAAAAATACAGTCTATTTTAAAATAAATAAAACTTCTGTGGTTACAATCCCAAATCGTATGTAGTGGTTAATATAAAATTAAATGAACACAGCTAAAGACTCCATTCAATATGTCGTTTGTACCACAAGAATGAACGATCGGGATGAAGCGTGAATGATCACAGCTACAGTGCGTGTGCTACTCCAAGCAGGTTTTGGTAATGTAAGTGCCATGAAAAGCTCTGTGTGATGGGTAGAGGAACCGAGCAGACGTGTGCTTCGCTCACAGACGCCCAGTGATTAGGATTCTCACCAGCAATTATAAAGAGAGAAATGGGGAGATGACGAAAGGCTACTTCGGCTGAATCTCCATCAGCAGGTCCTATAACTGTAAGAGCATAGGCACATCTGTTTCTTGTCAGTCTCTTCCAGTGCATCTGCTGACACAAACTCGGAGATCATAAAAGTTTGTATTGAAGCTTACAGCTTTGACATCATGCATATCATTATGATATGTATGTATAAGGACAAAAATGGGAGAAATGTACCGACAGTCATATGAACTTAAAGGAATGATTTGAAAGTAAGAGCTTAACATTTGTTCATTTGTCCAGTCATTCATATAAGAGGTAATTTTTTTAGAAATTAGAATTATCACTCAAGTAGGAAGGCCCCACTCACTGAAAGTGAAGGGTTTGTGAGGGTAAAATGATAACAGTGTGCATTTTTTTCATCCAGTTGAATTAAAGTCTACATTGACCAAATCAAGCCTGTCCCATAATAATGACGAAACTAACCACATCATTTCAAAAATTCTGAAGTTTGGCTGGTACGCAGCTGCCCAAAAAAACAAACATCAATAAGGAACGATATTGAATATTTTGATAGACATTCAAAATTCATAGTAATTCAATAATCACTATAAAATCAAGGGTTGTTTTCTCCATTATTCATTTTCAACACTTATTGTTAGAGAGGTAACACTTTAAAATAAGGTTCAACTTGTTAATATTAATTAATGCATAATGCACCAAAAATGAGTTTATATAAAGCTAGTATATTAATTAATATTAATATTGTTAATATTGTTCATTATTCATTACACATGAACTGTTAACTTATACAACTTGAAATGTTAAAAATGTACACAAAATGTTAATAATGTAAATAATTGTTATTTCATGATACCTAATGCCTTAAATTTATAGCCCAAAAATGTTAATTATGTTATGATTTACTCCACCGTGTTGTTCCAAACCTGTATGACTTGAATATCTTTGAATATGTTTTGTTTTTGTCCATACAATGAAAATCAATGGGATCCAAAATTGCACTGGACCCCATTGACTTTCAATGTATTGAACAATAAATATTTTACAGTTTCGGAATGACATTAGAGGGAGTAAATGATGACAATGTTCATTTTTGGTTAAACTATCCCTTTAAATAATTGTAACAAACTGAACCTTATTGTAAAATGTCACGGGACACTCTTCATACATGAAACAGCTTGGTGTCCATTCAGAGTGCTCCTTTGAAACATGACAGCTAATGATGATCTATTTCAAAGCCCCAAAAGGGTTATCAAGTAGAGATCAGTGGGTAAAATAAACCACAGGTAGCAGAGAGCAGGATGATAGCCCTTGTCATAAAGAAATATAAGTGGTACAAATAAAACATAGCACAATGGAAAATATGACATTAATCATTTGTCTTTTTTTGGCTATGAATAAAAACTTTTGAGATAATAATAGACATCTGTATCTCAAGCGAGGCAGCAGTCTACAACCGTTCTGAAATGTCAGATCAAGTAAAAACACCTCCAAATCATTCGCTCAAGTGCCACAAATGTTCAAAGAATCGGTAATCTGGGTGTGTTAGTGTTGCAGACAGGAATTGATGAAGAGCATATTTCAGTTCCTTCTGAAGTTCTGTAGCTCAGACTCAGTTACCATAGTAACACAGCCCATTGTACTTTGTTCACTGTCATAATGCTAGAGCCGCGTGGCTCGAAAGGGAGTGGTTGTCAAAGTAAAAAAAGATTGTCATGATTCATACGCTGCCGAGTATCTGTTCTCAGTCACGTGACAGGCCTCTGCATTCATTCAATCGCACTGACTCATGAAGTTCATTATTACTCAAGAAGCAGCTATATTTGGTGCTGTGCTGTTCTCCATGGGTTCAATGATGGGGACTACCTGGTCCCTGTGGTTATAGAGAAGTGCTGTAAGGTGCTGTGGTGACTGTCCTCCTCTTTTGGTCTGGGACTCACTGGTCACCCAAATATAAAGACATGCATTTTCAGTCCTATGGCACACAAGAGTGTGTATTGGCATGTGTGTGTGATTATATGCTGCGCGTGCGTCCTTACAGTGTAATGACTGTGCCGTCTTCCTCCAGATTACGCTGCTCCAAACCCCTGTCGCGGGCATTCAGAGACCCTGCGCTTGCGCTGGTCGACATGGTACCATTCGAGGGGCGGAGGTCGAGGTGAGGCTCATATCTGGGCAGAGCGGGCATGCTAGAGCTTGCCGTCGCCCGCGCCGTTGCCGGTGGAATGAGTTTAGTCCCTCCGTCCGCCTCGATCACCAGATCCTCCTCGTCCTCGCTCTCCTCGTCCGGCTCATAGTTCTGGATAATATGGGACGGGGTCATAGCCATGGAGCCTGCTGTCGAGTAACCGTAAAAACTGGTGCTGCTGTCAGAAGATCGTCCTGAGCTGCCGGATGTGGCTCCGCCTCCGCTGTTGCGTACCACGTTATTGCGCTGATTGGCTGGTTTGACGGTTATAATGAGGTTGTGGCTATTAGCAATCATCATGTCCGTTACTTGGTCCAAAGACTTTCCGCTCACCTCAATGCCGTTGACTTCGAGCACCTCGTCATTGACGGCCAGCAGTCCCGTGCTCTCTGCCAGGCCCCCGGGGACCATGCGGGAGATGAAGATGCCCGGGACCTTTTCCAGACCCTGGGGTGTAACCCGCACACTGGAACCGTCGCGGATGTAGAAGCCCAGTGGTTTCTCCTGACCATGTTTGTATAGGCGGACACGGCGATGCGTCTCTGGGAGGATGTCCACATCGATGATGGAGGACACTGGACGGAAATCTTTGGGCAGGCTAATGATGATTGGAGGCTTCTTCTTGTTGGCGTCCGGGCGAAGGAGGACTGCTGCAAGCACCGCTGGGGTCTTCTTACGGGTCACAGTGTCCGTACCAAATGAAGAGTAATCTGCCTCCTCTTCATAAAAGGAAAAAAAGAGAGAAAGAGAATGTAAATTTGAGGGTTAAAAACAAGTTATGTTCTATTAGGGGTGGATTACAATAGTCAACTAGTCGTTGAACCACAAAGTAAAACAAATTATAAATCAAAACAGGCAATATAGTCCAATAACATTTTTCATCAGCTCTTCAAATGCAGTTCAATATCGGCGTACTCTGTACAAGTTTATTTAGACTGTACAGGTTTTATTTGTTTTTATGTAAAGCAGCCATATGTAGGATTCAAAAACCCTTGTTATTAGTGACACTAGTGGCGTTAAATTAACTGCAGCCAGCAACTACTTATTGCTAGTGCTCGCACTCTTGCACATGTAACGTTCAAGAGACTGAATGGGATTCAATGCCCCCATATACTCACGGTGGAGTTGTTTTTCATTCTTTGCTTAGAGGTAAAAAGGAGTTGGAAATAACTTTGCAGTGATATACTTTTAACAAACATCCAGACGCCATCCACTCTGCTGAGAGCGACGGTAAGATGAATAGGGCTGGGATGGTATGGATTTTTTCTTACCGCGGTTGAAAAGCAAGAAATTCCCGCGGTTCAGCGGTAAACCGCTTTAAATGGCTCCCGCTGGACTTTCGCGCACAGCCGCACACGCACACCCCAGCGCAGGCAATTGAACATAATAAGGAACATGTTTATTTTTTCACGTTTAGAACAGGAACAATTAGAACAGAAATGGAATGATATCTGAAAAAAAAGTGCTGGCAAAACGAAATATTGACTAGGCTATGGTTTACATCCCAGCCTTCATATTTTTTCCTGAGAGAGCAGATCAGATCACGACAGAGATTTGATGATGGAACAGCATAAACAAAGACAAACAAACATTTTTATTTATCGGTATTGATCAGTAATATAAATTTATTTGTTTATTTATTTCCCATATTTTTACTTTCAGATTACAGTCGTCGTCATTAAACAATCACTTAAACTATAACGACTTTTGCGCACACCCGCCCATATAATAGCCTATAGCCTAATATATTATTTATATTTATAGTATTTATATTTTTATATTACATATTTTAAAATATTCAGGCTATTAATTTACATTTAGCTACAATTTACACCTTGTGTGTGCTTTTGTCTCAGTGGTTAATGAAGAATAACGAAGGCTCAAGGCTATTTAATTTAACAAAGTGTAGTCACTTGCTGCTCACACTACCTTGATTGTATATTATGCTACTTTTATTATTTATATTTATTTTTTATATTTTATAACATTTACATATTTATATTATTTTACATATCTCGTGTGGTGTGCGCTTTTGTCTCAGTGGTTCAAGGCTATTTAACAAAGACTTTTTAGGCTAATTTAACAAGGCTATTTAGGCTAATGATTGTATCACATAATTTGTTACATTTATATAGCGCTTTTCTAGGCACTCAAAGCGCTTTACATATAGAAGGGGGAATCTCCTCAACCACCACCAATGTGCAGCATCCACCACCAATGTGCAGCATCCACCTGGATGATGCGACGGCAGCCATATTGCGCCAGAACGCCCACCACACACCAGCTGATTGGTGGAGAGGAGACAGAGTGATGAAGCCAATCTGTATATGGGGATGATTAGGAGGCCATGATGGAGAGGGGCCAATGGGCAAATTTGTCCAGGATGCCGGGGTTACACCCCTACTCTTTATCGAAGGACATCCTGGGATTTTTAATGACCACAGAGAGTCAGGACCTCGGTTTTAACGTCTCATCCGAAGGACGGTGCTTGTTACAGTATAGTGTCCCAATCACTATACTGGGGTGTTAGGACCCACACAGACCACAGGGTGAGCACCCCCTGCTGGCCTCACTAACACCTCTACCAGCAGCTACCTGGTTTTCCCAGTTGGTCTCCCATCCAGGTACTAACCAGGCTCAGCCCTGTTTAGCTTCAGTGGGAAACCAGTCTTGGGCTGCAGGGTGATATGGCTGCTGGTTACATACATATACATTATTTATATTTATGTTATTTATATTACATAAATAATTTTTACATATTATATTATATTAGGCCTATTTTTACATATTTATATTAATTTATATATAGGCTATATGCCTATCTCGTGTGCGCTTTTGTCTCAGTGGTGCTATTTAACGAAGGCTATTTAATTTTACAAAGTGTTGCTGCTCACACTACCGTGATTGTATAGCCTATTACTTATTATTTATATTTCATATTTTTACATATTCATATTAATTTATATATCTCGTGTGCGCTTTTGTCTCAGTGGTTCAAATATTTAACGAAGGCTATTTAATTTAACAAAGTGTCGCACACTACTGTGCTTGTAAGCCTGCCAGACGGATATCTTTTTCGATAGCCTTTTAATGAAATTGGAATTTCAGAATCGCATAGCCAACTTATATTTAATTGCCTACAATAGATTATTTATTGATTATATTGAATGAAATTTCGCAGGCTCAGCTTATTTGTAGTCAATCTTTCCCAAACAGAGTTGGAAGAGAGTAAAAACTTACCAGTACTAAGGAGTGCTGAGGCAGGTCCAGCTCAGTTTGTTCTTTCTGAAGCCGTTTTTTTTTTTTTTGCCAGCTATGGGAGAAATCGGTCAGCGTTCGGCACAAACCCATGGCCCGGGCGGTGCGTTCTTTTTCTGCTTTCATGACTTCTATCTCCCTACCCGCTATTGTCGGCTGCGCAACCATGTGAGAGAATTGTGTTAAGCACGTGCAATTAAAAACTGAGGTCCTGCTTATGCGCCTGTATTTTATGCTTTAGTAAAATTAAATTCAAATTATAGGCTAAAAGACATTACACAGGTACAAATGGAATGTTATAATGGAACATTGCGCTCCCAACTCGCGAAAGGTCGGATTTGCTCCATCTTTTGTTTAGAAAACCTTGAATCCATATAAGACACACATGTCATTAGACACAATCCATGTCATTAGAATCAATGAATCCATGGAATTAGACACAACGTGCACACATGGGCAGGCCAATGTTTTTTTGTTTTGTTTTTGCGGTGATGGCGGTGACGATCTCAGACCCGCGGTAGGCGTCACGTGACCGCGGTATTGCGGTAATGCGGTAACCGTCCCAGCCCTAAAGATGAATATGTAAATATGTGCTGCACGCTTTCCTCTCAATAACAAAATAAACAGAACAACATTGACAGTGGTGAGAAAATGACAGTTAAGAAAGCATCTGATCAGATTGATATGGATATGTTTGCACCAGCTCTGCACTGGCATCATGTCGACAAATGAGGTCATTCAAATTACACTTATGATAGTTTGAGTATATAAGTATAAGTATATTTGAGACTATAGATCTGAGAGTATAGTTTGACTTAATCCCTTTTCTTTGCATGACACATTGACATCGCAGTACAGAATAGCTCTTTCGGCATTATCCTGAACATTGTATAAGCACTCATTTCATGTGTCAGTGAACGGAAGAGAGGCTCTCGGGAGCGCACATAAACATCACATCCTTTCAATTTTCCTGGCAAAAACATACCAAGTTCTTCACATAAAAATCACTCTACAGGCTTTCATAGACAACCTAGGAAGTCAAGGAAGGTCTAGTTTTTTTCAAGTTGTGTTACAAGTTGATCACACATTGGCAATAAAAAAAACAAGATTAAATGCATGGAAATCCTTACATACAGTATAGCTCTTTCGAATAATAAATTAAATTAATTTAAAATAACTTTTTTTTTGTTTGATTTTACTTGATTTACAATAAAATGTAATAAAAAAAATAAACTAAAATGTCCATTAATAATATAATGCAGTAAGTAAAAGTGTCTGGGCATTGACACTTTTCAGCGGCTCAGTAAACAGTTTAAAATCAGTGTATTGTTGTGCATGTAAACACACATTATCTGTGCAAGTTCATTATTTAACATGTTCAAATGATCAAGTGTGGGTTCCCACAACTTTGTAAGGAGAGACCTGCAGGGGATACCGTGGTAGAGAATGCCTGCTTGTTAGTTTCCCTCCGCCTCTCAGCTAATGTGTAATCTACTGTAAACCCAAGCCTCCTTTCAACCTCTCTCTCTCTCTCCCGCTCTCTCTCTCTCTCTCTCTCTCAGCTGCCCTTTATGAATTCCTCAGAGGCTTAATCACAGCCTTTCACCTGCAAGACATTCATACTCAAGATCAAAAAGGAGAATAGAGTAGGAAGGGAGAGAGGATATTAATGTATGTAGGTAAAGGATGGAGATGTCTGAGAGAGTTCAAAGCAGTACCATGTGTTTTTCGGAACTCCTATTTACCTGAACAAACAATGGTTAACCTGAGAGATGTAATTATTAACAAAAATAACCATGTTATGAGATAATTACTAACATTATTTACTAACTCAATTATGTTATTTACTGATCTTTTGTATCTAGGTCCAACAAGTTTTGTGACTAAAAGCCATGATTTTTTTAATGTACGGTCTTTGTTTAACCAGGACCATGTTAGCAGGGACGAGCCTGTGTGATCTAGCATGTGAACAGATTTCACTTCAGCCCAAATATAGTCAAAACACACTCACACAAGATTGATTGTTCAGTTAGAGAGAGTAAAGGCCCCCTGCCAGTTCCCACCAGAAAACTACCTGGATCGTCCTTGTGTTTTGTTTCAATGTGAATATGCAGCCCTGTGTTGACATTTTTACAATCATTTGGCAACATGCCTTCAATACTTGCCACTCGCCAAATCTCCTTCTGACCTAACAGAGCCGAGTTATATTCACAAACACGCAGCATGCACACACAAGTCTCAGCTATCCAAGTTTGGCTGGAGCAGCATGTATGGAGATCTATTTTCCTCTCCTCCAGCGTTCTACTCTCTTCCTTCCTTATCTGCTCCACTCTTCCATATTAAAAGCTTAACAATGGCTTCATAGTCAGTGTTGAAGGGCAGCATGGGAAGTCCCTGAGGGCCACTCAAACAGGCACAAACTAGCTTTTCTGTGAAGCTCAGAGGTCCAGAAGAGAAAAAGTGAGAGGATGCATAAAGCAGCGATATATATGCATCATGCTGACGGACACACAACTTCATCATCTCAATTCCTGAACACAACACAGTTGGTTCTTTGTGAAACCTGATGCTCTCACAACAGAAACAATAATGGCTAATCACAAATATAATAGAGACGATCATCATGTGTTTTAATCAAACATAGACAACAGGCCTTATTACACCCCACCATGCACTGGGCTCTCTACAATCAGGGGATACAATCAACTCTCATCACGAACAATTCATTGACATGAATTTCCATGATTTTTAATGTTCCAGATGTTCATGATTACAGCATGAAAACTTGTGGTATTTAAAATCAATAAATATTCTTAGTGCAGAAAATTACTGGAATTTAAATTTTTACTTTTCTTAAGAGACTTTTGAAGTAAATATACACTACGATTCAAAATTTTGTAGTCAGTAAGATTTTTTTTCAAGCAAGAAATTGATCAAAAGTGAAAGTGAAGACATTGATTTTACAAAATATTTCCATTTCAAATAAATTATGTTTCATTTATCAGAATTCAATGTTTCAACATTGATTGATATGAATAAGAAATGTTTCTTGAGCAGCAAATCAGCTTATTAGAATGATTTCTGAAGGATCATGTGACACTGAAGACTGGAGTAATGATGCTGAAAATTCAGCTTTGCCATCACAGGAATAAATTACATTTTAAAATATATATTACAATAGAAGAGTTATTTTAAACTGTAATAATATTTCATAATATTTGCTGCATTTTAGATCAAATAAATGCAGCCTTGGTGAGCATAAGAGACACCTTTCAATGTCTGATCTCTTGTTTTAATATGCAGTCGAAATGTGACACAGGCTTTATCTGATACTGTGGTCACCATTGACCATGGCAGTGCAAGCACCGTCCTCACTTCCTGTCAGAGGACACCAGGATGCAGTCTGTGTAATCAGTCTGCCATGTCAACCAGTGAGAGTAGTGTGTGTGTGTGTGTGTGTGTGTGTGAGAGAGAGAGAGAGAGAGAGAGAGAGAGAGAGCGCTTAGTGAAATGCAGCCCCACCTTTGCTAGATGATCAGTATCCCATTACAAAGGGTCTTACATTCCCAAGGTCAGGTGACTGTTTGTGTATTCTGAACTGTTCTGCATTTCCAAGTAATTGATAAAGAGTCAATATTAAAATACTATTTAGCTAAATAAATATAAAACACTAAAAAGTAAATGCTACAAGTGAATTTAGGCATTGCAACAATGCACAGTATGAAATGTGTTTTGCTAATGATAACATTTAACAGTTCGATTATTTGTGTTTTTAAAGATTAGCGAAGATGTGTGTGTTAGATGATTTTACATGTAATCTAAATGTAAAAAGAAGGCAAATGAGCACGAACAATTGAATGACCAGTACCTGCCGATACCAAAAAATCTCTATCATCCCCCGATAACGATACAGTACCAAAATATTGTGCATCAGTTAAATAGGCCACTGATATGACACACATCAGGATATATCGTATTAAACATATCTATACTATCCATGTCTTATAGGTGTGAAATGAAATGTAAAAGTAACGACTACATAAATATACAAGATCTCTCAAGAACAATGAAATGTGCAACATATTAGAATGTCTAGATGTCACCTATTTGATTAGGGACTATTGAGTATTCATTGTCAGTTCAGAAGTTCACAGGCACATTTCGTGAGCAGCATCCCTCGAGGAACGTGAAAACAATAGAGATGTCACACCGTGTCTCTGCTCACCGCAAACTGTGAGAGACAGACTCATCTCATCCAATATTCAGCAGGCCTTATGAAGGCCGTGATGGCTCATGTTTCACTTTTGTGAATGTCTCATTCAGGGTTTTTTTTTTTTTTTTGCATGTGCTACTTTCTGTTTACGGTCTTGCTCCACAAAGCTGCTTGCAGAGAATTGTGCGCCCAGATTATTCAGATGAGCAGCCACTGACAGCACGACAGCATCTGTGAAAACATTTCTGCTTTTTTTAAGGTTGAGTCCAGACATCTCCCACATGAGGAGTGTGTACCATCCCGTTCCAGTCACGGTACGACAGAGGAGCGGGGAGAAGAGAGGGTGGAGAGAGGGCTATAATGAGTGCTTATTAGGCCAGGGGGAGAGAACGAGAATGAAAGAGTGAGGGATGATGGGTAAAAAAAACTTTTGAATAGAGAAACTTTATGAGGTGCTTATATTCTGGGCCTGCTGAGTGCATACTTCTGTGACACAGCTATGATAAAGTGAGACCTCTTCTGATAACAGAGGGAGAAAAGCAAAGTCTGAGAGCTATGAAACATAGCCCTTGAGAATAAGATACACAGAGAACATGTGGAAAAAATAAGGTGCACTGTGTATGAAACTTGCATGGGAATCATTACAGCAGTTTCTAATTTAAGCAAAAATGACAAGCCATTCAAATAGCTTATTATGTATAAACAACCTTGAGCAACTAAAACACATCATCATCATGCATTTCCTGTGAACTGTACAGACAACAGAAGACCTGGTGCATTAGGTCCAACCGGTAACCTCCCGCAGTTTCTCTTGAAGCCAATACGGAAGTGCCTTAAACTGCAATTCATCGACTGGCCGCTAGGGACAGGCTCCAGAAGGGAGCAGAATCTCATTGAGCCCCATGTTAAAATGGTCAACTTTACAGCATAATAAAACATGTTTACAGCCTGGTACAAATTGTGGTTTTGGTCTATACGGCTAATTTTGCCCTTCATGACAACTGTGAGGGGGTGAATTTTTTTATAACTCATTCGTTTACATTATATAAAGCATTAAAGTTCTGCATAATTAAGGGCGTGGCCACTTCGAGTGACAGGTGGATAGCCATTTATCTGCTGTCTGTTAGTCATCGCGTCACTTAAGCTCCGCCCACGTCCCGCCTTTTTGCCCATTTTCTGTTATCCGGGAGTGACGCGCTGCCAAGATGGCAACGGCCATCTCGTCCATACTTTGCGCTTCAAAACGGCTCATCAGAATCCTATGGGTGACGTCACGGACACTACGTCCATATTTTTTTACAGTCTATGGTTAGGTCTTTAAGCAAAGACATTTAAAAGTGCTGTATGTAAGTTTTTGACTATACTAAAACAAAAATACCGTAATATGTTTGCAGATATTTAGGAAACATGCTGAGTTCACATACTCTTTTCTCTGAAAAACAATTAACAAGTGATTTTCCTTTGAAATGTGCGCTCTGTGTCAGAATGTCTGTTTGTTTTGGTCAGTGTGATGACACGCGTTGCCAGTTTACCCAACAGTATTTTTGCCAGTTGGTGGAGAAAACGGTGTATTGCAGCCATGGAAGCCAGCGAACTGGGTCAGAGATTGCAGATTCTACCCGACCTAAAAAGCCTCGGAATCCATCTAAAATCTCTGAAGCACATTAAAAACGCGGATAAATCAACTCATCTCCTTGCCTTCCATTGTCAATTGCGCTCATTCCTGTTGTGTCGTTAAACTGGCAACCTGCATGAGCGTTGAGTCTGAGGAGGAGGTGGCAGGGCAAACTATATTTTAAATTTGGACTGCAGTACCCATTTCAAGTAGTCATTCCTACAAACAGCACATTTAAGTGTTATATGCACAGAGTCAGACTGTTGACTATCAGCATATCATATTTGATCCATTTTGCAACTTACACTTAGACAGGAAGAGAACATCTGAATGA
Organism: Gobio gobio; assembly: GCF_949357685.1. NCBI lineage: Eukaryota > Metazoa > Chordata > Actinopteri > Cypriniformes > Gobionidae > Gobio > Gobio gobio. The sequence goes on along the minus strand of NC_137117.1, from coordinate 28,182,867 downwards.
TATGTACAGCAACTAACCATAATTCATTGTGTTTTTGTGATTCAGTGTTCAAATAAGTTTCGGAAAGTTTTTTCCGAGTATGGCCCTGTATGACGTCATAAAGGGCAGAATTCCTGTAGCATGTTGTTGATTACCACAGAAAATAATTCCTTAATTTAGCATTTATAATGTTGCATAGCACAAGACAGCTTTCATATATAGTTCCTTAATGCTAGAGCTCTGTGAACACCTTTATGGTCAAGGACACATTTGTAACAAATTTAAGACCAAGCAGTATGTACGTTTAATAAGAGTGTGTGGGTAGAATGACTCCTCCATGTCATGTAACTACCGCTGCCTTCAGTTTAATTCGTGCTGACGCTGCTCATTCTTCTCTCTCCCACTTTATTCCTTCAGATCATCATCTTTATCCCTCTGACACATTCTCTGTCTCTCAGGGAGTGACTGTGACTGCTTTGCTACTCAGGATGTGCTACTTCAGCTGGGCTTAGCTTGTTTCTGTGGGCCAGTGTTTGGGGCGGCCCAAGAATAAAATTATTATTCTATGGCATTGCTCCAAAAACCCTCATTTGGAAGCTTTATTGTTAAGAGTGTACAGTCTATTCATATCATTCGGATGCATACTCCAAACAAACATTGCAAACTCCAATATGACTGGCTGGCTTTAAGCAATTTCCAGGAATCAGTCTTTAATTAGTCTGCCTGGAAACAAATTTGTACTAAAGCAAACTAGATATACATGAGAATAATTATATACTGCATACCTTTTTGTTTAGGTTATGCCTGTGAAATAATTGGCACTTTCACTTTTGGATAGAAATTATGATCAGTCTACATGTGTTTTTCAAGAATTGTGGAGCAGAGACTTCCTGTACTCAATAGTAGCTGGCCTGGGACACCCTGTCACTCTTTCTGATAACCTGCACCTTCTCTTGTCTTTGACTGTGAAGAATGTGAAGGTCACTGGTAAAGGTCACATGGTCAGAGTTCAGTTTGGAAGGTGCTTTACTGCTCTGAGGTTAATCATACACAGAAGCATCATAAAACACTAAAGTCATCAGCATTCAAAACTTGTGACAGAGGCAATAAAGAGCAAATTATCCAACATCAGACTTGTGTACTGTGAGAGTTTCAATCTCTCTCATGGATGGGACACAATGGTCCAAACTGTTCATTCAAAAACTAGCTTATCTATATTTTTTATTTTGGTATTTTAGCAGCAGTGCACTACAGTGTGGTGTGCTTGAATGGTAAAACTCTATTTGAAAAGATGCATCTTTATGAATCATCCATTTTAAAGCACAGCCACAAGTTGCATCTTAATATTCAAAAGTTTAGAGCACTGATTTTTGCTTTAAACTCTTTTTAAAAAGTTTTAAACTTTAAAAAATCTTTTAAAAGTGTTTTTAAACTCTCTGGTTGCGCTTCATCTAACCGTTTTTGAACACAGGAACATCCATCTAAGAAACACGGCTGATCAGGGTCAAACCTGAAACTAGCCTAACTATTCAGTCCTTCCACTTCACTGACTAGTCAATTTTGAAAATCCCTAGGGATGCGCAAATAGCTCTGCACATCCCTAGAACGGTACCTCATCGAGCGGTCTCCAAAAAAGGTTCCTTTCTTATTTAGTTATTGCTTATTTAGACGATCTTCATTACTTCAATTGGACTAGAAGTTACATGATTTCACATATTAGCATACACTAACATTCAAAAGTTTGGGGTCAGTACATTTTTTCTTTTTGTGAATGAAATTAATACTTTTATTCCACAAGGATGCATTATATTCATCAAAAGTGACCAAAGAGATTTATAACGCAATACAAGAATCCCATTTCAAATACATGCTTTTCTTTTCAACTATTTATTAAAGAATCCTGAAAAAAAAACAAAGACAACACAAAGACAGCACAACTGTTTTCAACATTGACGATAAGAAGAAATGTTTCTTGTGCGTCAAATAAACATATTAGAATGATTTCTGAATGATCATGGAACACTTAAGACTGGATTAATGGCTGCTGAAAAATCAGCTTTGACAGAAATCACAGGAATAAATTACATTTTAAAATACATAAAAAATGTTTTTAAATCATAATATTTCCCAATATTACTGTTTTCACTGTTTTTATCAAATAAATGCAGCCTTGGTGAATATGAGAGACTTCCTTTGTATACATAAAAAAAATCGTACTGACACCAAGCTTTTGAATGGTACATAGATACAAGGATCTAAAGTATTGATACAATATTGTGAGAAAAACTCAACATACAGTATGATAATATCGACACCTCTTCTACAAACGAAGCACAACAACAACTCACTTTGAACACAAGTTGACTACAAACAGTGTTTGAGAATGACTTGCCCTTTTATCCAAAACAGGACTAACCAGTGACCAGGTTTTTTTTGACCACTATTGTTTTTTCCCCCAACAATAAGGTAATAGCAGAGTGTTTTCCCACTAATAACTCCTCCTTACACTCCCACCTCTTTTTCCATTACCACCTTCCTGGTCTGGTCCCTCTCTACAACTCCATATGTTCACAAACTTCTTCATTCCTCACACACATGTGCAGCCATCCTGTCCTGTCTAATCTAATCAGCAGAGGTGATCAGAGGCTGACCACATTCCACACAGTGTGACGCCTCCCCCCCAAACCTGCAGCTAACTGCCCCTTCCCCCCCACAAGTACAACCTCTTCCACCACGCAGCGAACCCTCCACCCCTCCTTCATCCCGCTCCGCTTCATTGACAACACCAGAGAGGCACTGGGCCGATCACACTGGCCATCTCAACCCAGGCATGATGACATAATAGTGTTCCAGTGCTTCTGTGTTTCAGTCTGACATTCCTTGACCCTGGAATTCCTCCCTCTTATTAAAGCGGCTCCTCCTAAAACTGAAACGGCAATAAAAACTGCAGACGTCACAGGTGTCAATAAAACACAAACCCACCCCTGTGCCCTGATTCAGCTGATGACATGAATGGAAAAGTAAACAAATTAGTGGTTTCATAAGAGTAGAGGAGAGGTAAAGCGAGAGCGAGAGAGAGGGAGAGAGTGGGCAGATTCCTAAAACGTAAGTCACGGCACTCTCTAGAAACTATGCCATTTGCTTTCCAGAACCACACCTCTCAGACAGGTGAGGCCAGCAGGGAGGATCCCAGAGCCATGCGAAGAAAACTATGAAAGGAATGGAAATTATGCGTAATGAATGACAATAAAATGAATCACAGCGCTATTATTAGAAACATATGAAAGCTTTCATTTTAGTGAACAAAAGACAGATTAATGCTAATATTATTAGCCAACTCGTTTATTAATCTCAGCGGAAATTGAAGCTTTGTTCAAAACCAGCATCCTAACCGAAATGAAACCTCATAAATGACAGATTTAGGACACTATGCAGAGGCAGTAAGTCCACACTCCACATCAATAATGATCCTTGTGTAAAGCTCTCAGGATTACTCTTTAATCTGCATGTTGCTAACAGCGCGCAACAATGCAATTTTTAGGGTGACCGCAAAGCAAAATTTGGTACCCTCGTGTCAAAGGATTGCCAATGGGAGAGAGGGTAGGAGATCACCGTTGGACGCCCATCGGCTATATGTTTATGACACCTATGCAATGCATATGTTCCATAACCCTTTTCTGTCCTGCTGGTTGCTAAGCTACACTATATAAAATCTGCCTAACACTGCATAATATGTAATTGTATTGCAAAATACTAACATGTATAGGTTTTGTAAGAAAAAAAATCTATGAATTACCATATAATTTAAAGTGAAAAACAGCAAAAGGACATTCCCAGTTGTCTGTGTAACAAATCACATATGGTTATATTTTTCTTATTATTTTTGTGTAATTAGGGTGTTTTGTGCTGCATTTTCTCTTCTGTTATGTTTGTTGCATTAGTTTAGCGTCAAGTGAGATATGTTCAGAGCCTGTATTATTAAGGTGGTTATCACACTGTAAAAAAAAAATAATAATTTGATATTATCACACATTTTTATCAATAACTAAAGTGGTTCAGATAACTTTCTACAGTCTCTTTCACTGTATTAACTAAATGTTTTAATGTCAATTAACTCAAAATTAAGGCAACCAGGTAACTAAGTTAAACCAACAATCATGTTTAACAGTGTGGTACATTTTAAGATTGTCAATTCAAGTATGTACAACCCCAAATCAGAAAAAGTTGTGACAGTATGGAAAACGCAAAAAAAAAAAAAAGAAGTGATTTCTAAATTTACTTTGACTTGTATTTCATTGCAGACAATATGAACACAAAATATTTCATGTTTTGTCTGGTCAACTTCATGTCATTTGTTTCCTTTTGGCACAGTACAGTTTTAACTGGCATTTGTGGATGTAACTACGTATTGTGGTACTTGACAAAGGTTTGCCAAAGTAGTCCTGAGCCCATGTGGTGATATCGCTTATAGATGAATGACGATTCTTGATGTAGTGCCGCCTGAGATCGGAGATCACGGTTGTTCAGCCTAGGCTTGCGCCCTTGTCCTTTACGCACTGAAATTCCTCCAGATTCCTTGAATCTTTTAATTATGTTATGCACTGTTGAATGTGAAATATCCAAATCTCTTCCTATCTTTCTTTGAGGAACATTGTTTTTAAACATTTCAATAATTTTCTCACATATTTGTTGGCAAACTGGCGATCCTCGGCCCATCTTTGCTCCTAAAGGATTAGACCTTTCTTGGATGCTGCTTTTGTACCAAATCATAATTACAATCACCTGTTGACATCACCTGTTTCAAATCACATCATTATTTAACCATTTTACCTCATTACTAGCCCTAAATTGCTCCTGTCCCAACTTTTTTTTTTAAATGTGTTGCAGGTCTGAATGACAGGAAAGGATGCATATTTACAAATGAAAATATTTACAAAAGTTGACCAGACAAAACATGAAATATTTTGTGTTCATATTGTCTGCAATGAAATACAAGTCAAAGTCAATGTAGAAATCACTTCTTTTTTTTTTTTTTTTTGCGTTTTCCATACTGTCCCAACTTTTTCTGATTTGGGGTTGTACATATAGATCAATCAAGATGACATACGCCATCCCATAATACTTTTTAAAGTTATTTTCTACAGGGCATAAACATAATGTTAATAAGCATATTAATACATCACATTGTGTAAAATAGTTTTGATTAGATTAAGCTTTTTTTGTCTTTCTGTATTACATGAACTATTGAGAAAAGAGGTTGCTGCAATGCAGCCCAAAATAGGTATATTTGTGGGCTGCATTACATTGAAGGAACATCAAGAGCGCTGTTGATGCCTTAAAACACTGTCAAAGGAGGTTTTGGAAGAGAGGTTATTTCCCGGAGAATCAGTTGGTACATTTTGTGAATGTAGAGCACAGAGAATATACAGAGACCCAATATTATGACATAGCAGCAGCTGAGCAGGATGTCTGATCAGGAAATCACATGATGCAAATAGAGACACAGGTGCCACCACCCCTTAAGCCAGCAAACATGTATCCACAACAGACAGGCAGTGCCAGAACCACCATAGACATTGAGGGTGGGGGACATCCTACTCAGTATTCAGATTTTCAATGGTTGATTCTTAAATTAATACATTTGGTCCGGTCCCGCACAATCCTGATTCCTGAATGTAGTATCTATCCCAGCATGCTACAATCACCACTCATGAATCTCTTGTCATTAAACCCAATCAGCTCGGGCTCTTCACTGCTGCCATGGTAGCAGGTAAACAAGCATGGGATTAGTGTATTGTGGTCATCCTGAACATGATTGTCTGAAAAAGCATGCACGTCTGTGTTGGGACAGGACGCCTATAGAAACACATAAACCCTCTTTTGGAGTTTTCAGATGTACATTTACACCCTACAAAACATCCTCATTAAAGATCCAATAAGCTGAGCTCAAGTCAAGCCACTTGAATATGCAAAACAGGCTACGGCAGAACAAAACCCAGAATTCCAAACACAATCCACAGACGAGGCGCACCGCTCAAGAATGCCTCAGACCCCCCCATCCCCCACGTGAACTCCAACCACGGCGAAGGCTATCTTAACCCAGATCACTGAATGTGTGCCATTCAATGACGGCAAGACACTGCACAAAAGATTTCGGTTAGTTTGGCAGTCTTACTACTGTGCACCTTGATGTGATTTCAAACATGGAGCTTGTTTTTTTTATGTGTGTGCTGGCTTCCATCAAAGTGCACAAAGCATTCTGGATCTGATGCGTTCACGTTTTTATTAGTCTTTATTTCTCATAACTTGTGTGCCTTTTCTGAGCCAGTCGGAGTGAACTGCTGCGCTAATAGAGTAGGGCTGGGACAATAAATCGTTGCATCGCAATTCGTGGATCGATTTTGAGATTTTCCGTATGCATCGTTATTCTCTCTCCAATTGATTCTGAGCTTAGTTTTTAACTGCAGATGGATCTGTAGGCTAGTTTTTAACCACACACTCAAATGCTAACGAAGAGCGCTTGTGCATTCGGTTGGGTGCTAGATGAGTCCACGCAAGTAGTTAAATGTACACCTCAGAATGCTTTTTTTGATGCAAAATTAATGTAAACACACCCCTTGTAATTTGCTTCAACCTTTTCAAACTTTATGAAATATTATTTAATGGAAGATTCAAACAATGTGTAAGGAATTGGAAGCAAGCAGAGTATGGCTGTTTCTAAAGCACGCAGCGTTATCTGCTGTTAAAAACGAAGCTCAGAATCAATTGGAAAGAGAATAACGATGCATACGGAAAATCTCAAAATCGATCCAAGAATCGCGATGCAATGACTTATTGTCCCAGCCCTATAATATGCCGCTTTTCCACTGCATGGTACGGCTCGGTACCGATTCTGAAATGTAAACACTGTCGTCATTACCATTATATGCTTTGTGACAGTGATATAGCGATTAAGAACCTAAACACAATAGGCTTGTTCGAGATGCATCAGCGCTGCACAGACCGATCGGCGTAAGACATCAAATCACTCTCGCGGTATTTTGATGTCATACGGCGATCGGTCTGCACAGCGCAGATTAATCTCGAACAAGCCAATATTAGCTTACCCTCGTGCGCCGCTGAGCAAACCAAGTGATGTCGTTGTCTGCACTTTGTTGTGCGAGTTCCCAGACTCTCTTGGTTTTTTTAGCAGTATTTTGTTTTGCTGCCATCAGCCTCCTTTGAAACAAACTTCTTCATTCTTGAAGTTAAAAACATCCACATGCTGAGAAGTAGAGGCAGCGTAACTATAATGACCATTATATAATCCCACCCACTTTGAAGCGGTATTAATTGCAGTGGAAAAACAAACCGAGCCAAAGTGAGCCGAGCCGAGCCATGCAGTGGAAAAGCGGCAATAGAGTCGAATGAACGCGCATGTTGTGTAGCCGTGCACAGAAGACCAACAGTCAAGTTCAGGATTTTCTTTAAATAATACATTAATATTTGTTTATTTTACTAAACCCTATTGTATACCCCTAGAACATGTAGAGTTTAGATTCTCTGCCCGAGCCCAAACTTGACCAGACCCTGCCATTATCCTTGGGCCGGGCCCTTGATCAAGCATTTGTGTTTTTTTAATCATTGCTTTATTAGCTTAATTGGGTGGAGAGAAAGCTATGCCATAATCAGAAATATTATATCTATTTTTAACAAAGAAGTAACAAATGTGTACAAAGTTATGTTTCTTCATTCAGATCCATTTGTGATCCATTCCATTCTGAATAAACAAACAACGCAGTTTACATGCTTCGTCCTTGTTGCAATATTCATTAAAGGGATAGTTCACCCTGAAATGAAAATAAAGCCATCTTATTCTCACCCTGCTCTTGTTCCAATGCCCATCTTTTTCGGACCTCAAAAGCAGAAATAAAAAAAAAAACCTCCTGCTCGCTCTCCTCCATATAATGGCAGTAAATGGCGGCCAGGCTAAAATTTACCAAAAGGATACAAAAGTATCACGCAATGATACAGTAAGACGCGCGCCATATATGGAAAGTGTTCAGGAGGCATACTATAAGGTTTTGCGAGAAAGAAACCTTATTTTTCAGTCAAAATACTGTGCTTGACCGTTACTCTGTGCGCGTTCCTGTGAGTGTGTGCGAGCCGTCAGCAGTCGCTCATGCTCACTATAACTCACACTGTTGTCATGGTACCCAGGATAGGAACACACACATGCACCATTTTGAGAAATCAGGCTCAATAGAAAAAACGCGACTCTCATCTTCTCTATAAGGTATATGATAAGAAATAAATGTAGTCTAAACAACTCGAAATCGTAGTTGAGAACATCAGTTATAACGGCCCACGTATTAAAAAATGGTCGGGTTTAAATCGGGCTCGGGCTCATAATTACAGTTAATGTGTCGGGCCGGGTCGGGCTCAGACACAACGTGCACAAGCTCGGGTAGGGTCGGGCTTGATTTTTTGGGCCCGATCTAAGCTCTAAATATATGGCATGTGTTGCATAGGATTATTCTGTGATAATTTTGTGTCTTTTTAAAAAAAACGTTATATGGATAAGCACAAGCAGAATTTTTTGGTCCGAAAAAGAAAGAAGGGCATATGGCATTAGAAAAACACCAAGGTGAGTAAATGATGACTTAATTTTCATTTTAGGGTGAATTATCCCTTTAAGAATATTGACAGCCAATCAAAATCAACCAAACTTTAAAGAGCTAAAGCATTTAAAGCAGCATTTATTGCTTGTTGGTATGGGCGCTAATATGGTTATCGTTCTTGGCTTACCATGTTTAGAATTCCCCTTAAAATCCACACAAACTGTTAAAAAAAGAAATTTCATCTGGACTTAATCAGCCTATAATCAAGTGTGCATATTAACCTCTGTTGCATTTAGGGCACCAGGCTAAACTTCACATCTAGTTTTTGGAATAATGTCTGCGTACCCCCTACATAAACATGCATGCACATGTGATAAGATAGGACTCCTCCCCATGCGGAGTTAAAACGTGGGTGGGTCCTCATGTGCTTCTGTGTCACATACTCTGCCATAGCAACCGGTCACAGCATGAAGCTAGCGTCGCCGTGTAATTGAAACGCAGGCCACACAATGTTACACAGTGACCCCTCTAATCTCCACCTGACAAAGTGGCTTACCATCTACAGGTCATATGGCACACAGACACAGCTTATAGTGGGGCACCCCACAGCCTAGGGCCACGACAAAGCAAAACCACACAATAACTATAAACTGTGTTACTTTAACTATATATTGTTCCTTTCAAATAAGCTCAGCCAAGGGTTTAAAGTCTAAAAGTCTGAAGACTTTTAACCCAAATTAAGAAACAGTTGGCCACATTAGTTAAAGAAAAACACATCAAGAAAGATTATGCAATAAAATATGCCTTGTGAAAGGTCTTAAATATCATAACCACACAACTGCAATTAAAATTTAAGATACAATATCAATAAAATAAGCAAGCAATGATTAACATTTAGAAAAGATAAACAGTAAATCTTTAAAAGCAGCTGTGTTAGTCACACGATTACATGCATTACAAAGAGAATTTATCTAGAACTTATAAGAGACTTAACTAACTAGCAACCAGGTTACCGCACAGAAATACTTGCTTTTCTTAGGACAACATAACCCGACACATTATAATCTGATATAACTGATATATAAACAAAAGCACCACTTCTGGTCTGACAGCTTTCTGAAGCACAGCTATTGCCTCCACATATATTATCAGTTGAAACACATTTGTGCATACTATACAACTACATATAAACTCTCACCATACAGATGAACAAATTAACTACAACTGACCATAAGGGATCTAAAGGAAATGATGTCCGAGTACGGCTGTGTGAGTAGCATATGGAGTTGAAGTTTGACCAATGACCCACTTCAAAAAAACAACCCTCACCTTTCCGTTGCAAGAAGAGGCGGAGCAGGGGTGCTGCCACAGAGATTGCTTTATGGTAGTTGTCATCGTTGTTGATTGGCAGCAGGTCCCCGTGAACATCGGCGTAACCCACAAGCAGGTCGACGTTAGGGATCCGATGCACATGCTGCAGTAAGCCATAGAACTCATCAAAGCGCCCCGGCTTGGACCGGTCCAAAGAGAACCGCCTGAATTCTGCTCCAAACTAACAACATGGAACAGACATCAGTACACATAAATAACATGGTAAAACAAGAAGAACAACCCATTTCACAAAGTTTTTATTGTATAACTACAAAAATGTCCTAGTCCTCTGAAGTGTGATTTGAGTGACAAACAGAATGAAATTTGAAAATTACTAAATCTATGTCTACGAACTTCTGTTATGATTCTGTTGTTTTTGCTCCCTCTTTAAAGCTTTTTAAGCTCCAGATGCCACTTACTGTAATGGATAAAATAGCTGATAATGGATAAATGGCTGATATTAAAAACGTATACAACTTTGTTTAGAAAAGAAAATGAAAACGGCACACAGCAGCTCACTCCAACAAGCCATAAATCTAAAGTTTTAGATGACGATCTAAATCTTAAATTAGTCAGTGAAAATTAAAATCCCAAATCTGCTAATACATTTTTAATATTCATCAATCCCAATAAACTAAACAATTGCTAATATCAGCCAAAAAACGATATGGTGCCAACATAGGGTGCATCACTAAAAAACGAATTCAAATTCTTCTTTTTGCTAACTTATAAGCTACAACAAATTCTTCATTTTTGGGTGAACTATCCCCTTAAGGGGACGTAAGCATTCGATTTCAGTATAGAGCAACTAAATATAGAACAGAAGCATGCATGAGTAGCAATCAAGAAAAATAACTAAAAATAAACCAGGAAAATCATGGGCAAAAAATGTGATGTTAAAATTAGACTCCTTAAATTGTTTCATGATATGTAATAAGTTATGAAGTGGTGGACCTAAAAAATGAGTGGGAGGATTGAGACTTAGTCAGCTGTAACGTCATCACTAGCTAAGCATGGCTTGTCCATTATAAAGGAGCCCTGTAAAGCTTTGTGTTGGTGGAGTGAGTATGACCAGACTCTTGTTTACAATGTCATCTGTAATGATTAACACAAGAAAAACATATACTAAACATCATACACATTCCTCTGGTGGTGAATATCTATCCCTAGATTCCCCTACCCTACCTACAACAACATGGACATAAACAAGAAAAAGCAGTGAATAAAATTTAACTGTCTACCTAGACCTACATTTCCAGAACCCTGTATCGGATTATTAGTTTTGAGACTAAACCAATATTTGATTTGTACATCAGAGTACAGCGGTCTAAAGTTATAAATAACTTCTATATCGATGTTGAGGCATTTATAATGCCTGTCAAACTGCTCTCACGTCACAGTTGAGATAAAGGGTCAATCTGTAACAGTTATTTATTTTATATATCACACGTGCAGCTTGGTATTTGATTGAACTTATTTTGTTGAGTCAATATTTAATTTCCTCAAACCTGATCTTGTCATGTGGATGTGAAGTTAGGAATCCAAAACGAGTGATCATCAGTTTGTTTACCAAAAGACCAAGGGAAACATGTTTAGGAGCAAGAATGACTTTTGATAAACTGCTACACGGCAATGGCAAGACATTTTAGCACTTATTAAAACAAACTAATATGTGTTACGAGCACTTAAAAAACTGTACTTATTCCAATAGGAATTTTTTCAATTAGTCTTTGCTAATAGTTACTGGTAACATTTTTTTAGTTTTTCCATTTAATTTTATGGGGATCTGTGGTTCTGATATCAGTTATTCATTTCCAACTAGCATTATTCTGGTTCTACTAGAAAATAAGCATTAGTTAGAGACCTTTTATTTTGTTACTTGTAACTACTCTAATAATAGTACTATCTATTCCAGTTTTTCCAGTAGCTACTATTTGAACAGACACAAGTACTTGTTTATTAGACATTAGCATGGATTCCAGTTGGCACTAGTAACATTTTTAATTGAACTACAAAATACTCATTATTAAATAATGAGTATTTCATTATTAAATCATTATAAAATAAGACAACAAAAAAAGTAAGTATAACCATTGAGATATTAAGTGTTATAGATACTATAGATATGTGTGTATCATACTGGCATAGTTCTAATTATTAACATGCTAGAACCTAATTAATAGCTACTAGTAAAACTGGAACAGGTACCAGCAAGAACTACTACATTCTAGTTTGACATGAGCACATCATCTAAAAGCACAGATCCTAATAGATTTCAATGGTAGCAGCAATTTGTTCTCAGCAACAGTGGGATTGTAATTCGTCACTATTGGGAGTGACTAGCAAAGGAATAAGTGCTAGTATGAAATATTTGAAATAAAATTGATGCCAGTAAATATTAGTACTTAAAATATAGTTAGTTTAAATAAATAATTATTAAACAGCTTGCCATAGACTGGGAGATATTGTGGATAAACGAACACACACGGGTTACTTTTGTAACACTTATAAGACAACTCAAATAAAAACTATAATGTAGGCTAATAAACACCTGACAACATGAGATAAGACCACCTGTCAAAACACTCTAATACTCCCCAACAACAACTTACAACGTAGTGTTAAAGCATCGATTTGAACTCACAAGGTTGGCAAAACTTATAAGGACAGTGTGATTGTGTCTTAACACCCAAATGTACAGTTAAGTCTATTCCTAACAAGAAGACTAATCTTTCTTTGATTCAACACTAATTAAAGTAATTGGCCCGCTGGCTACGCACCTTGCTCTTCACCTCCACGGCGTTCAGAGATCGGTTGCTCGGCACTCGGTGGTTTTTGTTCATCTTTCGCTAACAGGACCCCGCCGCAGAAACACACTTGCCCTCCCGCGGGCTGCACTCATCCGCCTTGAGCTCGGTCCGTCCAAAACGGCTTTTCTCGGCTTAATCCGGTTAAAAGGGTGTATCTCGCGACAGCTCCGTATCGTTGCTTGTGTTGTTATCGGAATCGAGTAGCAACGGCGACGCCTGTCAACTGAACGTGCTCCGAAACTCTGCCTCTGCCCCAACCCTGCCTCTCGCATGCACGCGCACATACGCTCTGCCACATAGTCCTGGGTCTGGGACCGTGACGCTGCGTGCACCCAGGAAACAGCTCAGCGTGAAGAGCTGATATCAAGCGCGCCCCCTCTGGTCACAAAAGCCATTCTTTTGCCATGAACAAGTCAAAGACTAACAAAAAATATTTTGTTCTTTAAACAAACCTTGGAGTTCCATGTAAATACCGCGAATGCGCTATCAAAGCACATGCTATTACCATCTAATAGCACCAGTCCCTTTAAGGATACACAGAATAAACTCACTGACCTAGTCTTATGTAAAAAAAAAAAGAAGAAAAGACAAGAAAAAAAGTCAAAAGACGCATCACAAACAAAATTCAGAAAAGTAGACTATATTAGTTTATACTTATTTGCTTTGCATTTTCATTCTACAATAAATTGATTATTTATTGATTAAAAAAACTGGCAGAAGTTTTGGCAGAAATTTAAAAATAGTCACAATGTGCTGGCATTACAAGCAAGTAATTTGGGGTTAAGCAAAACGTCACTGGTCCCACTCATCGTCTTAATCACACACTAGATTTAATTATATCACATGGAACCAACCCAACCGACATAGATATTATACCGCAAAGTGATGATGTCACTGACCATTACATGGTAACTTGCATACTGCGTACTGCTGAAATCTGTCATGTTGCGCCACGTTATCGACCAGGCAGAACAATCCTTCCAACCACTATAGATAGATTCTCAAATAGCTTACCTGATCTGGCTCAGCTGCTCAGTGAACCCAAACAAACAGATGAACTAGAGGAAATGGCTAGCAGTATGAGCACGATTTTATCTAGCACATTAGAAATTGTTGCACCAATTAGATTAAAAAAGGTTAGAGAGAAAACTAAAGCACCATGGTACAACAGTGCTACACATGTTATCAAGAGAGAAACTCGTAACTTAGAGCGTAAATGGAAACAAATTTAGAGGTCTTTAGAATCGCGTGGAAAGATAGTATGTCACGTTATAAAAAGGCCCTAAAAGCAGCCAGGGCTGAGCATCTCCGCAAAATAATAGAAAATAATCAAAATAACCCAAGGTTTTTATTTAACACTGTGGCTATACTAACAAATAAACAAACATCGCCTGAGCAAAATATTCCGTTACAGTTTAGTAGTAATGATTTTATGAATTTCTTCACTGAGAAAATAGAAAGCATCAGAAACAAAATTGTAAATGTACAATCTTTAATGATGTCTTATGATTCAACCGCAACTATCGCCCGTCAAGAACTACTACACCGCTTTACAACTATAGGACAGGAAGAGCTAAATAAACTTATCATTGCATCTAAACCAACAACATGTTTATTAAATCCAATACCCACTAAACTACTGAAAGAATTGTTACCTGTAGTGGAAGAGCCTCTTCTCAATATTATTAACTCATCTTTATCTTTAGGTCATGTTCCAAGAATATTCAAGTTGGCCGTCATAAAACCTCTCATTAAGAAGCCACAATTAGATCATAATAACCTAGCAAATTACAGACCAATTTCAAATCTTCCATTTATGTCTAAAATACTAGAAAAAGTTGTGTCCGCTCAATTGTGCGCTTTCTTGCAAGAAAATGATATCTATGAAAAATTTCAATCAGGATTCAGGCCGCATCATAGCACAGAAACTGCACTCGTTAAAATCACAAATGATTTACTTCTAGCTTCTGACCAAGGCTGTATCTCAATACTAGTTCTACTCGATCTTAGTGCTGCGTTTGATACTATAGATCATAAACTACTCTTAGATCGACTTCAAAATTATACTGGTGTTCAGGGACAGGCATTAAACTGGTTTAGATCGTACTTATCAGACCGCTACCATTTTGTCTGTCTAAATGGGGAAAAATCAAAGATGACGTCAGTAGACTATGGGGTGCCGCAAGGATCCGTGTTAGGCCCTCTGCTATTCTCAATATATATGCTGCCACTTGGTAATATTATGAGAAAACATGGAATTAATTTCCACTGTTATGCTGATGACACTCAATTATATATTTCATCACGACCGGATGAAAACGCTAAATTATCTAAACTGACAGCGTGTGTTGAAGATATTAAATACTGGATGACGTGTAATTTTCTGCTATTAAATTCAGATAAAACGGAGGTGTTACTTATTGGTCCAAAAAACTGCCCACAAAACCTCTAGCAATACAATTTTACCTTGTAAGGATGTCCTGTCACTTTATCCACTACAGTAAAAGACCTGGGTGTTATATTAGACCGCAACCTGACATTCGAAAATCATATTTCATATGTTACAAGAACGGCATTTTTCCATCTTAGAAACATTGCCAAGCTACGTAACATGCTATCTATTTCTGATGCAGAAAAGTTAGTTCATGCATTCATGACCTCGAGATTAGATTACTGTAATGCTTTATTAGCTGGTTGTCCTGCATCCTCAATAAACAAACTACAGTTAGTCCAAAACGCGGCTGCTAGAGTTCTTACTAGGTCAAGAAAATATGATCATATAACACCAATTTTATCATCTCTACACTGGTTACCTGTGAAGTTCCGTATCAATAACAAACTATTGCTACTAACCTATAAAGCCCTAAATGGTTTAGCTCCAGTGTATCTAACGGATCTTCTATCGCCCTACAATCCATCGCGCTCTTTAAGATCACTAAACTCTAGGCTTCTGGTCATTCCTAGGATATCTAAGTCCACTAAAGGAGGGAGGGCTTTTTCACATTTAGCTCCTAAACTCTGGAATAGTCTTCCTGATATTGTTCGAGGTTCAGACTCGCTGTCCTAGTTTAAAACTAGATTAAAGACGCATCTCTTTAGCCAAGCATTCACATTATAATTATCTTTTTATACTACAGTTAAATCGGATCAAAAGCATTAATATAATATTCTGAACAGCAGCTACGCTAATCATTTCCCATCTGCTTTTCTGTTGTTATCTCGGGACACTAGTCCCGAGGTAAATAGTTCATCAGCTCCAGTTTGTATCCAGCCTCTCATGGAGACTTCGGATGCCCCGACACCTGTGATGAGACGACTTCACGCCTGTGAAGAGACGACTCAACGCCAGCGTTGTTATGGCCTAAATTAATACACGATTGATTAACTTTTTCGAACATTATTCTTTAACATTGTCTTTCTAACATTTTTACTGTACATCTATGAAATGCACTTTCTGTAAAGCTGCTTTGAAACAATGTGTATTGTGAAAAGCGCTATACAAATAAATTTGAATTGAATTGAATTGAATTAATTTGGCACCTGTATATTTTACTCTTTAAAACCATGTATTATTAACTATAATGTTAGTACACTTGCACACTCAAAAAAATGCAGGGTTAAAAATAACCCAAGTTGGGTTGAAAATGGACAAACCCAGCGGTTGGGTTGTTTTAAGCCAGCGATTGGGTTGTTTTAAGCAAACATTTAAGTCAAGTCAAGTCAAGTCAACTTTATTTATATAGCGCTTTTAACAATGTAGATTGTTTCAAAGCAGCTTTACAGTGTTAAACAGGAAAATAATGCAGCATAATTTTATTCAGCTGTATAGCCATTCTGGAAAAATTTCAAGTATCATACAGTGACAGTGTGGGCTTTAGATCAATAATTTGATCAGTAATTTAGTTTAAATGGTTAATTTAGTTTATTATTTAGATGTATTTCGATGTTTAGTTGAAAAATTTAGTGTCCCCAACTGAGCACGCCAAGCCAGAGGCAACAGTGGCAAGGAAACCAAAACCCCATTAGGTGACCTAATGGAGAAAAATAAACCTTGGGAGAAACCAGGCTCAGTCGGGGTGCCAGTTCTCCTCTGGCCAATTAACAAACAGCGTATTATTATTATTATTATTATTATTCTGGCAGTTTTACAGCTCGGAGGTCATAATAGATCAGAATATATCAGTATATATCAATAGATCAGAAATTTAACCCAACCGCTGGGTTAAAACAACCCATTCACTGGGTTAAAACAACCCAACTGCTGGGTTTGTCCATTTTCAACCCAACTTGGGTTATTTTTAACCCAGCATTATTTAGAGTGCAGTCTATTATTCACTTAATACTTGCAGTACTAAGATTCACTTTGTATCTTAAAATGTACTGAAAACCTACAGTTGGTAAAACAGAAAAACTCAGGATAAATTAAAGTTCATCAAAAAGAGCATGAGCAATGAACATGAATAGATATATGCATATACATGCTAATAAACATGAATAGAAAGAGCGTGTTAAAGGGTTAGTTCACCCAAAAATGAAATTTCTTCCATTAATGACTCACCCCAATGTTGTTCCACACCCGTAAGACCTCCGTTCATCCTTGGAACACAGTTTAAGATATTTTAGATTTAGTCCGAGGGCTTTCAGTCCTTTGAATGTAAGTGTAAGCACACTTTGCTGTCCACGTCCAGAAAGGTAATGAAAACATCATCAACACGTCACAGCGTCTTACGTCAGCAGCGTCACTGTGGCGTCGTGAACGCGGATTCAAACAAAACTGGAAGAGAAGACAATGCTTAATAAAGTCTTAGTTTTTGTTATTTTTGGACCAAAATGTATTGTCGACGCTTCAAAAGAGTCTAACTAACCAAATGATGTCACATATGGACTACTTTAATGATGTTTTCATTACCTTTCTGGACGTGGACAGCAAAGTGTGCTTACACTTACATTCAAAGGACTGAAAGCCCTCGGACTAAATCTAAAATATCTTAAACTGTGTTCCGAGGATGAACGGAGGTCTTACGGGTGTGGGGTGAGTCATTAATGGAAGATATTTCATTTTTTGGTGAACTAACCCTTTAAATGCACTAATTAAATGTTGAATCCACTAATGTTTTATATAGAGTTGTTCTATACTCTACATACAGTATTTAATGCAATTACATCATAAGTAACTGTAATTCAATTACAGAAAAATTAAGAGTATACTCCCTTAATTTACTTTTTCAAGGGAAAGGTAATTAAATAACAGTAGTTAATGAGTTACACCCAACACTTTTAAAACCATCAGATTAAAACATGTCTATATTCATGTCAATAAAATACATGTCGCATGACAGAATCACATGATTTAATAAAAAGGGGGAAAATTGAGTAATGTGAGAGCGTAATGAACATAACTGTTTACAAAAAACATTTTAAGAATGTAATGTGATGAGACAACACTTACAGTTTTTCAACACAAATTTTATATATATATATATATATATATATATATATATATATATATACACTGTTAGACATTTTATTGTATTTTTGCGGTAACTTACTGGCAGCACTATTGCCAGTAAGTTACTGTAATTGCCCCTTTACAGTAGCTTACCTGTAAATGTGTTTTACAGTATGATGCCCTTACCGTAATTTAATTTTACAGTATGATGCCCTTACCGTAATTTAATTTTACAGTATGATGCCCTTACCGTAATTTAATTTTACAGTATGATGCCCTTACTGCAATTTCATTTTACAGTATGATGCCCTTACTGCAATTTATTTTTACAGTATAATAATTTTTACAGTAATTTTACTGTAATTTATTTTACTTTTTATTTTACAAAATATGCATATGTTAATATGTTATTACTTTATTTTGAATATTTTACATGAATGCAATAAAATAAATAATACATTTAATAAATTCCAAATAAGAGACTTGAGTCCATGTACATCAGTATATTTTTTATTCACCGTCACAATCAATTACAAAAAACAGAAAAAAAATAGAGAACTGAATTCATTACAACAAATCAAAGCAGAGATCATGACGATATGGCAACAAAAAGTATGAACAAAATACCCCAGTTGGTCTTGGCTGGCCTCCCTACTGGTAAACTACTGATGGCTGATCTGAAACAAAACAGAGGGAAAATGTGTGAGAAATGGTTTATCTCATCTAAATTTGTTCATGGACAGATGAGGTAACAACTTGTGCAACAGCAGTTATTCATAGTTATACTTGTTATATTATTATTATTCATAGTTATACTTATATTATATATCTCTATCCCGAGGACAAGCGTGCGCGCTTTGGAGATTATCATGTGAAACGCAACAATACCCAATCAGAAAGCAAGCTGCTGACGGAAGACACCTCCCTCCAGCTCACGCTGGAACATGTAAAGGCCATGTTCACACCATCTCCATTACTTCATCTAAACATTTTCCTTTTCCCCCCCGCAAATTTTCTTTAAAAAGCATTCCATACACTATCAGGGTATATACAGAACTTCTTAAGTTGAATTTAATACCTTTTACTACCTTTTTTAATACCTTCAAAATATTTTTTAATACCAGCACGACTTCAAGCTGCAACTATAGTAGCGTAAATGAAATATCTTTCCAAATGGAATAACATATTGCATCACAATGTAACGAGGTCATTTTAACTTAACATCAACTGCCCACAGAGATGAGAATAGAAATAAAGACAGAAGAGGAAGGAGACATCTTCTTCATAGTTCGTGCAGTGTACAGAGGGAAACGACAAATTTTCACGGCGCAATATAGATTTTTTTTCTTTTTCGTTTTAAATCATGAAGGCGAGTCAGTGGATATCACACAAAAACGTAATGTGTGCGAGAGTCGGTGAAGTCTCAAACCTGGTCAATTATTCACTACTGAAAGTGAACGTAAAATCTGACAAGCTTTCGGCGCATATTCTCACAGAGACAAGAGATATCTCTTTATTTATATAAATCTGCTTTAACATATGCTGATAACGTATAGCCTATAACTGTCTGAATTTATATTCTTAATATTTCTCTTTTGGCCCATATTGTGAAACAAATTAGAAGAGAAGTATAGGCCCATTTCGTGTTAAACAAGTTTCTTTTTAAATAAAGCTGCTCTTACTTTCTGATAATACTGATATTATTGTAGTGTTCTGACATATTATAGACTGATAATCATTTTAATTATAGGCCTATAATTCCTTGTTTAATTGTGCAAAATGTATTTAAATAATGAGGAGTAAGCTAATCTATCTATTCTTTTATTATGCAGCATGTCGGTTGTGCATTGATGCATAATGAAATTATCACGGGGGCAAATTAAATGTATTATCAATTTAATAATAAAAGTAGGCCTACCCTAATAATAATAATAATCATTTATATACATAAATAGTAAATGCTAAATCTTCACTCATACAGTGAGCAGACAAGTCGCGCTCGAGGATCCGAGCCATGGTGTGAGCACATAAACCGTGAGCTTTGGCTTTACATCGCATGCGATCGTACAGTGTGAGTAGGTAACCTTGCTGAAATCGCACAGAAATCGCACAGTGTATGCCAAGCTTTAAGCAACTTGCATATTTCGAAACAGCTCTTCAATGCCATAGATTCAAATTTAAAGAGTGGTGTTTAGTTGCAAGGTCTAAACACCACAGCACCTCAGCTCGCAATGTAGCGGTGGTGATAGGGCATAGCGTCTGCTGTCTGCCGTCTGTCACGCACTGTTGATGATGCTGCTAGACTAACGTTAGGCTACTGGCAGTGGTTTGAATCGGGAGAGCAGTCGGGGTTGAGGGCAAAGCAGTGGAGGTTGAGGTCGTTGATGCATCTGTAGCGCAGAACATTGGTATGGGAAGCTGCTCGCTACGTCCGCGCATCCTAGCTTGGTGGCTATTTGATTACATATGCGATTTGACGCCATTCACCCCCACCCAGGTTATATTAATTGTCTTCTTGCAGACGTGGCAATAAGCCTCGCGGCTGTTGCAAACTACTGGCCTAAGCCAGACTTTAAATCGTGAGTCCTCCAGCCAGAGGTCCGAAAACTTGCATTTCCCCATGCTTTAATTACTGAATGGAAGTGAGCTCGCGTACATGTTTGTCAGCAAGCCAGCCGCGGACCCAGTTTGTTTCAGCGCGCGCGAACGAACACCACCTCACACGATATCGCGCAGGTCCTACTCTAAACATATAAATAAATCCACGCGAATTTTAGAAAAAAAAGGCCTGTCCTTAACACAAATTGAAAATTTATCTAAAAAAAATTGGGCTCGAAAAAGCCCAATAATGAAAATTCTGTCATTAATTACTCACCCTCATGTCGTTCGAGACCCGTGAGTCCTCCGTTCATATTTGGAACACAAATGAAGATATTTTTGTTGAAAGCTGATGGCTGAGAAAGGCTTCAGACTGGCCTCCATTGGCATTCAGTACATTGACACTTCCAATATCCATGAAAGGCACTTAAAACGTTGTTACAAAGTCCATCTCACCACAGTGACTCTATAATAATTTTACGATGCGACGACAATAGTTTTTGTGCGCAAAAAAAAATCTAAATAACATCTTTATCCAACTTGTTCTCGACTTCCGTGTGTGCCTCCACGACGCATGCGCGAGAATATTACGCAGATCCGGCGTTCGGACATATGACCCAGAAGCAATTTGTTTACGAGCAGAGGAAGAAGCGCGTGTCTAAGATGTTGAATTCTACATTGATCGTGCTTTAGGTCTCGGCGTAGTTCTCAAAATGGGGCTTAAGTGTGTATTTCATGGATTCCCGAACGCCGGATCTACGTCATATTCTCGCGCATGCGTCGTGGAGGCACACACGGAAGTCGAGAACAAGTTGGATAAAGGTGTTATTTTGATTTTTTTTTTCGCACAAAAACTATTGTCGTCGCATCGTAAAATTATTATAGAGTCACTTACCCCTTTTCCACCAAAGCAGAGCCAGAGCTAATTCAGAGCCAGAGCTAGTCCCAGTTCTTAGTTGGTTCGACTGTGGAGCTTTCTAAGAACCGTTTGCTTTTCCACAAGTCGAGAGCCACAACAGAGCCAGGTCTTACGTCACTGTGTATACGTCATATCTTTCCCAGCAACGCTAGCGCGCTAGCGCCAAACACAAACACACCATCAACAATGGCGGACGTTGCGTTGCAATTGATGTTCATGGCTTTGCGGACTTACATCGGCATCCAAACACGGCGGATCCAACGTGTTCGTGCGGCTCGCCGTAATTTGTACAGACGGAGATTACAGGCGAGAGTAACGGTATGTACATAACATTTATTTTTAACAATAAGATGTCAACTTTAGCCTCAGCATGTTGCTACCATCCTAGCATCGACTTTGCTTATAATCAATCACATTGTTGTTAAATAAAAATGTATTAAGCATTGGTGTAAGAAGTTTACTGCTTTGTAAAAACTCTACTAGAAGTGCAATTTACCTAAGTAAAAGTATGTCTGTATTATAAGCAAAAGTCACTCACAATATTAAAACCAAAAGTAGTTAATCTGCAGAAAAATGTGTCCATTGTCAGTTGTTCTATTCTATATAATATTTTTAATTTTTCTTACTGCTGCTTTAATGTTTAGCCTATATTGCATTGTACTGCTGTTGCCAATTTTTATATCATATATACATACATACATGTATATATATATATAAAAAATATATAAAATGCACAGTCCCTCTATTGCCCATAAATGAGACTTTTTTTTTTTTTTTTATCTTTACAGGCAATCTTGCAGCTGAAGGCAAGGAGGAGGTCACCTGTAATGTGGGCATATCCACGATCTGACCACTGGTGGGACACAATTGTTCCGGATTTTACCCCGTTACAATTCATGCAGAATTTCCGTGTGTCCCCAGCATCATTTGAGTATATCTGCAGTCGGGTCAAGCATGTCATGGGGAGAAGGAACACAAACTACCGTTTGTGTGTCCCAATCCGAAAGCGTGTTGCTATTGCCATCTGGAAACTGGCCACGGGTGGTGAATACAGGACCATCAGCCATCTTTTTGGAGTAGGCCTCAGCACTGTGTTTAATTGTGTTCAGGAATTCTGCAACACAGTCATCACGGTGCTGCTTCCTGTCCACATGAAATTTCCTGATGCTGACAAGTTGTTAGAAATGGCCACTTTCTTTAATAATCGTTGGAGAGTTCCACAGTGTGTTGGTGCAATTGATGGCAGCCACATTCCAATAATTGCACCAGAGGACTATCCACGAGACTATTTTAATCGGAAAGGCTGGCATTCTATTGTTCTGCAAGCAGTTGTGGATGGCAAAGGTCTTTTCTGGGATGTTTGTGTTGGCTATCCAGGGAGTGTGCATGACGCCAGAGTGCTCCGACAGTCACATTTGTGGGAGGTCCTAAGTGATGGGGAATTACTTGGGCAAAACAAAGTGACCATCTCTGGCTGTGATGTTGGACATTACCTGATAGGTGATCCAGCGTACCCAATGCAGAATTGGCTCATGAAGCCCTTTTCTGACACTGGCAGACTGACCCCTGATCAACACACCTACAACTACAGGCTGAGCAGTGCACGATCGGTTGTGGAGATGTCTTTTGGGAGATTAAAAGGACGATGGAGGTGCCTCCTAAAAAGAAACGACTGCAAGCTGGAGCTGAGCAAGAAGATGGCACTGACCTGCTGTGTGCTCCATAACATTTGTGAGGAACATGGTGACAATTTCACTGAAGAGCACCCAGACAGGACTGTAAACATTCAGCCTCCTGTCCAGACAGTACCTGAGCATGCTAACGCAGAAGGGGCCGACGTCAGAGCTGCATTAATGATGCATTTTAACGGAGGGAACGAGTGATTCTTTCAATACAACAATTCCATATTTTTGTAACACCGCCATTTGTGTTTAAGGACTTCTGGACTGTCATAAATTGTATTATGTATTATTCTCTTCCATTGATTAAAAAACTGAACCAGACATTTGTATTAAGAAACATGTTTATTTAAACCAAAAAAAACTAATACAAATATTTATCAAACAGTGCAAAATGTAAAAATGTAAAGTGCAGTAAATAAATTGTAAATAATTTAAATAAAAAGTGTACATAAAAAGAAACCAAAAACACTGGTGATGTGCAATTCTTGTGCAGTTCTTTGTGCAAATTTTTGGCGCTCATTTGTGCAATTTTTGGGCGCTCATTTTTGCACTTGTGCCTCCATTACAGCCACCATGCGCCCCATGAGTCCAAGCAGCGAATGTGTGTCCGCTCGCATGTCCTGCCGCAAGGCATCGTCCAGGTCTTTGCTGTGCTGCAAAAACCTCTCATCTGCCCTTTCTAAATACTGCACCAGTTCTGAAGTGCTGTCTCTCTTCCTTTTTCCTGTGTAAAACAATAATAGCAGATGACAGATCAATGTGTTGTCATAGCATTGCAAAAAAAAAAAAATTCTGCAGGGAAATATGCGTATGCATCTGCTATATGATTAAATACTATTTTATATTATAGCATTATACATCACTATCACTTCACATTTTGCTCATGTCCCATATTATTTCCTACGCATAATATTGTATAAAGCAAGTTAATGTAATTAATGTTACATATCAAAGCATTTTGTGTTGATGTTCATTAAGTTAAATGAAAGGAAAAAACGTTATTTCCGTATCTTTTAGATAGATACATACATACACATGTGTGTATATGTGTGTGTGTATATATATATATATATATATATATATATACACACACACACACTCACACACTTACATATACATACACACACACATAGAATGTTTGCATAGTGTACGGTGTGCCCATTTGCACAGAAAGTCTTACCCCGTTCAGAAGATGTAATGTTATCCCCAGAACTGCTACACGACGGCGTGGGAGAGCTGCAGCCCAGCGGTGGCGGTAACGCGACGGTTTCATCACCGTCGTTGATGGCAGACAATTCTATAAACAAAAACAAGACAGTGCATCAATAAAAAACACTTTTTTTGTCCACTGTTTTTTATACACGGTTCTGCTGATACTTTAAACAATGAAATCACAGATACAACTATCCTAGCTATCAACATTGCAAACACTAATATGAGTAATTAGTACCTTGCTAAACATCTAAAAACACAACTGACTGGGAACAAGTAAAATATTGTAAAAACAGAACTTACCAGGATCATTGCAACTTTGCTGCAGTGAATCATCCGCCATGGCCTCGAGCACTATTGTCGCCGAATTCAGTGCCCCAGTGACCTGGCATGCCGGTCGATCGCAGAGGACCGAGTCGAGGACGTCGAAATGGGGGTTTCGG
The DNA here is from genome assembly GCF_949357685.1 of Gobio gobio. NCBI lineage: Eukaryota > Metazoa > Chordata > Actinopteri > Cypriniformes > Gobionidae > Gobio > Gobio gobio. The sequence goes on along the minus strand of NC_137117.1, from coordinate 28,157,804 downwards.
CGTGGGCGACCATTGCCGCTTCTACCGAGATCCTTTTTTTGGTCCCTGTAGTCTTTTTTTAGTTTTTTCAGTTTGTTGCTTATCTGGACGATGTTCCTGTCGAACCCCGCTGTAGCCATGTCCCGCTGGATCTGCTGTAAAACTGGTTTCGTCCGTGAAGCCCCGTCTAGTTTACTCTGGACTTCTGCAGAGGACCAGAGTGCTAAAAAGCAGCTAATTTCCTCCTCGGACCACTGTTGCTTTTGTCTAAGCGCGTCCATTGTTGTGTTTAGCGTTAGCTGCTAATTCAAAAATGGCGGTCACAAGTTTGTGGTCTTGTTGGTCATGGTAACCCCGCCCCCAGCCGCTGACGTAGGCGGTTCTTACTTCTAGCCCTGTTCTAGCCCAGCAATGTTTTGGTGCTACTTAAGAACCACTTTTCCTGGCTCCGAGGTGGTGCTTTCGGTGTGGAAACACAAAGAACCGATTTGAAACTAGGCTCTGGCTCCGATCTAGCTCTGGCTCTGCTTTGGTGGAAAAGGGGTAACTGTGGTGAGATGGACTTTGTAACGACGTTTTAAGTGCCTTTCATGGATATTGGAAGTGTCAATGTACTGAATGCCAATGGAGGCCTATCTGAAGCCTTTCTCAGCATCAGCTTTACACTAAAATATCTTCATTTGTGTTCCGAATATGAACGGAGGTCTTACGGGTGTCCAACGACATGAGGGTGAGTAATTAATGACAGAATTTTCATTTTTGGGTGAACTAACCCTTTAATGCATTAGTTAACATGAACTAACCATGAACAACACCTCTGTTCAGCATTAGTTAATCTTTGTTAACGTTAGTTCATAAAAATCCAGCTGTTAACTATGCATTAACTAATGTTAGCAATATTTTAATAATGCATTAGTAAATGTTGAAATTAACATTAACAAAGATAAATAAATGCTTTATAAGTGCAGTTCATTATTAGTTAATGTTAACTAATGTAGTTAACTAATGAACCGTATTGTAAAGTGTTACACAAATTTTTAAGTGCATACAATGAATCATTTTTAATTACTTTGTCATGTTATGCAGTGACATATCCCACATGAGACTAAACAGTCACAACAAGATAACAAATAGATGCCAAGTAGGAAATGTAGGCAACAAGTATTTTTGAAATAATAAAATGTTATGCATTAAAAGACGTTAATCACATAATGTTAGTCAAAATATATACTTACAAAGCCAAAGATGCTCAGTGCTGTGGCTCTTTCTGGGGTGTTGTTAGCTCCTGTTGACACAAGAGAGAAAAAGAAGAAATTTTCATTAATGTTTATTGACTAATGGTGCCTAAATGTTATGCACATGATAATTCACAGATATAGAATGACTGCTAGATTGACCACTTACACAATCAAATGACTATCAACACTGAAAAAAGAGAGAAGACAATAATAGAGCCTACAGTGGCATGTAAAAATGAATTCATATGAAATAATATAATAAATAAGGAGAGAGAGAGAGAGAGAGAGAGAGAGAGAGAGAGAGAGAGAGAGAGAGAGAGAGAGAGTGCGGGCGCGCGAGACAGCCTTTGACACCGCTCAGGCGCTAACGTTACTTCAAATGGCGTCACACACATTTAACTGTCAACGAAAATATGTAACTATAACTGGCCGTGAAAAGACGGAAACCATTGTTCGCGTAAATACAACATTTGGTACATAATGTACAATGCAGGTAACAGTTAGTCAATTGTATGCAAATTTAATGGGTTATGAAAGCGGTTCTTGAGGAAAACGAACAGTTCCCCGAGACTGTCGTAATAGCAATTCGATATTATTATTTACTTTCTTCATGTATGTAGCTATATTTAATGGATATTGGTTTACGTTTTAAAAGTATCAAAGACATTTGTGATAAATTTGTCAAATAAAAACTTCTTACCTCAGGAAAGCTCGCAGCTGGTGTCTGGCGATCCGATCCATTCCACAGGCAGGGACGTCCGTTATGCGCGCACTCGACACAAACCTCATTTGCGCGGGCTTGGCACGCGAGTAAACAATTTAAATTGTGTGAGGTGTAAGCAAAGTTTATAAATATATTTTTTAAACATTTAAAAATTACATTTATATCACCACACTTGTACTGGTATTACTCTGGCATTAAAATAATAATAAATAAAATAAAATTACGGATCATGAGAAATAAAATGCTAACAGTAGGTGTGTGTGTGTGTGTGTGTGTGTGTGTGTGTGTGTGTGTGTGTGCGTGTGCGTGTGCGTGTGTGTGTGTGTGTGTGTGTGTGTGTGTGTGTGTGTGTGTGTGTGTGTGTGTGTGTGTGTGTGTAGCCTACCGTTAGCATTTTATATCTCATGATCCGTCATTTTATTTTGCAACGTACATTTATAGCCGAAAAATAAACAAGTAATGAAACTTCACTTTGCCCTCAGCCTAAACGATTTGCCAGGGAACAAATTATAGATCCATGAGAGCAAATATGGGCCGTTAAATCTCCACAAGACTAATTATAGCTGGAGACGCCACAGAGACATCAGAGCCAGCGGCAGACGTCAGAAGGACTGGCCGAGGAAAGTCTACTCTCGCCGGGTAAACAAGCGCTGAACGCCGCTGACTCACTGGAGCTCACATCTCCGAAAACGCCAGATAAAATGTTAAAATAGGCACTCTTCTTATAAATAAACCACAGATTTGAGCTTTAAACAACTACATTACCGACTGAAAAAGTCTTAAAACTACGTTTTGTCACACATTAACAGTTTTAACACAAAAAGACGTGTAAACACAGCCCATGTCAGTCATTTCTCAACGAGACGAGCCGCTGGCAGAAGCTCCTCCTATGAGGCGAATTCGAAATACATTTATAACACTAATACTTTACTCTATTTATTCTATACTCTATTTTTTCCTCTTTTTGAAAGTTGTGAAATCACTATTGTGGAGTTTTTCTTTTGCTATTTGAGCAATTGGGCACACAAAAAATATATAATTATTGTATTCTCTCATTCACCACTATACAATTTAACCCAACCATGACGACTTCCGCTCTGAGAAACCCGAAAATGTGAAAAGGGTAGGAGAAAATACTAAATATAAAAATTACTTCTTTGTCTCCCACAAAGAACTAATTTTACATCCTTCCATCCACATGTTTTTATTTAACTTTTAAACATCCAGTGTGTGTGTGTGTGTGTATTCTTTGTTTACAGTAGCACTACTGCTTTTACGTAAACAGTAAAATACTGCAAATTCCCATATACAGTAAGTTACTGTAAATTTCATTAAAAATACCCACAATGCAGTGCATATTACAGTAGCTAACCGTAAATAATATAAATGGTATTTTACTGGGCTTTTTTGCGGTAAGTAACTGTAAAATTGCGGTAAAGTCTAACAGTGTATATATATATATATATATATATATATATATATATATATATATATATATATATATATATATATATATATATATATATATATATGACAGCTATACAATTAGGTTTGTTAAGATTTTTACTGTAGTGCTTTTACATTATTTCCTTCCAAAACTCCTATATAATTTACTTGGTAGGCTAAAACTTGATGGCAGTTGGTAAAATTGACCAGCTTTCATTGGTAAATCTGTATCAGGCCTATATATTCTTTCAGGCAGAACAAGCTTTCAGTTAAGACAGCTCAAACTTGCATTTTAGTCTGGGACTGGGACTTTCGTCTATGAAACCGGCCAAAAAGAGTAGCCTACAAGACGTACGGTAAATATATTTTCAGTTCATTCCATGCCGCACCTGTAGAGGGCGATTGCAGACATTCATTGTGAGATATTTGCTGTGGAAGAAGAGAGTGTGACAGTAACAACCATCACTTAAGTAGGTAAACGAGTTCACTTATGTGTCATTATTAACCTTGTTTTATACAGTCTATGTTATAAACGTGTTCTAGTTTAAATACTCATGCATGTCTATCGATGCGCTAGATTTAAAATGAGTGCAAAAGACTTTGCATCACAGTGCTAACAGGTCTCGTGATAGCAGCCTTCCATGTAGTCTGCGTTTAAGTTTCTTTTGTCTCTATAGTTATTTGTTCCATCAAATAATATTGTTATTTTTAGGTTTTCTTCGTCATGACAACATTCCAAGTGCCTGATTGTCCCCCCGCTGAGACGTCTTGGGTCTCCGCGTGTCCGGGTGGTCTGTGGGAGGTGCGCCGAAGGTGGCTTGAAGAAAGACAACGAGGGGACAGCACGCCTATGATGGGGTCACTGTGTAAGGTCAAGGTGCGGAGAAAGACTGTTACAGGGGAAAACACACTGCATACTGTTTCTCAAGAGCAAGAATCAACAGCCAGCGTCGATTCTAGCGAGCAAGCCACCTCGTATCCCCGCTCGCAGGACTCTGTACTGCAGGTCCAAATGGATGAGTGGTTCTTGTTGCGCATGGGCGAAGGACAGTGTGACATTATAGAGGGCTGCCTGGAAGGGATGAGAGCTGGAGAGATGTGTGAGGTAAGGGTAAATATGGACATTATGCTAAAACATAATTTTAACAATATTTTACTGTAAAAGTACATGTATTGGTAACACTTATTCTAATGTAGTTAACTAATGTTAACTAATGACCAATATTCTAAATGGTCATTAGTTAACATTAGTTAACTACATTAGTTCATATTAACTAATAATGAACTGCACTTATAAAGCGTTTATTAATCTTTGTTAATGTTAATTTCAACATTTACTAATGCATTATTAAAATCTCGTTAACATTAGTTAATGCACTGTGAACTAACATGAACAAACCATGAACAGCTGGATTTATATTAACTAACGTTAACAAAGATGAACTAATACAGTAACAAATGTACTGCTCATGGTTAGTTCATGTTAGTTAATACATTAACTAATGTTAACTAATGACCATTATTCTAAAGTATTACCCATGTATTGTTTAATTTTTTTTTCTTTCTTTAAATTGGAAGAAAATTCCCATCTCTGGCCTGTGTTAACGTCTTGTTCACAGATTTCATAATATTTCCACACAAATTATCACACAATGCAGTTTGTGTGCAAATCCAGAACACAGAGTAATGAGGCCAAAATAAAATAAAAAAACGTCCGGTTCCGATCAGTCCATCTCTAGATGTCACAGAAGGGAAGAAAACACTATTGCAACTTCTGTTTCATGTCAACTTTAATATATTATGTATAATATATCATGAGAAAATGTGATGTTCTCATCTATAAACATTTTTGCTTTTTTTTTGCAGTTCACTATAAGTGCCTGGAACGCAAAGAACTCCAAAGCAGCATGCAGTGATAATGGCACCCAGATTGAAAATACAACAGAGCAGGGATTGTCACAGCAGGCCGACTGCTTTACACTTCAGCTTCACTCTTTGACCCCTGGGCAGGAGTCTTGGCAGATGACACCTGGAGAGAAGTGGGCTTGGGTGCTGTCTCACAAGCAGAGGGGTGGTCAGCGGTTTGGGAAGGGAGATATCTGGGGTGCGGCAGACTGCTATTGCAGAGCTGTAAAGCTGGCAATTACTTTAAATGGCCAGACAAGAGGAAACCCAGAAGACGAGATGTCTAAAGAAGGTGTGGATGGAGATGATAATGATGGAGCTTTGACATCATGCTATGATAAAGAAAACGAGCAGGCAGAAAGTGCTGATGATTCCTCCATTCCAACTGAGGAGGAGTACAAAAATGTAAAAGCAGAACTTCACTGCAATCTCTCTTTATGCCAACTTAAGTTAGGCCAGTTTGGTAAATCCAGAGACAGCAGTATCAAGGCCACCGAGCTGAACCCAAAGAGCACTAAGGCCTGGTACCGCCTTGGGCAAGCTTGCATGCAGCTGGGCGAACTGGAGGAATCCCGCTTGGCCTTTGGAAAGATTCTGGAACTCCAACCTGATTCTGCATCCGCTCGCACTGCTCTAAAGCAAGTGAACTCTAAATTAAAAGACCTTAACAGTAAACTTGGTCAAAGGCTGAGCAAGATGTTTAACTAGGAAATAACTGATAGTTTGCAATTACAAAACATGGAGTTATACAAATTATATTGTGATGCTGATTACTGTAAAGTGCCCATAAGTTATGTTTTTGGACTTTCCTTGCAGCTCAATTTCAGTTTTTTTAAAACTTGAGGTATGTTTACTGAATGGGTACTATCTTAAATGTTCAATGTTGTAATTTGTTAATGTTTAAATCTACATAAACTTGAAAGTTGTGGAAATTTGTAAGGCTACTTGGGACATTTACTGAATGTACTTACAATTTTTGTTTATTTTTGTAAAATAAGAGCATACTGCTTTGATGGGTTGTTCTAAACAAATGTTTTATCCTGGATTTATAACTGCTGTAGACAATTATCAATTGCCAAGTATAACTTATTCTTGCATATAATGACATTAAACAATGCTATTTATAAAAAATATTGTTTTATTTGTAATAGGTTAACACAAAAAATGAACAATTAACACACATAAGGCATACCATTTAAAACAAAATGTCATTAAAATATTTAAGGGAATTTGAGAATATATCTTATTCACTCATTGAATTTTCTGTTATTTAATGATCTTAAAGTTTGCAGAATATATTGAAATTATAAAAGCGTCTTTAATGAGTTAATTGTGTATCCAATGACATCACGTTCTTCAGGTGGAGGCGGCCAATCAGACGACGCCTCCTCGCTATGTTCACAAATATCCAGATGAGCAGCGACTCAGCAAGTGACAATAATAATTAAAAGAATAAAACCAGAAGAATAACCACGTTTGCAATCGCTACAAAGCATAAGTTAGTTGGAGAGGTAAGAAGATTCTTGTACAACGACTAAGTAAAAAACAACAACGATCTATTAATTCGATTCTTACAGTAAGTTAACGTGTTTCTTGGTGGTGCTGTGCTGAGTTGTGACGAGAACTATTAACGTTAGCAAAACTGCTTCACAGCTAATGTTTGTATAACTAAAAAAACAGCTACAACGTGACAAGTAATAGAGCAAGGTATACACATAATAGAGCATGTCAGTGAATGTAGTTATTAATATAACCTAGATGATTAATATTCGATTGTAATAGCGGCCCAGGACAGTGACATTACATTTTGAAATGTCGGAAATGAACCAATAAGTTACCCGATGCCAAGAAAATCTGCATGTCCCGAGGATGTCTGCTCAACAGTTAACGTTACCTATCGAAATAATCATAATAAGCGTAAACATCTTAAAACAAAATACCGGAATATGTTGTTTGCACGTGACGTCGCTGCTGAGGCGCGAAAGCAGATGGAGGGCAGGAAGCTATTTTCTACATAGGAATCACAAACTCAAAATGCCGATGTTTTGCGTGGTTTATTGTTGTTCAAATCGATCAAACCGAGAAACCACACAGAGCTTTTATCGTTTACGTAACTTTGATCACTTTTTTATTTTAAAATGTGTTGCCTTTAATGGCGTTTTGCGTCTGCTGATACTTAATACGGATACGGCTTACCTTTATTTTCGACTTGGTTAAATATATACATTCATCTTGGTATCGTTTGCAGGGAAGAAAATATATTTTATTGCATCGCATGCTCGTTTTCACTGGCGTTTGAAGAATTCGGTTCACTTTGTTGATCTGGTTACCGTGAAAATAATGTCGCGCGCTGGGCACGCTGCTGCTTCAGACATCATTATAGGGTAGAAATGTGTCCAAATAAAAATGTGTTCAACAAGCTGACAGAAGTCGATCTATTTCTCTTATTGGAAAGGTGTAAATGTAACTGAAGCTGATTGTTGTCATTGTAAATTTTCACTTTCGCCTTATGACCACGGAGAAGAATCTGAGAGGGTTAACGTACATTCAGCGGACAGACACCGACACTATTCGTTTTTAAAATATTTATTTCAACAAATTACAACCAAAATCACATCTATGAAAGCTTCTGAATAGTTTTGAAGTGGCTGTTCTGTTATTTCACAAGCCCACCATGTACACCAAAACACTAACGTTAACCGTTATTGTTTATTTTTTTAAAGCAGTTTCAAAAACATTTCCTTAGCGGTATAATTTCCTTGTCACTGCCACCCTCAAATTGAAAATTTAAAATAATTTCCAAAGGGAATTGCAAAATAATGGCAGTTTCCAAACAGGTTTTTCAAACATTACTGCCGCTAAGATATACTGCAACCCCACACTGACGCCATTTGTTGAGCTAGTGTTGTTTCAGTTATTACGAGTGTAAGAGTTTGGTTTGACAAATATTAATTAATTATATTCTTTCTTAATTTGTACTGTATATAAGACCATCAATAAAATATATTTAATATAAAATATATTTTATATAATTTATCATATAAAAGTATTTATTTAAATGATAAAAACAGGTTGTGTACACAAACTAAACTGGAAGACACATTCACATTAATTGCAAATAACTGTCTAGTCAATATTTATGAGCTGAAATTAAGTTTAACTGTTTTGCAAGAAAACTTCTTAAGATTATATGCGTGGAAAGTGAATACAATCCAGTGGAGAGTTGCGTAAAACTTAGCCTCTATTTTGACCAACTCGCAGTTAGTTAGGGATTTTCATTCTTACTTCTATCTTTTTTATGCCATTGACTTTACAAAGTTAGGACCAATCTTGAAGAAAAAAAAATTAGATGCCCAAGTTTTAATACTAGTCAGTCTATGCAACCGGCCACAGTACTCACTGGAGGTATGGGGAGCCATGGTTATTTGAGTGGGAAAATAAAACATGTTCACTTTCTTTGTTTACAGATAATACCCACAGCTATTTGCAAACTACGTTTATTGGCAACCCTGCAAGCCCCTGCTAGAAGTGGTATGTATTGAAACGAGGTATGTTTCAGAAGTGATTTTCCTGGGTAATAAACCGGTTGTACTTATTGCGGAATCATTGGAGAAGGAGACACCAGTCTCTGTGGCGCAATCGGTTAGCGCGTTCGGCTGTTAACCGAAAGGTTGGTGGTTCGAGCCCACCCAGGGACGAAAAGATTTTGTTTTTATGTCTTCAGTAATTCTTCGAGTAATTCATGTGAATGTTGCATTGACACGGCAACATTTATTCACAACACTTATTCAGACTTTATGGTGATTCACTAGTGATGTCTCTGTACATTTAATGAGTGCAATCAGATAGGTCTGCAGTTAGTAATCACAGTTCGTAGCCACTGACTATTCATTTATCTCAGTGATTCTGAAAGTAATACTGATTTTAGTTTATACACATCTACCCTCAAAGCAGATGGCAACACCATTGAATATAAAGCCTACTTCATTAACATTTACACTTAATCACAGTACAATATGCACTAGAATGTATTGATAGTATGTGTTATTGATTGTACTTTATTGATAGTATGTGTGTATAGTTAGTCATGATTTTAAACATGCATTAGGCATGACATACAGTAAAAAAGTTAGGAGTTCATGTGACAAATGTAGAACACTATGCAGAGTTACTTCACTCCTCATGCATTCTTAAAGGGCGACATCTAGTGTCAAGCTCAGAGTGTAACTACACCTTCTACAAAGCAGCGGCCATCATGAAGAACTTAGAATTTCTTTTGTGCAATTTATCTTCATAATGTGTGATTTATATGTGATAAAAAAAGGCTTTTAGGCTTTTCTCATGCAGGAGTTCAGACAGAAAATGTTTCTTCTTACTGAAACATACCAGTGGTCACCACCAGGTCTCTGTGGCGCAATCGGTTAGCGCGTTCGGCTGTTAACCGAAAGGTTGGTGGTTCGAGCCCACCCAGGGACGGTTAGTCTTTATGTTTATGCTTTATTTTTTAGTAATTGATGTAAATGTTGCATGGACACGCTAAAGGAACAACCTAATAAGGCATGGTATTAATTGATATTAAATGTGAACTGAAAGGCCTGCAGTTTGTACTAAGGCTGCATCTGAAATCACATACTTCCCTTCTATTTAGTGGGTGAAAAACAGTATGTGACAAAAGAAGCATGTCCGAATTCACAGTAATCATAAAAGGGTAGGCAAAAAGTACCTGGATGACCTACTTCTTCTGGTGAAATTCTGAAGTGTGCATTCGATGGACACTTTACTATCCCATATAAGGCCAGGGGAGAGGATTTATGAACGGCAGTGAAGCGACGTAACTGATGCTGGTGGTCACATGAGAATGACAACATGGCGAATGTAGTACGCATAGATTACATTCATACTACACACATTCCTATTATATAGAATGCACTCTTTTTTTTAAGTGGTTGTGATGGAATTATGTATATTGTGTATATTTAAATACTCACGAAAGTATGTGCTTTTGGATGCAGCCTAAGCTTTCTTTGTACAATTTTTCACATTTCTTCATCATAATAATCTTCACAAATGAACAGTGTTTTTATGACTTGAAGCCTGAATGCAATTGTCAGAAGTAAAAAGCAACTCTTTCAATCTTTATTTAAAACCATTTTCTCTGAAAGTTTGAGTTAGAATAGTTTGCAAGAAAACGATTATGAACGCAACTCATTTTCGGGTTTTGGCCAACAAAAACACAGCACTCATTATATAGATTGCTGAATAAGCTTCACTTGGTCAAAAACACTAATACTAAAACACCAATACTTGCAAATATATGTAATATTATCATGCATCGTGCCAGGTAGAATTATGATTTTTAAATCTTAATTAAGCAGGAAATAGGTGACAAAATGAGCCTAAACCCTTAGTAATTCTTGATAGGAATTTATGAGAGCTGTTTCAAACATTATAAAAGAGCGACCCCTTGTGTTACGTTCAGAGTAAAACTAAAATGTATAAATTCCCCCCTTGCTTTTCCTGTAGAGGGCGATAGAAAACCACCAGTAGGTTTCTTCTTAGATCTTTGCTGTGTTTCTTAACTGGTAGATCGCAAGACCGTTTAAAAAAAAGTTTTAATGAATCGAGACGTTTGTTTTGAAAGACGTGCGTGAAAGCTGTTGAATCTTCTGTCAGACTCCGTTTAAGTAAACAGTGCCTGAGAAAAACGCGTTGTCCTGATTCTGTATCTGCGATCAGATAAGATGTTGTCAGGGTATATGTCAGTGTCGTTATTCTAACGTTATTTTCGTAACTCGTTGTTACGAAATTAAAAGGTCGCACTTCATAAAAAAGAACATTGTGTCCTGTCAGACGTTATTGTGCTAGTATCGCGCGCTGTGCTACTGGAGGTGCAGGCGTGCAGGCACTCATGCTCATTCTATTCATCAGGATCCGCGTCTGTATGTTTAATCAACAGTTCATGTTAGTAGTGTGTATTTACCATGGCAACTGATCCCATATAGTGCCACTCAATTTTCACTTTGTGTTATTTTTGTATAGCCTATTCCTAAATGACTAGGGGCTCATACCAACTTACTAACTTTATTGTATTAACAAAATAGCCTAACCTTATACTATTTATTCATCAATTTGAGTCATATTCTTACAATTTATGTGTATGTTAAGTGGGATGGTACATGTGTGTGTGTGTGTGTGTGTGTGTGTGTGACCTTTAATAACATTGACCATTTTGGATACACCACATGGTTAGTAAGCGGATAAATTATTTCCCTAAATCAAGAGGGAAAACTCATCTGCTGCTATTTATACATGGATAATTACTGAAAACTCAAGTTAAAACAGTCAACGGGTACCCGTTTTTCAAGTGTTTAGAATGGCTGCTAAAATATTATAATAGTTATAAGGGTTTTGTTCTGTAGAAAGCATAAATATTTGTTTGTTTTCAGATTATGTCCATACAGAAACACAAAGCCCATGGGGGATGGGAAGTGAATATCCTGCTGGCTGATGTTGGCAACAGCCCAGCTTCCCATAAAGAAGTGTTTTAAGAAGGTATGTATTACCAAGAAATACTACTACTAAAAAGTTTACCTTCATCTATAAACCGTCCAAGTTTGAATGACAGCTAAACCAGATCTTCACAATGTCCCACCCACATATGTGTGACATCATCTTAAAGGTCAAGTCCTCTTAAAGTCGTAGAAGGACATGCAAATTAGATACCATACATGATTTTTGTAACTAAAATTGTCTTTTGGGAGTGAAGTTGAATGGTATGTTTCTCAGTGGTATTATTAAGTACTACTGGTCACTGACCAAAAAATTATGGCTTCAGTCCAGTAGGGGTCCTCATAGCCGAAATAGCTCAGTTGGGAGAGCGTTAGACTGAAGATCTAAAGGTCCCTGGTTCGATCCCGGGTTTCGGCATTTTGATGTTTAAATATCGTATTATTTCATCATTCTTTTACAATCTCTTGTGTAGTGTTTTATTTTTATTTTTATAAATCTCCACAAAGACCACAAAGCAATCATGTATTTAATTGATGGGTATGCAATAAAATCAAACTGAGCCATATATAAGGTCTTTTAAAGAACAGATTAAGCTTAATATTTAGGCTCAGAGACAGACACTGTTTGGTGAAGTGGCCTTACAAATGCACATATTGGTGGTGGCAGGTGGATGCTGCACATTTGTGGTGGTTTAGGAGAGCCACCCCCCCCCCCCTTCCCTTTCATGTAAATCACATTTGAGGTCCTAGAAAAGCGCTATATAAATGTAACAAATTATTATATTCAAAGACTATATTGTCCATTGTAGAATAAAAAAAAACGTATGCCCCTTATTTTAGGTACCCACTCTCATTGTGTGTGGCTCTTGAAAAGTGAGCAGTTACTTATTCATTTGCAACAGAACATAAAGGCACCCGAGCAGAGAAAATTGATATAGTGCAACTTCTGGAGCAGTATTATGAGCATTTATTCAAACATATTTTCATTAATGTAATGAATATGACATTACACTTCAGGCTCTTATCATTTTCTTCCAAGTGAATCACTGTATTATAAAATTACATATTTAAAATACATCTCAACATATTGTATATGCTATCAAGAACTGTGTACAGAATTTCAGTTATTTTCTTTCCATATTCGTTCTAGCTTTTTTTAGACTTCCCTTTCAGTGCTTTATCAAACATGGATTGACAGGTAGATAGCTGACACCATGAGTCTGCTATAAGAATGAGAGGGATGACAATCCACAAAACATTCATAAACACAAAGTAGAACCAGAAATAGATGGGGTGACCATATTCGCTGTGAATATATCCATCTCTGTGCTCAGTGAAGAAGTAGAGGACTGCACCATACAGCTGACCTGCAAGTAATGTTGGACATTAGACTGAATTGTGAATTGTTTCTCAATTTGACAAAATGTGGAATAATAACTATTTAATAAATAATTATAATTGCATATGCAGTAGGAGGACACTTCTTACCTAGAGATACAATGAGCTGCAGGACAAATCTATAAGGACGGTTATACAGGAAGGCCAGAACAATCCATATGCTGAAGGGACCCCACAGGCACGCGGTCACTGTCTCCATACTAACGGTGAAATTATCCGCTCTGGAGAGAAGATCCCATAAAAGGAGTTCAGGTACAATGCAATGCATAGACTCATTTTTTTAAGCTTAAAAACACAAGCATGTGTATAACTTACATTGCATATCTGCTGTCTCCTTTGGAATATTCTTTCCCTATAGAGGATGAAAAAAGTGTTTTCAGTCAAACGTATGAATAATGAAGCAATCAAGTAGACATGAATTGAGTGCATGTGCACGCCACTGCAATATCATAATTACGAGTGGGAACCTGTAAACTAAATGAACCCTGCAGCGTCTGTGGTAAATTTGTTGTAGAATTACTTTTTTAATTTACAATAAAACTAGCTAAGTTGCATGTATTACTCCCACGGTACTTTGTCTGCGCAGCACTGCTTCAAGTTGAACACACCTCTAACGTAGTAATTATG